>NC_041388.1:399849039-399934938 GCF_002162155.2 Triticum dicoccoides | reverse complement strand
CACAAGTATTTTGTTTGCGCATTCCAAGGGATACACACATCTTCTGTTTCAGAGGCTAACAGGAAGCGAAACAAAACATCGCAGAGGACAGGCTGCAATGCAGGAATGAGGGTGAAGGTGCAGGAGGATAAAACATGCATGGCAGTGGACATTGAGTACAATCATAATCACCAAGTCATGCGAACTGATGACATTCTGGTATTCTTGCACTCACACAAGAATTATGACCCCACTATTTTGGAGTATGTAAAGCTCCTGCAGTACCATGATGTCAAGCACACAACAATCATGTCCATGCTATCTGAAAATGAAGATGGAAGCTACTTCCTAAGCATGACCGGACGAGACCTACTAAACCAGTAAGTATTCAAACATCCACATACTGCAAATGTAAATAGCATCCTAGGTCACAACCCTTTGAAAGCAAAAATAACAAATGCATGTTTGCATGTAATTTGCAAGAAAGCCATGAATGCAAGGAAAGATGATTTGGATGATGTACTGAAACTTGTTTCATTCTTCAAAGACATGAAGGCAATCAATGATGAGTTTTTCTATGACATACAAGTAGACAAGGACAAGTCAATTAAAAACATTTTCTGTTCCTATGCAAGCTGCCGAGGAACCTATCAAGACTTTGGCGATTGTGTAACATTTGACACAACATACAAGACCAACAGATTTCATATGCCTCTGGGAGTGTTTGTTGGAACAAACCATCACTTGCAGTCAACGATATTTGCTGTTACCCTTATCAGAGACGAAGATGCAAACTCATTCAAGTGGCTGTTCGATACATTTGTACGGTGCATGAACAACAAGCACCCAACTTGGATTCTAACAGGTGAGTTCAAAAAAACCTCTTCAAGTTTCATTATCTTTTTCAGTCTATGGGTCTGTATTGAGTACATTGGTTTTATCTGAAAAATAATCTAAAGCAAGCAGTTCAACCACTATTAGCACAGAAGTCCAACTAACAGTACAAGAAAGCAAAATTAGCTGTCACATGTTTAGAAAAAAATAGTTATGAATGTGAAGTTCAAATATAGGAATCACAGAAGTTCAAGGGCAAAAAGTTGTAAGAAAAATATATGTAACATGTTCAGAAAAATATAGTTATTTATGTGAAGTTCAAGCACTGGTACCACAGAAGTTCAACAACACCGTTTTAAGAAAAAATTTGAGTGTGACACTACTAGTTAGTCCTACTGCTACCTGTGAAGTTCATGCACTGGTACCACAGAAGTTCAGCAACACTGCTGTAAGAAAAAATACATGCGACATTGTTAGATAGCCATACTGCTAGATGTGAAGTTAAAGTACTTGTACAACATAAGTTCACCATCAATGCAAAAAATAATCAAGTTTCATTTTTTTAATTCATGCAGACTAGTGCCCATCGATGGCGAAAGCTATACCACAATCATTTTTAAACATTGTCCACAAGCTATGCTGTTGGCACATCATGAAGAAGTACATGGAATACCTCGCATTGTTGTACAAAAAGTATAAAACATTCAAAGAGGAGTTCACAGCTATATTAAACTGGCCGCTGATGCCAACGGAGTTTGAAGATGCCTGGGCTGAACTCGTACACAAGTACAACCTGGAGAACGACCAGATGATGATGCAGCTGTGGAGTGATAGGAAGATGTGGATTTCAGCATATTACAAGAAGATTTTTTGTGCTAGAATGACTTCCACATAATGAAGCGAGAGCATGGACCACGTGCTCAAGAAAGGGTTTGTCAAGGAGACCCAAAACCTACACAAGTTTGCTAGGCGGGTCAATGCTTGCATACAAACTCGGATGCAGAAGGAGAACAAGCAAACAATGACCAGCATGGTATGATGACAAAAAAACACCCCCATCATGTTCTATTTTCCTTCAACATGTGCACTTTGAATTTAAAAAAATGAAACCCATGACTCTGCTTCGACTAATATCTTACTTTTTGACATGTGCAGACCAATCCCGTGACAAAAACAACTTATGGCTACGAGGAAGACATGTCTATCAAGTACACGAGATCGTGTACACCGAGATGAGGAATAGGATGAGAAAAGCCATGCTATTTCGCGCAAAGCGTACATTAGAGCACACTAAGTACCTTGTGTACTACCACAACAAGCCTGGCCATGATGATGAAGAAAGATTTTCCTGGTCAAAGCATGAATTCCAGGTTGTAGCTGACCCAGAGAATGAAATACACGAGTGTGAATGCAAGCTCTGGACACACACACAGGTGAGCGGAAAAACAAACTCATTAAATAGCTAAATTAGTAGTATCATATCAAAATATATGAAACTCATTGCTGGCTCACAAACTATGTATTTTGCATTCAACACAAAAATGCAGGCATGTTCTGCCTTCACATCATGAACATACTGGACTACCTGAAGCCTGACAAATTTCCAAACAAGTATATCCTCAAAACGGTACACAAAGACTATAAAATCACAACCAACCTTTGATACAAGGTACTATAACACAACCGCATCGGATGGCAGCTCAAGGCTATCGAAGCAAGACATCTTGCTGCAGCTAAATTTGATGGTTAACAAGAAAGCGATGAGATGTGACCAGCAATATGACAGAGCCTACTATGTTCTCAAGAGGCTCGTGGAAGAGCTTGATGCAATACAATCAGCAAATCAAGCAGATGTTGACGAAAGGATGGCTGAAGAGGACGTTGAAATTGAAGATGACCTTCATTATTATGCAGCCGAAATGCTTAATGCCACCGCTGAAGCCAACCAATGCAAGTAGGGTGATGGCCAATCAATGGAGCAGCGATAGCAAGAGACGATGAAACTGCCGTTGTATTCTGAAAAAATATTAGAAGTTCAGATACTATAACTCAGAAGGCAAGAGGAGACATAAAACAGAAGTTCAGATACTACAACAATGGCAGTTCAGACAATATAACAACAAAAGTTCAGACACTATAACTCCACGGCAAGGGAGAAAATGAACAGAAGTCCACATACTACAGCAACAGAAGTTCAGACACAGAGTAGCATCTCTGGCAGCAACAAAGTTAAGGAGAAGAAAACTCACTCTGAATACTTCTCCAGACCCTCTTCACTAAGCACATACTGTTTCAACTTCTGGGCCTCAGATAGATGAGGGTAACTGTATTTTTTTAGGGGAGCGATAGGAGAACGCCACTTCAAAGGCAATCTTGATGCTCTCTTGGAGAAAGTAATGTTGCCAGACTCAATTGCCGGTTTCCTCCTGGTGATGACAGCATTCTTCCCACCTCTCCCAGCAACAATACCAGCAGCAGATTTACCATTCTTCGGGTAAGCAATCTTCTCAAAATCATCATCAGACGAAATCACTTCTGCTTCGGCTGCTTCGACTACACTAACCTTCCTGGAGCAAGGGGTTTTTGGACCACCACGAATACCACCAGCCTGCTTCCCCAACTTGGAAGGAATAAGGGTTCGAGGTCTATCATCTTCTATCGGAGCTGTACTCATCGATTCCTCCCTAGGCTGGTATTCCTGTGACCCGAGGAATGAGTAGTGGTAATCGGTCAAGTCCAATGGATCCACTGTCAAAAGAAAAGGAAGAGAAAACATCACCATTAAATATAACTGAAGTTCAGGAACAACGCAATGTGTTGTCCAACTAATAAAGATGACATGGTTACTACTCAAGCTGACCTAAAAAAATTACTTGCATTAAAGAACTAAATGAAGTTCAGGCACAACCAAAAGGCATAGTTTAAGATAAACCGATGAACTGGAAAACATTCAACTACAGCTTAAAAAACCATAGAAAGGCATCATCTCTGATGTTCAAGTAGAAAAAATGCTCATGTCGAAGTAAGCAATGGAAGGAAAGAAATTACTGAAACAAAACACACAAGCAAAATAAAAAAGATATAAATGAAGTTCATGTACAAGAAAATGCTCCTCTCCATCTGAAACCAGTAGCCCAGCCAGATCTCAAGCAAAACTCCAAGTTCAAAGAAAATATGAAGTTCAGGTAGAATAAAAGATGAAGTGCAGCTAAGCAGTCCAAGTTCCAATACTTACATGTGTAGTAGCCAAACAGAGCTTGGAAGTCTATCTCAAACAGGTTAGAAGAAGCGATTGAGTACAACCACGTCTTCCTAATATCCACGATATTTTCATGGGAATAATTTGCAAGAACCCCATCATGATACGAATTAACATTCGTAAGCATGAAGAATCTGCAGTCGATACTGCCATCAAACACACTACAACAGGAACCTCCCTTCAGCAACGCATCAATGCGTTGCCGTATGTCCATATATGTGTTGCTAAGGTCTACACCAACGGATTAATAAGAGTTGCCTTTGGCAACGTTGGAAGGGTCTACAACAACGTATATTCATGTGTTGGTAAATAGTGTGAAGAAGTGTCGCAATTTGGCAACGTATAGGGTTATAGCTCAACAACAAATCATATGTGTTGCAGTCCCACATATCACATCAAGTAATGTTGTTTTATATATTGCCAGCCATAATGATAAGACCAATGGTGATAGTAGATAGGAGACACAATATAAAAAAGGGATTGGTCTCATATATTAAATTTACTATGTTGTATTACAAAGAGCATGGTTCAATGTATACAAGATGTGATACTGGAACATGATCCAAAGATTACAAGATGTAATACTAGTAGCCAAGTTATGGACGTTTCAATCAACGCCTAAAACATGGACATTGGAAATGACATCCTAAAACATAAGATAAGACTATCCAGTAGCAGCCCCATTACCTTGCTACCAACATTTGACCTTGCAATCAACATCTGAGCTATGGATCATCAACTTATGTTAGCAATCTACAACAATAAAGAAATGAGATCAGTAGGTTAAAATATTAGCAAAATATAGAGCAACAAATGAACTACATTTGCAGATTTTGCTAATGTAGCATCTACTCACACTGCATGTACCTCTACTAAAGCAAAACTACAGTTCATTAGTTTGGTAACCGCAGATTGTTTGAAAACATACAAATAACAACCATAATTAGGTATCATTTCACAGAGCAGGACATATTTCAGTCATCATTATTTAAAATCTAGAATACATATCTAATGATATCAAATAAACTTATGTGACTGGTTGGCAATAGCATGAGTGTAGATGGTGTGATATGTTCCAACCAGAAACCTAGACTGGTGATTTGGCAAGTATCACATCTATAGCTGAAAAGACATTGTACCTTACTTAACTAACTAAGATCATTCCATAATTAAGTTTCCCCTTGCTGACTATTTTATAGGAAGCGAGGCAATGTAAGGCACGCATACAGTATTTCATAAATTGTTTTACCTAATCTAGCCACAAAAGTCTTGTCTCACAGAAGCATTATGGCTCTTTTCACATGCAAGAAAAGTGCTATTTTGTACTACCTCTGGAACTAAATATAAGACGTCTGCACAAAAGGTCTTATATTTAGTTAGAGTTAATACAAATTAGGTGGGAAAAAAGAGAGGCCTATGATAGATAGGAAAAATATTCATGAGTGTTACTAATAATCAAATTTCCCTTTGAACTGGTGAAGAATTGATGCAATATAGAACTATAATTAAAATTTTCTACTTCATAGCAATTCCAACATGGCACCAGTAGTCTTCTACTCTCTCCGATCCATAAAAAGTGTCTCAGTTTTGAACTAAGGTTGAACTAGCCATAGTGCAAAACTGTGACACTTATTTCGGATCAGAGGGAGTAGTTTTTAGTGCCCAGAGTATTGATTTGGAACCAATGGAGGCGCTAGGTGTCATAAGTTCTGATGTCACAGCTGTAAATTTAGAATATATGTACATAAACTAAACTTAAATGTAGTGCAACACAACTGACAAACTTGTACCTTGTGTTGTCATTTGACATTGCAGTCATTATGTAGCGTCGCCACTGCCTGAAACAATCCAGTTTCTATAACCCGAGATTCTGCAATATATATTGGTAATTTAGATCACCAAACACCAATATTTCAAATGTATGCGTAACTGAAATTAAATTTACTCCATAGACAGATTGTCATCTCCATAAGCCAATACCTTGGGTAGACCGGAGAAGTTTAATTTAAGTTATGCACTTACAAATCACACAGTAGATCGGCAGCCAGTGATACAGTGATCTAACCAAATGGTTCATCTCTGAATATGAACTCTCTAAGATAACTTGAAATACGGAGAAATTGACGGACGTTGGTATTGCCAATACATTTAATTAACAAATAAACTTTGTTAGGGGAAATGGTTTGGTATTTCAAGTAAAAGATTACTGTCCAAATTGGCAAGGTATTTTTCAATAGTAATTAGTTGAATTTCAACAAAAAAATGCCGCAAAGTCGAACATTGTGTAGGCAGTTTCATACATGTATAGGCATCCAAGTTTTCCTCCCTCGCAGAACAACTATAGTAGTATGAAACAAATAGCCGCAACTACACCTAGTAATATGACAAAACAAATAGCTGCAACTACACCTAGAAATATCCGTTTAACTTCTAGCTACTGTATCTTGCATTATACCGTAGGAATAAGGCAAAGCTCATCTAAGGAAATTTAATCAATACAAATACAAGAAACATGAGCCCATAGATCCGCAAAAAAACTACAATAAGTGCCAACCAGTAATCAGAGATGAATCAATGTGAAATTAGAACTATGAAAAGAAAATCAACTTACGTGACTAAGCTATGGGATTGGATTGGATTGGATGGGATGAGGCAAATGGCTAATCGGCCATGCTACAATACGTACCATCACTATAGAGCCGCCATTCTGCTGCTGTGCATCTGGGAGTCGCTACACAGCCATTGTGCATATGGGGTGGCCGCACAACCACTGTACGTCTAGGAGTCGTCGTGATGCCCTTGTGCATCTGAGGGGCTGTTCGGCAGTCCACCGGCTCCGCAGTATTTTAGAATCTGTAGAGTACCGTTTCTCTCGCTCCGCACTTTTTAACTACAACTCCGTCGACTCCGGGAGCGGCCTCGTGGAGCGGAGGGTCTCCGAACAGGCCCTGAGAGTCGCTGCACTGCCACCGTGCGTCAGGGAGCTGCCATCATACCTTCGATTTTTTGGCCCATTGAGGAGACACCACCCCTGCCCCTGCACTGTTGATTACTAATCGAAATTCTTATCCAGTGAGGGTAGATCATTGATGATGGACGCCTAGAACTGGGGATGGCACAAGACAATAGGGAAACAATGCAGGGGATATGCACTAGGCAGAGCCGCAGAGGTTCAAAGGGGACTAGGCGCTTTGTATCTTTGAATCTTTGATATTTTCTGTAAACCTGCAAGACCATAGTTCACTAAGTAGCAGCTTAAAATTCACATACTAGTGGAGAATAAGAGATGTAGTGCGGCATCACACAAAGCATTTTCGTGGTGATGCATCCTTCTGATATAAGAATGGCCTAGTTTGGTAGCACAGCTTTTTAAAAACCATAGTATTCAAAAACTTAGGTATTCCAATGCGCAGGCAATGAATACCTTGGTTTCTCAAAACCGTCATTTTTCATAGTTTTGGCAATACTGTCACAGTGTTTGGTCGGCACTGTCTTGCCATAGTTTTGACCGATAAATACCCACAGATAACAGCTAAACCTAACTCAACTACACTTAACGAGCTGATCAGCTACATGAGCGGATTAATCAGCATGTGCTAACAGCTGCCAACCGCCTACAGCATCGCCATGTCAACACATCCTCTTCTACCTCCTGCACTTGTATGAAGGATGTGTACACAATGCACTGGTCAAGGGGTCGGAAACCCAGCAGCGCCATAAGATTAGCTATCGCCGACCTGGAAAGTTGCGGAAGCAATCAATCGTACCTGATAAATCTGCATACTTTATCGGTTTACCCTGTTGGCGCCGCCCCTCTCGCAGCGCCGCCCTTCTTCTACCTTGAGCTGCCTCACACAACTCTCCATCTCTCTCAAGCTACTCTTCTCCTCGGTGGCTTCCCACAAGAACACTCACACACACACAACGCACGCATATACCAAGGAAGAGGAACGGCTTTACCAGAGACACTCCCATGGTGAACCACAATGGCTACATGGTTTCTCTGCTCTGCCCTCTCGGCCTCGTGTTCATCCTCATTAACCAAAGCAATATATACAAGGACCTGGCACTTATGCCACACACCCACGCGGAGCCGTCACATTCGGCCACTAGCACCACCTCTCCACGTACTAGTACATGCCACTAACCTCTGCCATATCCTTCTCCTGGAATCTCTCTAGGAGCAACAAGACGCGGCCGTGCTGCTAACAGACCCATGCATGCGCTAACAAACTCCCAGATTTTCCTCAGCTATTTTGTCCAGCCGGTTGCTGCATCATACAGCCGTGCCTCCTTGGGCATCACTGCAGCCTCATGCCGCCATCAGCATCACGTCATGCTAGCCGTCTCGCACGGCAGCCCGGCATCTCGCCTCCTCCGCATGTCGTCGCTGAAGCTTCGCCGGACAAACAACACACTAGACTAGAGTACATGCAGAACAAAATAGACATGCACCTACATATGACAAGATTAGTTCTAACAATCACCTCCCTAATCTTGTCATGCCAACTCGCCAAAACCTCATGCGGATCACCCGCAACATCTTGCCAAGACTTTGCAGCGGCAAGATCACACCACCTTGCCTCACGCTGCAGCTTCACCATGGTGCATCATCAATCTCCACTTGAACGTTCTTCAGCAGCATCACACCACTGGTCACGTACGTCTTGCCGTCGTCGTCGCAACACCTCATCTTGGGGATGGCGTCACACCACCCAGAACACCTCCACGGCTAGCTTCACATCGATCCTCATGATGGCCTCACCCGCTGTACATCGATCTTCTCAGCGGCATCTCATCACCGTCTTGTCGGCATCGCACGGTCGTCATGGCAGCGTCGCACTGCCATCTCCTCCTAGCGGCATCACACCGCAACCACCTGTTCGCGCGGCATCACACCGGCGAAGACCTCCTTGTCGTGGACGACGCCGTCGCAGCGCCGGACACCACCGTGCACCATCTTGTCGTGGTCGACGCCGTCGCAGCGCCGGACACCACCATGCACCATCTTGTCGTGGTCGACGCCGTCACAGCGCCCATCACCACATCGTCCTGCCGCACGCAGCAGCCACCTCTTGACGTGGACGGCGCCTTCGCAACGCCGATCACCACGCCATCATCACCTCGCGGCATCGCACCGAAACCAGCCATCAGCGGTACCGCACCGCTGCCAGCCATCACCTCGCACCGACGTCCTCCACCTCACATGGAGTCCACCGCGTCACCGCCGTCGCAGCCGTTGCCTCCGCCCAGCACCACGGCGGCCACCATAGCCGCCGGCACCGTCGTCGCCGCCACGAATCAACAAGGCTCTGATGCCAAATATTGGCGCCGCCCCTCTCGCAGCGCCGCCCTTCTTCTACCTTGAGCTGCCTCACACAACTCTCCATCTCTCTCAAGCTACTCTTCTCCTCGGTGGCTTCCCACAAGAACACTCACACACACACAACGCACGCATATACCAAGGAAGAGGAACGGCTTTGCCAGAGACACTCCCATGGTGAACCACAATGGCTACATGGTTTCTCTGCTCTGCCCTCTCGGCCTCGTGTTCATCCTCATTAACCAAAGCAATATATACAAGGACCTGGCACTTATGCCACACACCCACGCGGAGCCGTCACATTCGGCCACTAGCACCACCTCTCCACGTACTAGTACATGCCACTAACCTCTGCCATATCCTTCTCCTGGAATCTCTCTAGGAGCAACAAGACGCGGCCGTGCTGCTAACAGACCCATGCATGCGCTAACAAACTCCCAGATTTTCCTCAGCTATTTTGTCCAGCCGGTTGCTGCATCATACAGCCGTGCCTCCTTGGGCATCACTGCAGCCTCACGCCGCCATCAGCATCACGTCATGCTAGCCGTCTCGCACGGCAGCCCGGCATCTCGCCTCCTCCGCATGTCGTCGCTGAAGCTTCGCCGGACAAACAACACACTAGACTAGAGTACATGCAGAACAAAATAGACATGCACCTACATATGACAAGATTAGTTCTAACATACCCCACTCGAAATTTATGTATTTGTACCACAGTCGAAAACATACAGGCAACAGAAAAGATGGGGAATCGCCGTTGACAGGGCGGCTGGTAGAAGATGGACATGTGAGAAAAAATAGCACGAGAGCAGCAATTAGATGCTCATGTTTTTCTGTTTAGAAAAAAGAGGTCGGCACCTCTTTTTCAAATACTATAGAAAAACCACGGTTTCAGCAATACTATGGTTTATAAAACTTCATTTTTTACGGGCACCAAACACATCAAAGTATTTAAAACAGTGGTTTCTGAAAATACCATGGTATTATCTAAAAACTCCAAAAATATTGTTTGTTCTGCAGTATAATTTGGCACTCTGACATCTAGAGAAGTACATATGGATACCATACGTGCAAACACAATTGTGGTATGCACAACTAAGACTGGTTTCCTGAAAAAAAAGGAGGATCACTAGCCATGACATAAGTACAACAGTACCACTATTCATGGACCAATTGAATTGTAAGGGGACAGACATGCTCCAATCTAGTACCTAATTGGTCCATCCATGGAACAAGTGGAATATTGTAGAAGTTGGGGCACCAAATACCGATGGAATTATAGAAGCCACCATGTTTTTAAATTACAGGGAATTGATTGTTGGGGATAAGATAACAATCACCTTCTTGGGGGAGATGAGTCTTGGTGAGTTGTCGGGTAAGCTGTAGGCAACCATGGCAGCCTACCTGGGAAAGATTAGCTGCGGTTGTTAGTGTATCCAGTCGCAAACCACGACTCCACGACAGCGAAGGACAGAAAGGGTAAGAACAGAGGGGAGAAATGCCTTACTGAACCATAGACGTCGGAGTAGAGGTCGCTGAGGGAGTCCTGGATTAGGGGGTGTTCGGGTAGACGGACTATACCTTCAGCCAGACTCCTGGACTATAAAGATACAAGATTGAAGACTTCGTCCCGTGTTCGGATGGGACTTTCCTTGACATGGAAGGCAAGCTTGGCGATGCGGATATTCAAGATCTCCTACCATTGTAACTGACTCCATGTAACCCTAACCCTATCCGGTGTCTATATAAACCGGAGGGTTGTAGTCCGTAGGCAATCAACTCCATACACAACAATCATACCATAGGCTAGCTTCTAGGGTTTAGCCTCCTTGCTCTCGTGGTAGATCTACTCTTGTACTACACATATCATCAATATTAATCAAGCAGGAGTAGGGTATTACCTCCATCGAGAGGGCCCGAACCTGGGTAAAACAAAGTGTTCCCTGCCTCCTATTACCATCCGGCCTAGACGCACAGTTCGGGACCCCCTACCCGAGATCCGCCGGTTTTGACACCGACATTGGTGCTTTCATTGAGAGTTCCTCTGTGTCGTCACCTTTAGGTCCGATGGCTCCTCTGATCATCAATAACGATACGGTTCAAGGTGAGACTTTTCTCCCCGGACAGATCTTCGTCTTCGGCGGCTTCGCTCTGCGGGCCGATTCGCTCGGCCACCTGGAGCAGATCGAAAGCTACTCCCCTGGCCATTAGGTCAGGTTTGGAAGTTTAAACTACACGGCCGACATCCGCGGAGACTTGATCTTCGACGGATTTGAGCCACAGCCAAGCGCGCCGCACTGTCTCGATGGGCATGATATAGCTCTGCCACCGAACAGTGCCTTGGAGGCCGCATACGCATCGGTTTCGACCATTGATTCGGAGCCCACTGCGCCGATCGAGGATCAGCGGTTGGACGCTGCCTCAGGGGCTGCGATCTCAGAGGCGATCGAGCCGAACGCCAGCCCCACACTCTGCACTATCCGTGACTCCGAGGATCCGGACTCCACCCCGGACTCCGAACCCCCCGCGCCCCTGCCAATCGAATCCGATTGGGCGCCGATAATGGAGTTCACCACCGCAGACATCTTTCAGCATTCGCCTTTTGGCGACATCCTGAATTCTCTTAAGTCTCTCTCTTTATCAGGAGAGCCCTGGCCGGACTACGGTCAGCGAGGGTGGAATACGGACGGTGAGGAAATTCAAAGCCCACCCACCACCCACTTTGTAGCCACTGTCGACGATCTAACCGACATGCTTGACTTCAGCTCCGAAGACATCGACGACATGGACGACGATATAGGAGACGAACAGGAACCAGCACCTGAAGGGCGCTGGAAGGCCACCTCGTCATATGACATATATATGGTGGATACTCCAAAAGATGGAGATGGCGATGGAACAGTGGGGGATGACGCCCCCAAGAAACAGCCGAAGCGCCGGCGTCAGCGGCGCCGCTCTAAATCCCGCCAAAGAAAAAACGGTGATTCCGGCACGGGAGATAATACTACCCCGGATAACGCCGAAGAACACCCACCTCAGCAAGATTCGGCACAGGAAGATGGAGAAGCCAGCCCTCATGAGAGAGCGGCAGACCGAGAGGACGAGGATGATAACTATACGCCTCTGTCCGAAGATGAGGCAAGCCTCGATGACGATGAATTCGTCATACCATCAGACCCCGCCGAACAAGAGCGTTTTAAACGCAGGCTTTTAGCCACGGCAAGTAGCCTCAAGAAAAAGCAGCAACAGCTTAAAGCTGCCCAAGATTTGCTAGCTGACAGATGGACTGAAGTCCTTGCGGCCGAAGAGTATGAACGCGAACGCCCCTCCAAGAGTTACCCGAAGCGCAGGCCGCTACCCCGATCAGAGGTGGAAGCACCTACATCACCAGCGCATGACATGGCAGACCGGCCACCTCGCGGCCGCGACAGAGAGGCCTCTCGTCCCTCCACCCAAGCCAGGCCCCGACGCCGCTCAACTAAGGCACGGGAAAATGCGCCCAACCTGCGAGACATACTGGAGGATAAGGCAAGACAAACAAGATCGATCTACGGATCGCGCAGGCGCCCTACAGCATGTGATAATGATCTTCACGCCGGATACAACAAATCCGGCCGGGCCGAACACAACAGACATAGCTCTTCCGAGCTGCGTCGTGATATAGCCCAGTACAGAGGCGCCACACACCCGCTATCCTTTACGAATGAAGTAATGGATCATAAAATCCCAGAGGGTTTCAAACCCATAAACATCAAATCATACGATGGCACAACAGACCCGGCGGTATGGATCGAGGATTATCTCCTTCACATCCACATGGCACGCGGCGATGATCTACACGCCATCAAATACCTCCCGCTCAAACTTAAAGGACCGGCCCAGCATTGGCTTAACAGCTTGCCAGCAGACTCAATCGGTTCTTGGGAGGACCTGGAAGCCGCATTCCTCGACAACTTCCAGGGCACTTACGTGCGACCGCCGGATGCTGACGACTTAAGCCACATAATTCAGCAGCCAAAAGAATCGGCCAGACAATTCTGGACATGGTTCCTAACAAAGAAAAACCAGATAGTCGACTGTCCGGACGCAGAGGCCCTAGCAGCCTTCAAGCATAACATCCGCGACGAGTGGCTTGCCCGGCACCTGGGACAGGAAAAGCCGAAATCCATGGCAGCCCTCACGACACTCATGACCCGCTTTTGCGCGGGAGAAGAAAGCTGGCTAGCTCGCAGTAACAACTTATCAAAGAACCCTGGTAATTCGGATACCAAGGACAAAAGTGGCAGGACACGTCGGAATAAGCAAAAACGCCACGTTAACAGCGACAGCAATGAAGACACGACAGTCAATGCCGGATTCAAAGGCTATAAATCCGGTCAGCGGAAAAAGGCATTCAAAAAGAATACTCAGGGCCCGTCCAGTTTGGACCGAATACTCGATCGCTTGTGCCAGATACATGGCACACCCGAAAGGCCAGCCAATCACACTAACAGGGATTGTTGGGTGTTCAAGCAGGCAGGCAAGTTAAGGGCCGAAAACAGAGACAAGGGGCTGCACAGCGACGATGAGGAGCCCAAGCCGCCGAACAACAATGGATAGAAGGGCTTTCCCCCACAAGTGCGGACGGTGAACATGATATATGCAACCCACATTCCCAAGCGGGAGCGGAAGCGTGTGCTACGGGACGTATACGCGATAGAGCCAGTCGCCCCAAAGTTCAACCCATGGTCCTCCTGCCCGATCACTTTTGATCGAAGGGACCATCCCACTAGCATCCGTCATGGCGGCTTCGCCGCATTGGTTCTCGACCCAGTCATCGACGGATTTCATCTCACAAGAGTCCTCATGGACGGCGGCAGTAGTCTGAACCTGCTTTATCAGAATACAGTGCGAAAAATGGGCATAGATCCCTCAGGGATTAAGCCCACAAGAACGACCTTTAAAGGCGTTATACCAGGTGTAGAAGCCAACTGTACAGGCTCAGTGACACTTGACGTGGTCTTCGGATCCCCAGACAATTTCCGAAGCGAAGAGTTAATCTTCGATATAGTCCCGCTTCGCAGTGGCTATCACGCCCTGCTCGGACGAACCGCATTCGCAGAATTCAATGCGGTGCCGCACTACGCATATCTCAAGCTCAAGATGCCAGGCCCTCGAGGAGTAATTACGGTCAACAGAAACACCGAACGCTCCCTCCGTACGGAGGAGCATACGACGGCTCTCGCAGCGGAGGTACAAAGTAGCCTTCTCAGGCAATTCTCTAGTCCGGCCATTAAAAAGCCAGACACTGCCAAGTGCGCCTGGAGTAACCCACAGCAGGACCGCCTGGCACACTCTGAGCAAGCGTAGCAATGCGGCCCCAACCCCAGCTTTCGCGACATAGCGAAACCAGTACCTCGCGTACATAACTACGCCCTTGAAATACCATGGGCACAGGGGAAGGGGCACAATAACGGCACGCCTAAAATACGGCTTAAAACGTACTAGGGGCTGCCGGATTCTTTTTTAATTTTTTCTTACTTTCAGGAATCCATACTTCGGACGACCTGTTCGGCAATTCGACTGCCGCACAAACGATGCAAGATCCAGGGAGGCAGACAAGCCATGCCGCACTATGGAACTCCCAGGTGGTCTCTGTTACGAGCGGTACACCTGTTTTAGATATAATTCCGCGGCCTGCCCCCGGTCAGGACATACCGAATAGTCCAATATCTTTTGCTTACCGCACTATTTGTATCATTCGGCTTTGATAAATAGCCTTTATATAAACAATGCATAACTTTTGTCTATTTTCTGCATTACTCTCTTTTATATATGTTCATCAATGACATGTTGCACCAGTACACTGTGGTACGGCAAGTACGCCAGGGGCTTCAGTACCCTTTAATATGGTGTGAGAAGTCCGTACACTTTCACAAGTGCGGCACCCCGAACTTATAGCACTATATGCATTGGCTCCGAATCATGATTTGGGTCAATAGTTGGGTTTGCCCGGCTCCTATCTTTTGGTGCCTTACGTTCCGCTCTATCGGCTAAGGTAGCACTAGGAGAACCACTGCGATTGTGCCCCGGTTGAGCTGGGTTAAGCACCTCAGTGGAGAAAGCTAAAACTGACTGTCATGATGAGGCGAGAGACCGGTCGCTGTTCGAGAGGTTTTTTGAGTCCTTAAAGACTTATGCCGCTTCGAGCGAGGAGCCGGATTTATCCGGCCAAGGCGTGGATAGCGCCCCGAACTCGGTCTTCCGAACTAGGGGCTTCGCCGAAATTTAAAATTATAAAGTTCTATGGCTAAGTGAGAGTGTTCAAGCATTATAGTCCGATTGCCTGGTTCGTCGTGCTGAGCGCCTCCCTCGAAGGACCCAACCATGGGAAAAAGAGCGCTCAGGTTTATCACCGAACACCCCAGCACTAGTGGCATGGGGGCAGAAGCCGACGACTGGCCATCTCTCAATTTTTGATAAACGGCCGCACAGAAAATAATATTTTAAATTCAATAAGCATTGCTTAGCGCATATGAACAAGTTTTCAGCGCACAGGATAAAAACGAGCGAGTTTATTCAAAAATTACATCCTTGGTACATTCATCCGCCACAAGGCGGGCACCTGCAAGAACATCCTTGTAATAGTTCTCGGGCTTGCGATGCTCCTTCCCCGGCGGCGGCCCGTCCCTCACAAGCTTTTCACCATCTAGCTTACCCCAGTGCACCTTTGCACGGGAAAGGGCCCTACGGGCACCTTCGATGCAGACGGAGCTCTTGATGACCTC
Source organism: Triticum dicoccoides (assembly GCF_002162155.2). Lineage (NCBI taxonomy): Eukaryota > Viridiplantae > Streptophyta > Magnoliopsida > Poales > Poaceae > Triticum > Triticum dicoccoides. The sequence goes on along the minus strand of NC_041388.1, from coordinate 399,918,776 downwards.
GAGCCTTGGACAGGCCTCCACCAGCCGCCGCACCAGCCCGCAGTAGCTCCCAGGCAGGGCCTGTCCGGGCCACAGCCGAACTATGAATCCTTTCATGGCCTGTTCGGCCGCCTTGTGGAGCTCGACCAGCTGTTTCAGCTGGTCGCCCAAGGGCACAGGGTGTCCGGCCTCAGCATACTGAGACCAGAACACCTTCTCCGTCGAGCTGCCCTCTTCAACTCGGTAGAATGCGGCAACGTCGGATACGCTGCGGGGAAGATCTGCGAATGCCCCTGGAGAACTCCGGATTCGGGTAAGTAACAGGTAGTTTACTTTTATATTTCTGCTTTGCATAAAGAATGCCTTACCCGCTGCTATCTTCTTCATATCCTCCAACTCTTGGAGGGCCTTTTGGGCTTCGGCCTTGGCAGACTTGGTAGTCTCAAGGGCTGCCGCAAGCTCGGACGCTTGGGTCTTTGACTCAAGCTCCAAACTCTCATGTTTTTTCATGAGAGCCTGAAGCTCTTGCCGCACCTCCCCGACCTGAGCCCCAAGTTTCTCTCGCTCGGTGCGCTCCGCGTCCGTTTTCTTTTCGGTCTTGGACAGCGCCTGCTTGAGGGTCGCCACCTCAGTCGTGGCCCCTATAATAAGCAGTGCAATCCTGTTATTTTTTGCAATCGTGCCTCTCTATAGGCACTTTTTCTGTAAGGTATTTTCTTACCTTCTTTCTCCTCGAGCTGCCATTTGGCAAGGCCGAGCTCTTGCTTGGTCCGCTCGAGGCCCTGTTTCAGGGCACCCACCTCCGCAGTCAGTGCGGCGGTGGCTAGCAGTGAAGCCTGCATCAGGGGCTACTGTCTATGTGGTTATATTTTTACATTTTTACTTACCTCGAAGCCTGTTAGGAGGCTAGCGCAAGCTTCAGTCAGTCCACTCTTGGCGGACTGAACCTTCTGGATCACCATACTCATAATAGTACGGTGCTCCTCGTCGATGGAGGCGCCGTCAAGCACCTCCAGCAGATTGTCCGGCACCTCCGGTTGGACGGAGGCCGCCGGCTCAGAAGGCTTGCTCCTCTTAGAAGGAGTTTTCCTACCGCAGTCCGGAACTGTTGAAGATTCCGGCACGGTGTCCGGCATAAAGCCGGACTTGGAGCCCTGGGGGGTCTTGTCCCCTTTACTCCTGGAGTCCGGGAGGTCGCCTTGCGGCTCCTCCAGGACCACCTCCTCCTGCCCCGGAGCTCGTTGCGATGCCACTTCGGCGTCGTCCGCAGTGCGGGGGGAGACAGCGGGCGGAACTGAGTTCACGTCCGATGAATCCAGGGAGCCGCTCGACGACTCGTTGAGTTCGGCCCGGGGCGGGCTGCATGATTATATTCGACATTAGGGAAAGCTGTGCAACAAAAGGAATATCATGAGTTACTCTGGTATACGAACACTTACGATTTCGCCGGACGCCTGGCCCTGTCTGGCCACTCCTCTTCATTCTTTTCGGCGTCGGGGGCGTAGTCCGGCGGAGGGGTTTTCCTCTTCTTGGACCCTTCGCCCCCCCCTACTGGGGCGGCCTTCCTCTTCTTTCCTCCCCCCGCTGGAGGGGGAGAGGTTTCTTCTTCCTCCTCCTTGTTAGCGCGGGAGGAGGGCGTCTCGGACTCGTCAGATGATGACACCACCACATTACGGGCACTCTTTCGAGTCCCCGTGGCCTTCTTCTTCTTGGCCTTCTTCTCCGGCACCACATACGGCGCCGGAACCAGCAGCTTCGCTAGTAGAGCTGGGGCTGGGTCTTCGGGCAGCGGAGCCGGACAGTTAATCGGTCCGGATATCGCCCACCAAGCCTGTCAAAGGTAAGGGAGTTTAGATCCCACATAGAGTCAAACTATGAAAAAACTTAACATCCTGTAAAAGGTGAAAATAGCTTACCTCGCTAGCGTGACGCTGCGAGCTGTATCCGCAGTCCTCGGAAGCGGATGTGGGAGCCTCGGTGCCTTTGGTTAGCACCTTCCAGACGTCTTCATACGTCATGTCGAAGAGCCTGTTAAGGGTTTGGTGCTACGCCGGGACGAACTCCCATAGATTAAAATCCCGTTGTTGGCACGGGAGGATCCGGCGGACGAGCATAACCTGGATTACATTAACAAGCCGGATTGGCTTGTTCACCAGGGACTGGATGCACGTTTGCAATCCGGTCACCTCTTTTTCGTCACCCCATGATAGGCCCGTCTCTTTCTAGGACATAAGCCGCGTGGGGGGTCCGGAGCGGAACTCGGGGGCTGCGATCCATTTCGGATCGCGCGGCTCGGTGATGTAAAACCACCATGATTGCCACCCCTTCAGGGTCTCCACGAAGGAGCCCTCGAGCCATAGGACGTTGGCCATCTTGCCCGCCATGGCTCCTCCGCACTCCGCCTGGCTGCTGCACACCACCTTGGGCTTGACGTTGAAGGTCTTAAGCCAGAGGCCGAAATGAGGGCGAACGCGGAGGAAAGCCTCGCACACGACAATAAACGCCGAGATGTTGAGGATGAAGTTCGGGGCTAGATCGTGGAAATCCAGGCCGTAGTAGAACATGAGCCCCTGGACAAATGGGTGGAGTGGAAAACCCAGTCCGCGGAGGAAGTGGGGAAGGAATACTACCCTCTCATGGGGCCTTGGGGTGGGGAGAAGCTGCCCCTCCTCGGGAAGCCGGTGCGCGATGTCTTTGGACAAGTATCCGGCCTTCCTTAGCCTTTTGACATGGCCCTCCGTGACGGAGGAGACCATACACTTGCCTCCCGCTCCGGACATTGCTGGAGAAGGTTGAGGTGGGAAGTGCAGGCTTGGGCGCTGGAGCTCGAGTGCGCAGGAGATGGATAGGCAAAGGAGGAAGAAGGCGTAGGTAAAAAGGTGGATCCTTATCCCCTTATATGGGCGGATGCGGTTGTGCGTCCCCACCTGCCTAGTAAAACTCGCTTGCCTCCCAAGCACCGTGATAAATGGCGCAGTTGGGTTATCCACGTCCGTATTGATGAGAATCCTGTAAAGGGGGTACACGATCTCTGCTTTGACAAGACGTGCCAAGGAAACCGCCTCGCAAAACATGCTGAGGTGGAAAAGTAAAAACGATTCGAGTAAAGGACTTGGCCGTAGTGTGATGACGCACTGCAGAATACGTCGGCAGATTTGATTTGTGTCAATATTCTTCTCTCTATGGCAATATGTGGGAGCTTATTTTGCAGAGCCGGACACTACTATTGGTGTTTACAATCTTCTATGAAGGACTTGGAGGAGGAACCCGCCTTGCAATGCCGAAGACGATTTGCACGCCGGACTCGTCGTCATTGAAGCCTGGTTCAGGGGCTACTGAGGGAGTCCTGGATTAGGGGGTGTTCGGGTAGCCGGACTATACCTTCAGCCGGACTCCTGGACTATGAAGATACAAGATTGAAGACTTCGTCCCGTGTCCGGATGGGACTTTCCTTGGCGTGGAAGGCAAGCTTGGCGATGCGGATATTCAAGATCTCCTACCATTGTAACCGACTCCATGTAACCCTAACCCTATCCGGTGTCTATATAAACCAGAGGGTTGTAGTCCGTAGGCAATCAACTCCATACACAACAATCATACCATAGGCTAGCTTCTAGGGTTTAGCCTCCTTGATCTCGTGGTAGATCTACTCTTGTACTACCCATATCATCAATATTAATCAAGCAGGAGTAGGGTATTACCTTCATCGAGAGGGCCCGAACCTGGGTAAAACAAAGTGTTCCCTGCCTCCTGTTACCATCCGCCCTAGACGCATAGTTTGGAACCCCCTACCCGAGATCCGCCGGTTTTGACACCGACAGTCGCCAAGGCGGAGTAGTGTCGTGGAGCGCGAGCCCGCAGCCGCGCATTCGAAGACGCGGGGTTAGTGGACCGACAAACCGGAGGAGCAGGAGCACCAATGACCCGTGGCACCTAAGATTGCTGTGGGGGCGCGTGCAAGGGTGCGAAGGACATCGCGCTGGAGGAGAGGGAGCTTGTCCGACGAGGGGAATCTGGGCCGGTGAGGGGCGCTGAAAGTGTAGCTACACGGAATCGGAGATGGTGGAGGCATCATTGTTGTCGTTGACATGGAGCACGGGTGAGAGATGTGAATCAAGAAAGAGAGGTGGTGGGGATTTTTTGTTATTGCTTGGATCGCTGATATTTTCACGGAGGGGTGCGCATAATAAGGTGGAGGTGGGTTACAGGAGGTTGGCCTTTCGTGGGGAGGTGGGAAGTTTGTTTAACCCAATGCTTGTTCTTGGTTCGTTGCTACGTATGCGTTGCTATAGTAGGATTTTTGTTGTAGTGACACAATAAAAGAATAGTGTTAGAACAGAAAAAGAAAGCCAATGAATAAAACACGTCGCAGCTTAAGTACAACTACAGATAAACAGAAGTGATAAAGAGAAAAGTGCAACTCATACTTGTTTTGCAGCTGGGGCACATCAATCCAATCCAAAGGGAAATGATCGATGGTAAGAGGACTGAAGGGTGTCTCCCTGTCGTTGTTGGCATCGCTCCAAAGATTCTTGATGTTATCGGTCATCCGCCGAAACAGGCGTACGACACATTCATCGTCTGGTCCGTAATAGGAGTCGAGAAGCTGGAACCTTGAATTCTTCAGGTCAAGAAATATCGAAACCCAATGACCAACACCACCCATGGAAGCAGGAATCTCAGGCGGGTCAAAAGTGGGGAAAACAACCTGAAGCAACATAAACACACGAATCATTAAAAATTGAGAATTAATATCAAACGGTACAAACAAAAATAAAAAAAATATTAACACAGTGAATCGCAGTGCAAAACTAATACAGAGGCAAGAACAAGATATTGCATGCTGAATCATGTGCATCCATGCTATCTGGACCACTCGCCAAGAAGTACTTCCTCACATGGGAATCAAGTTGACCTCTGAAAATCTTGTCCTAAAACAATGCAGACAACACCAACATATGAAAAATACATAAATGAGACAAACAAGTTTTAACTAAAATGGTAAGGAACAAAACAGAAAAGAAATCACTATATGGTTGACTTACACAAACCCAATACGGCAGGATGAGTTTATCCGATCCCTGGTACTTCGCACGTAGATAGTAGAGTGCAACCTCAGCCACATTAGATCGAAGCATTTCGCGAGGAGCAAAAGATATTGCGACATCCTCAACATAATCTTCACACTCATTGTTTTGGAACATAATCATTGATCTAAAATAAAAGCAATAGAAAGTAAAACAAGTTCAGCATCAAGAACTCAGGAAGTTCATAACACATGTTAGCACAGAAGTTCAGCTATATCACAACAGGCAGTACAGTACAAAAGAGGCGAGAAGTTCAGCACCAGAGAAGTAAAAATAAGAAGTTCAGGTACATATAGTAAAGAAGTTCAGGTATGAAACCATAGGCAGTTCACAGGGGGTACATGGATGATGTAAATATTGACCAGTTGCACTCACCTCTTGGAATGATTATTCTTAAGCCTAGTTACACTGTAATAAAAGTGATCAACCTTCTTTTGGATGACAGCAAGGTAGCTATCTGCTCACCAAAAGAAATAGAAATTAAGAGCAACACTCAAGCACATAGATTCACGACAGTTTCAATTAAGAGCAACATTCAAGCACAACATTCAAAACACAAGCACATCTTAGCTGCTACATCAGAAAAGATAAAACCACAGGATCATAGACATCACAACCCATGCATTACAAACCTTCACCCACATAGAATACATGTTCACTTAACATTCTTTACAACCACACGACAAATAACAAAACCAGAAGTTCAACTTAGACCACACAGGCAGTTCACATGGGATATCATAGACTAAACCAAACAACAAAAGGGAGGGGGATGGGGAAAGAAGAGAGAAGCATGCTCCTCTCTTCATGGATCCTTGCCTAGACCAGTGGCAACACTGGAATGATCAACCTCCTCTCCATAGCTATCGCTTTCAGTCTCTTCGTCGTCATCTCCAGTAGACGCTGCAGTGTCGTCGAGAAGGACAGCAGTAGCAGCTGGGGCAGCTGGAGAATCTGAAACAACAAAAACATTTAGTTGTGTTTGAACATCATCAACAACAACTGATGGCTCCGCTGCAGGAGACTTCTCCGGGTTTGCAGCAGCACTACCACCAGTCTCAACAGCAGGCTCAACGGGATCTTTCTCCAAAATGATGTCTCCAGTTGTCTTGCCCTGCTCAGCATCAGAAACCTCAGCGCCAATGGACGACTGAGGTTCAGTTAGGTCCACCCCGTCGGTGCAGCCGGTGCCTGAGACGGACTTGTCTGCAACCTTCTCTGGAGGAACACTAACATCATCATTCTGCAGCAAAGAACAGAAAGTCATTACAAAGGGCCACATAGCGATAAAATGCACAAACAAGTAAAATAAAAATGAGACAAATTGACAAGAAAAATGGTACCTTATTTTCACTGCCATGAACCTCATCAACTAATACATCACTAACGGGAGCAGGTTCATGCACAGGGGCAGCTTCATGCACAGGAGCAGCTTCATGCGCAGGTAAAACATCCTCCTCAACCCTAGCACCATCATCAACAGCCTACAAAAAATCATGTAGAAAACAAATACCTAATCAGCAGAAGTTCACATTGCATAATCAGAGAAGGTCAGCTATCACAACTGACACATAATGGAAGTCCAAATACAGTAAACATAGCATGTCAGATATCAAACTACTCTAAGATACAAAAGGGAACAAAAAGGGCCAGTCATCAAAGTCATGGAAGTTTAGGTGCTATAGCACTTGAAGTTCAGGTTCTATAAATAGAGAAGGTCAACTAGGAACACTAGTGCTAAAAAGAAACAGTTTACGACACATGAAACCAATAACGGTCGCCTATGACTACAAACAGTAATAAATGAAAGCTAACATTGAACATTAGTGCAAAGAAATATCAAAAACCAACATAAACAAACCTCTTTGGTATGCTCCACGTGGCCTCCTTCACGACCCGAACGAACAGAATCCTGCCTCTAAATATGTCTCACAACAACACTTGCCTCATCTTCAAAAGGCTTGCAACGAGCATCCTGCATTTCCTTGAACAGCCCAACGCTAGTCCGGAGGTGGGAAGTACTCTGATGAAGCTCTTCAAGAAATCTAGCTTCAATAAATAAGACCGCCTTCAAAGACTCAGCATCAAATCCGTGTCCGGGAGGAAGAATCCCATCAACGCGACTAAGACGCTCAATAGTTGAAGGAACACGAGCCAACTCCCCACAAACAGTTTCAAGAAGACTGTCAATATTAACCAGCGAAACATTGGCAGCTTCAAACAAATTCTCGGAAGACACACCACCTGCAGCACTCACACGGGTAGAAGAACCTCCTGGATCTACAGGGGGGCACCAGTATTAACATCCCAGGAGAATTCAAATCTTGGGGAAGTTCCACTCCCTAGGCCGGCGGAACGAGACATAGTTAGAAAATGACGTTCAATAACCCTAAAGAACACAACCTCAGCCTATGTCTTCCACTGCATACAAAAACAAAAGTCAACGCGTCAGAAAACAAATGAAGGAACATGGGAACAAAAATATAGAAGACAATACCAGAAGTTCAAGTTAAACTACACAGGAAAGAATGATGCATATAAACACTCACAGGCAGTCTCCCAAACACCCAGTTGGCTGGGTCATCATCACCCTTCTTGACCAAGTCAGCCGCAGCAAGCTCAAGAAGCTTGACCTGATCCATGAAATTGATGCGAGGGGTCCTCAAGTAAATATTAGGCGTCTTGCCAATGATAAGGCAGTCCAGATACATAAGAAGCGGCGTGATGGCACAACCTGTGACAACTTTTCCTCTACTAGTACCTTGCTGATACCTAACAACAGCACTCCGAATATCGTCAACAACCAACTGGCAGTAGTCCATATCTTCCATATCCTCAAACACAAGATTCTCAGCCATTGCTGCCTCCCTGGACACTCGTGTAGATGTTCCAGGCATAACCACCTTCATGAAAACAATCAGGTAAAACACCTGCAGAGCAAGATCATCCTTCGTCTCATCCTTCACAAGTTCCGCGAGGATATTCCGCAGATCCTTTGTCTTGATGTCGTCACTCCTAGCGCACCCAAGTTTGCGCTTCAACCTCATAACAGCATCATGAAACCCATCATTCGAGGGCCGAGGAGGGGTACGACTACCTTGAGGGAATCCAAACAGATGGTGAATAGCATCACTTGTAATACGCAGAACCTTGTTCGCCTCACCCATGTCCAGAATCATGGTTTTAGGGTCGATCCTCGTGTAGATGTTGCCCATCAAAGGACGAGAAATGTTGGAATCAACCTTCAAGTCAAACACACAACCAAAACTAGCCTTGATAACCCTCGTCTTGTGCCTAGCCTGTAGTGACCTCTCCTAGTGAGCAGCGAACCGTCTTGTTAAAACGTTTCGCCTCACCTCCTCCTTGGCCACCTTCTTCGGGCGCTTTGCCTCCTCTCTTCCTCCTCTCAGGCCGCTCCACAAGCTGATACTGAAAAAATGCAATGACAAGGAAGAAAGGCAGAATAATGAGACACACAAGCTTCACCAAAAATCCACCAATGCCTACATACGCATTACATTTCAGAAGTCCAACTATGTCTACATAGGCAGTACAACCATGTATGACCAGAAAGTAAAGATGCTTTCAAACTGTTGGAAATTTACAAAAGTAGAAGTTCTACCATGTACACCAAGGCAGTAATCAAACATGTATTTCAGAAGTCCAACTATGTCTACATAGGGAGTACAACCATGTATGACCAGAAAGTAAAGATGCTTTCAAACTGTTGGAAATTTACAAAAGCAGAAGTTCTACCATGTACACCAAGGCAGTAATCAAAAATGTATTTCAGAAGTCCAACTATGTCTACATAGGCAGTACAACCATGTATGACCAGAAAGTAAAGATGCTTTCAAACTGTTGGAAATTTACAAAAGCAGAAGTACTACCATGTACACCAAGGCAGTAATCAAACATGTATTTCAGAAGTCCAACTATGTCTACATAGGCAGTACAACCATGTATGACCACAAGTTAACATGCTTTCAAAAAATGTTGGAAATTTAAAAAGCATAAGTACAACCATGTACACCAAGGTACTAATCAAACATGTATACCAACAAGTTAAGCTAATCTCTTCATGCATATATCCAGAAGTCCAACTATGTACACAAAGGCAGTAATACCATAAAAGCAAAGCAGATCGGCTAATTTATTCATCTATATGGAGCAGAAGGTCATTTATGTACACCAAGGCAAAGCTAAAAACACAAAAACTACAACAATAGTGACAAATGCTCTAAAAAATGGTAAACATGAGACATTCATACCTGATTAGCCGCAGCATCATCATCGTCGTCGTCCTCATCATCAGCATTGAAATCAACATTGAAATCAGCGGCAAATGCTCTAAAAACAGTAAACATGAGACATTCATACCTGATTAGCCGCAGCAGCATCATCGTCGTCGTCCTCGTCATCAGCATTGAAATCAGCATCATCCTTGTCCTCTGGATTAACACGAGAACACTTCTTTTGACCCTTGTTGACCTTTGCAGGTGCAACCTTGCTCTTGACGCCACATTTCTTCCCATTACCAGACGCACCAGCACCAAGCGGAGAAGGTGTAGGCGCGGCAGTGGCAAGCACACGAGGACTACGGCGTGGCGTACCAACGAGGCCTAGCCCTTCATCTTCAGCAAGTTCTGCAGGCCTTGAAACACGTGGGCTCCTCCAAGGAGTAACTCCACCAACTACATGCTTCCTCGCAGTGGTCTTCTTGATTTTCTTCTTAACAGGGACAACCATGCCATCACTGCCACACGACACATCTTCCCCAACCGTGAGCTCAGTCGCATGAACAGATCCAGGAACATCAGAACCTTTCTCAAGGCGGGCCGCGCTCTTCTTGTCAAAATCTTCTTGCTTCTTCCTCTTACGTTGGTCCTCCATAAGAAGCTGAAGAGGCACATCCTCAGGTTGCATGACAGGTTCAGTGCCATCAACAGACTGCGAGTGTGTCTCTGACATCTGCAGAGAGCACAAAGGATCCGGAATGGAATCACAACCTTTGACTGACGGAGCCCCCTCCTCAGCAGCAGCAGGTTTTTTTGATAAACCCAACTCAGATAAAACATCGTTGATGGTGCTCACAGATTCCTCCTCTGTGTACACATCTGCAAAGAACACAAAAAATCAAAGCAAAAAATAAATAAAAAGTTAGGAGCAAAAACAAAAACAACCGACATGAACAAGCTAAAAAAACATGGCTCAAGAATTTAAAATGAAAAGAAAAGGGGTTTCACATACTAGGTGAAGCAAGAGCTGCAGAAGCAAGATACTCAAGGCTTGAAAAATTCTCAAGGCTCGAAGCAACCTCAGCAATCACAGTCAAAGGGATTATGGGTGATTTAGCCGCATCAGATATTGGAGCATCAGTATTAACTTCTGAAGCTCCATCTTGATCGCAGACATTTTTTTTCAGAACTATTCAACTCATCACCAACTACAAAAAATGCAAGTAAAAAGGTAGCTGGGTTCTAATATGCAATCCTACACCAATGGGACTTCTACTTTTACAACAATGTCCAATACCCAGAAGTTCAACAATACCTAACAAAGCAGTAAACACAACAAACAAACTAAAATTTACATACTAAATATAAAAATAATCTACACCAGAAGGGCTACTACATATAACATGAATGTCCAGAAGTTCAATAATATATAACAAAGCAGTAAAACAAAATGTGCACAACAGAAGTTCAACCAAATTTCATTATAACCAAACAATAATTAAAACCATAAGTTCAACTATGTGAATCAAGCATGTAGCACATAAAAAAGTTGTAGCATGACCACAAATAGTATTTCACAGGCAAATTTAAATATCAACACCATGAAAATGATAACAAAAAAAACAAAGGTATACACTACAAATATGAAACATTTGGGAAGTCCAACAACACTTGGTGACATAGTTCACCAGAAATTCATCAAAATAAAAATTAAATCAACACTTCACTAACTAAAACTAAGGATAAAATGCATACACATGACCATTGTTAGAAGTTCACACTTTTAAGAAAGGGCAGTCCAACAAGACAACTAAGTGAAGATATGGGCATCCATATATAAGAAAAACTGCTATTTAAAATACAAGATCCAACCACAATAAAATACCTGGAGAAGGTTTTGAAGCCATGACAACACAACACCTTGTTGAATGGATCTCCAAACCCTAGAACAACCTACTAAAAACAAGGGATAGATTGCATATAGTTAGCAGGTAGAAAAATCATACAACAAATACAAAAAACAACTAAATGAAACCCTAGGATGAAACAACTAGAACATATCAAAAAGTATGAAAACATGAACAGTAGCACATATAGGCAAACACAAACAAAAAAAGAATCCAGAAACTAACTAGCATGTGACAGACACAATCTAGACTGTGAAATCAACAATACCAAGACAATTAGAACATCAGATTCAGAATCAACCATCACACCACACCCTCTCTTACATGCATCTGAATGCTGAAATCACCAAAGGGGAAATGAAATCAACTCAACTCTGAAGGGAGAAATAGCACACACAAGCATCTCACAGACAAATCTGACCACGGGGGAATGGAATCCACCCACCACATGCATAAGAACCCTACCTAATCTCCCACCAAACCATCAGAAGAAGGGGATAGGACGCGGACGCGAGAGCACACAGGAGGCGGACTCGGCAGATCTGGCGAAACTAAAAGCAAGCATTAGGGGGGCAACATTTGTACCTCTCGAAACAACCCCCGCACGCACGAATCCACGGCGGTTCTTCCACTCCCCACGACGCCACGCGCACCTTGCAACAGCGCAGGCAGTTGCCTCCCTCGCTTCAGAGCAGAAGAGAGCAGGCTGGGCGAGGGAGAGCGGGGCGTGGGGGACAAATAGGAGCGGGGGCATGCGCCGGTTACTCCAGCACAAGGGCAGGGGACATGGGCGGAGAAATCGGGGGGAGTTGGAGGCGACGAAGGCAGCGGAGCGACGAAGAGGGGGGAGAGAGCGAGCCACAGGAGGAGAGGTGTTTTCTGACAGGTGGTGGCGAGCGAGATGCTCACTTAATGCCTCCCTGTCATGGGAATTGCAGCGCCGGTGAATTTACAGTTTTACCCCTCTACAGCTAAAATAGTAAATACATGTATAGATAAATGAATGCACCATTTGAATGCATCTATGATAAATGAGATAAGATCACACAACAGCACTACTGGTATCCTTAAAAACCAAAAATTGATGGAAAATACACTATCAGGGGAAGAAAAATACATACACAAAATATGCACCTAAAAAACAAGAGAAAGAAGTTCAAAAAATAAAGAACAGAAGTTCAAGTACTCTAATAAAAGAAGTAAAGGCATATGAATAAATAAACCATAAGAAACAAAAAGAAAAAGTTCAAGTACAAAAACAGATGAAGTTCATATCTAACTAAAACATGCACCCTAAACCCTAAAAACCCTAAGATAGATAGTGGGGTCACGGATGTGATGGACTCGCCTCCGCATGCGACGATGCAGCACGCCGCGTCGTCGCCTGCTCCAGCTCGTTCCTGTCTTGGCCTCGCAGGGGGAGGTGAAAGTGCAACTATCCCTAGGTGGTTTTGGTAATTCCTAACAACATATAGCTTATTGAGCTAATGCTATTCCAAGATTAATATTTCAGGAAAAGCTCAATGAATGGCATGGCATGGATGAGGAATGTGGACCCCTCAAAATATTAAGGACAAAAAGATTGGCTCAAGCTCAAAGCTCAAGACTCTACATTTTATATTTTAGTGACCCAAGATCACATTGAGTCTATAGGAAAAGCCAATACTATCAAGGAGGGATGAGGTGTTGTTTAATGAGGTTCTTGCTTCATAGTGCTTAGTGATATGCTCCAAAACCCTCAACTACCTTCCCACATCCACATATGACCTAAACCAAAAGTCAAACTCGGCCCTACTGATTCTTTCTATCCGGCGCCACCGAGTTTCAAATGTCATAGCCACTGCCACAAACCCTAGGCAAATCGGTCTCACCGATAGGGATTTCGGTCACACCGAGATGGGGTTGTAATCTCTCTGTTTCCCTTCATAACGTTTCGATCCTACCGAGATGAGCAATCGGTCCCACCGAGACTGCAATGTAAACTCTCTGTTTCTCTTTCGTAACATTTCGGTCCCACAGAAATGAGCGATCAGTGCCACCGAGTTTATCTGACCAACTCTCTGGTTAGCTTATTACCAAAAGTGGTCCTATCGAGTTGCATCTCAGTCCCACCGAAAATCCTAGCGGTCACTAGGTTTGCTAAATCAGTCCGGCCGAGTTTTTCACTTCGGTCTCACAGAGATTGGTAAATTGTATGTAACGGTTAGTTTTTGTGTGGAGGCTATATATACCCCTCCACCCACTCTTCATTCGTGGAGAGAGCCATCATAACATACCTACACTTCCAATACATATTTTCTGAGAGAGAACCACCTACTCATGTGTTGAGGCCAAGATATTCCATTCCTACCATATGAATCTTGATCTCTAGCCTTCCCCAAGTTGCTTTCCACTCAAACCTTCTTTCCACCAAATCCATATCCTGTGAGAGAGAGTTGAGTGTTGGGGAGACTATCATTTGAAGCACAAGAGCAAGGAGTTCATCATCAACACACCATCTGTTACTTCTTGGAGAGTGGTGTCTCCTAGATTGGCTAGGTGTCACTTGGGAGCCTCCGACAAAAAATTGTGGACTTGAACCAAGGAGTTTGTAAGGGCAAGGAGATCGCCTACTTCGTGAAGATCTACCGCTAGTGAGGCAAGTCCTTCGTGGGCGATGGCCATGATGGGATAGACAAGGTTTCTTCTTCGTGGACCCTTCATGGGTGGAGCCCTCCATGGACTCGCGCAACCGTTACCCTCCGTGGGTTGAAGTCTCCATCAACGTGGATGTACGATAGAACCACCTATCGGAACCACGACAACAACATCCGTGTCTCCAATTGCGTTTGAATTCTCCAAACCCTTCCCTTTACATTCTTGCAAGTTGCATGCTTTATTTTCCACTGCTCATAGACTCTTTGCATTCTTGCTTGAATTGTGTTAAGATTGCTTGACTTGTGCTAAGATAGCTAAAATCTGCCAAAGACTAAAATTGGGAAAAGGATAGATTTTTATTTGGTCAAGTAGTCTAATCACCCCCCTCTAGACATACTTTCGATCCTACAAGTGGTATCAGAGCTTTGGTCTCCATTTGCTTTGATTTCCATAGCTTTTGGTGGTCATAGCCTTGGTTTCACAACCTAGGAGAGTATGGCGTCTAGCGAGGGAAATTATCACCGTAGAGGTCCTTACTTTGATGGTACAAATTTTGCTAGTTGGAAGCATAAGATGAAAATGCATATTCTTGGACATAACCCCGCCGTTTGGGCTATTGTGTGTGTTGGCTTGCAAGGTGAATTCTTTGATGGGAGAGAACCAAATCGTGAAGCTACTGCGGATGATTTGAAGATGCTACAATACAATACTCAAGCTTGCGATATCCTCTTCAACGGATTGTGCCCCGAAGAATTCAACAAAATCAGCCGTCTTGAGAATGCAAAGGAAATTTGGGGTACTTTGATTGATATGCATGAAGGTACCTACTCCGTCAAGGAATCCAAGTTGGATGTGCTTCAAAGTCAACTTGACAAGTTCAAAATGAAGGATGGTGAAGGTGTCGCTGAAATGTACTCTAGGCTTGCTCTTATCACAAATGATATTGCCGGCTTAGGAAGTGAAGGGATGACCAACAAATTCATCATCAAGAAGATCCTAAGAGCCTTGGATGGAAAATACGATACCGTATGCACATTGATCCAAATGATGCCAAATTACAAAGATCTCAAGCCAACGGAAGTCATTGGAAGAATTTTTTCTTATGAGATGTCACTCAAGGATAAGGAGGAGCTCCATAACAAGTCAAGTAGTGCTTACAAAGCCTCATGTGAAGCTCCCACATCATCAAGTGAGAAACAAACCTTCAATGAAGAATTGAGCCTAATGGTGAAGAACTTCAACAAGTTCTACAAGAGTAGAAGCAAGGAAAGAAGTTCCAAGTCAAGGTCCTACAATGACAAAAGATCTTCTAGTCGAGAGCGAAACTGCTACAATTGTGGAAGACCCGGACACTACTCCAATGAGTGTACGGATCCCCACAAGAGAAGAGAAGATTCTCCCAAAAGAATAAGTAGAAGAGAAGAATCACCATCAAGGGAGAGAAGGAGTAGGGATGATCGATATGAACGAAGACACCCTCGAAGAAGCAAGGATTCGGAAAGGAAGGACAAGTCATCAAGGAGCTACAAAAAACAAAGACATCGAGCTCATGTTGGTGAATGGGTATCCGGCTCCGGCTCCGACTCCGACAATGACTCCGAGAGAAGCTATCACTCCTACTCCGAATATACTCAAGATGAAGGTGTTGCCAGACTAGCACTTGTGTCAACCAACTCCTACGACATATTTGATTCACCAAATGAAGGAATTGGAAGATGCTTCATGGCCAAAGGTCCAAAGGTATCACACCTCGAGTATGTTGATTTCAATAGTGATGAAGATGACTTGTTAGGTGATGATGAGTTACTTGTTGACAACTATAGTGATGAATACTATGATGAAACGAATGACAATGATAAGGAGAAGATTGAGTCTCTAACTAAAGAACTAAACAATCTTAAGTTAGCTCATGAAACTATCTTAGGAGATCATCGAGAACTTTTAAGGACTCATGAGAAATTACGTTTTGAAAAGCTCAACCTTGAGCAAGAGCATGAGTTCTTAAAGGCAATCAATGATGATCTTCGCAAGAAAAGTTCTTCTTACATTGCCAAGCATTTACTCTTATCCACTTACATGCCTCAAGTCAAGTCTAGTAACAAGAACAATAAGGATTCTTCTTCTAGTAGTAACGATGATCATGCTAAATCAAATGTTGTTGCTTCTAGTAGTTCTCTTGATTCCACTAATGATTCTCTTATCCAAGTTACACTTGAGCAAGAAAATAGCTTATTGAAGGGAATTATAGAGAAAGGTGTTTACAAGAGCCTTGCCGGGAGTAAGCAATTCGAGGAAATTGTACGCAAGCAAGGAAGGCACCGGAAGAATCAAGGTATTGGTTTTGAACGAAAGTTCAATGCCAATGGAGTTGAGTGGGAAGAAGATCAATACCCCAAGACGAAGTTTGTTCCTCAACAAGAGAAGTATGATCCTACTTCATCCAAAGGGAGACAAGATCAAGATGATATTCCACCACAAGACTACAAGCAAAAAGGCAAGGACAAGCTTCAAGAGGAAATTGATGCATTTGAAGAAGCTCCTAAGGCCTTGGTCAAGTGGGTTCCCAAGACTACATCAAGTTCCACTTCATCAAGTACAACTACAACTCCGAGGATTCCCATCAAGATGGTGTGGATCCTGAAGAAGAAGAACTAGAAGAGTTCTTGAGGGTGACTCTGCCAATATACTTCACTCTTATCATTTTGGCAAGAACAAGTGCAATCAACTTCCACATCTTGCACTAGTTCAAGGAGTCACAAACCCTCTTGTTGGTAAGACAAGGGACAAGGTAACCTAAAGCTTTCATAGACATCATCTTGTGTGTGCATCACTCTATGTCTATGGATACCCTTGTTTGTTCCTTGTGGGACTAACCCGTGTAGGTATTGAAAGTGCAATTCACTCCAAAGGATAGCTCCAAATGATCTACATCAACATAGAGCATCCACATCTTCAACACCTACATGAAGTCATCATCGACAAAACCCAAGGTTAGTTCATCCCTCTTAGGGGGGATCTCACATCTAGGGGGAGCTTTACTCTAACAATTGAGTTAAAGCAACTCTAATGGTGTGAACACAACAATGCTTTTATGTAAAAGTGGTAACCCCACTTGTGCTTAAACGATGAGTATGACCTATGATCAAATGTTCTCATTTGACTCCTAAGTCAATATACTCATATATAGATGGACCTAGTCATCGCCAATTGCTTGATAGATGCTAGAATTGTTTGTGCATGCTTTGCCACATATTTCATTTGCCATTTTATTGTGTGAGCATGTTGGTTGCATAATTTACTCATTCGAGGACATCCACTTGTTGTTTTTATTGATTGGCTTCCTTTTCTTTTGGCCAAGTGGATGGACAAGAATGCCTAAGAACCTTCTCTAGCTATCTATGATTTTCTCGTCTCAAACTCTATTCATGCTGCATCACAAAATTTGATCAAGTCAGATTCGAACCACTCTTTGTGAGGAGCACTCGGAGTCCCCGATTCGTCATAGACTTAAACTTCCAAAACTTCTTTGTGCGTTTCAGTCTGACCGATTCACCCATTTCGGTCATACCGAGATCACTAAGTCGATCTAGGTTTTCTACCTCGGTGCAACCGATTCGAACCTTTCGGTCACACCGAGTTTCAGTAACTGCTTGCAGTTATGAACCTCGGTGCCACCGAGTTGTTCCACTCGGTCACACCAACAGGGTCGGGCTATATATACCCATGGGTCAAATTTTGGAAAACTTTCCGAACTTCCTCGACCCGCGCTTAGCCCGCTCTGCCTCCAGGATCTTCGGATCGTCTTCCTCGTCGCCAGCCGCCTCCTGCCGCTAGTCTCCGCCGCCGTCAAGGGTAATCATCCCCGCCGTTGCCTCCGTAGCGAGTTCTCCGCCGAACTAGGGTATGAACTCGATCACTGTGCTATCCCTATCTGATTCCTAGCACATTGTATTTGCCATGTATCTTGCCACGATTGAGATCATTCTTATCTAGTCAAAACACTCTGTAGTTTAGTCGTGAATTGAAAATTTAGGGTTAGGTTTCCGCCGAAACCATCTCGGACCCACCGAGTTGTGGAACTCGGTACCACCGATTTGGCTCAGGCCATTGCACATGTAATTTTCGGTCTAACCGAGAATTGCAAATCGGTGTGACCGAGTTCAGGACTTTGTGAAACCCTAGCAGTCTCGATGCCACCGAACTGTGACTCGGTCTGACCAAGTTCACTAGTTTAGGTTCCAACAGCTGCTTCGGTATCACCGAGTTTACAAATCGGTTGATCCGAAATGCTTTCTGTGGAAAACTAAAACTAAGTTTTTGACTCATTCTTTTGCAAAAACCTCTGCATTTTGTGATGCTCATCCACTCTATCTCATCTATATCTATTCACAGGATCTGTTGTCAGTGTTTGCAATATGTCTGATCAGAGTGACAGCCAGAACAGGTCAGAGGAGCAGGTTCACCTGAGTGAGGGCACTAGTCCCTCTAGCAGTTCAGATGCTGGTAGCAGGAGCACCCCAAACAACTTACCCAAAGCTCCCACCAGGGCCAGAAAGAAGAAGACCTCTGAATCTCAGGATGAAGACTATGTGGTAGTTGAGGATGAGGCCACTGAAGCAAATATGCCCTAGAGGCAATAATAAAGTTATTATTTATTTCCTTATATCATGATAAATGTTTATTATTCATGCTAGAATTGTATTAACCGGAAACATAATACATGTGTGAATACATAGACAAATAGAGTGTCACTAGTATGCCTCTACTTGACTACCTCGTTAATCGAAGATGGTTATGTTTCCTAACCATAGACATGAGTTGTCATTTGATTAATGGTATCACATCATTAGGAGAATGATGTGATTGACTTGACCCATTCCATTAGCTTAGCACTTGATCGTTTAGTTTGTTGCTATTGCTTTCTTCATGACTCATACATGTTCCTATGACTATGAGATTATGCAACTCCCGTTTACCGGAGGAACACTTTGTGTGCTACCAAACGTCACAACGTAACTGGGTGATTATAAAGGTGCTCTACAGGTGTCTCCGAAGGTACTTGTTGGGTTGGCGTATTTTGGGATTAGGATTTGTCACTCCGATTGTCGGAGAGGTATCTCTCGGCCCTCTCGGTAATGCACATCACTTAAGCCTTGCAATCATTGCAACTAATGAGTTAGTTGCGGGATGATGTATTACGGAACGAGTAAAGAGACTTGCCGGTAACGAGATTGAACTAGGTATTGAGATACCGACGATCGAATCTCGGGCAAGTAACATACCGATGACAAAGGGAACAACGTATGTTGTTATGCGGTTTGACCGATAAAGATCTTCATAGAATATGTGGGAACCAATATGAGCATCCAGGTTCCGCTATTGGTTATTGACCAGGGACGTGTCTCGGTCATGTCTACATAGTTCTCGAACCCGTAGGGTCCGCACGCTTAAAGTTCGATGACGGTTATATTATGAGTTTATGTGTATTGATGTACCGAAGGTAGTTCGGAGTCCCGGATGAGATCAGGGACATGATGAGGAGTCTCGAAATGGTCGAGACGTAAAGATCGATATATTGGGCGACTATATTCAGACATCGGAAAGGTTCCGAGTGATTCGGGTATTTTTCGGAGTACCGGAGAGTTACGGGAATTCGCCGGGGAGTATATGGGCCTTATTGGGCTTTAGGGGAAAGAGAGAGGAGAGGTTGGGCGCCCCCCAAGGCCTAGTCCGAATTGGACTAGGGGGAGGGGCTGCGCCCCCTCCTTCCTTCTCTTCTCTCTTCCCTTGCCTTGACTCCTACTCCTACTACTTGGAAGGGGGAAATCCTACTCCCGGTGGGAGTAGGACTCCTCCAGGGCGCGCCATAGGGGCCGGCCCTCTCCCCCCTCCTCGACTCCTTTACATACGTGGCCAGGGGGCACCCCATAGACACAACAATTGATCTCTTGATCTCTTAGCCGTGTGCGGTGCCCCCCTCCACCATAATCCACCTCGATCATATCGTAGCGGTGCTTAGGCGAAGCCCTGCGTCAGTAGAACATCATCGTCGTCACCACGCCGTCGTGCTGACGAAACTCTCCCTCAACACTCGGCTGGATCGGAGTTCGAGGGACGTCATCGAGTTGAACGTGTGCAGAACTCGGAGGTGCCGTGCGTTCGGTACTTGATCGGTCGGATCGTGAAGACGTACGACTACATCAACCACGTTGTGCTAACGCTTCCGCTTTCGGTCTACGAGGCACTCTCCCCTCTTGTTGCTATGCATCACCATGATCTTGCGTGTGCGTAGGATTTTTTTTTAAATTACTACGTTCCCCGACAGTGGCATCAGAGCCTGGTTTTATGCGTTGATGTTATATGCACGAGTAGAACACAAGTGAGTTGTGGGCGATATAAGTCATACTGCTTACCAGCATGTCATACTTTGGTTCGGCGGTATTGTTGGATGAAGCGGCCCAGACCGACATTATGCTTACGCTTACGCGAGACTGGTTCTACCGACGTGCTTTGCACACAGGTGGCTGGCGGGTGTCAGTTTCTCCAACTTTAGTTGAACCGAGTGTGGCTACGTCCGGTCCTTGCAAAGGTTAAAACAGCACCGAATTGACAAACTATCGTTGTGGTTTTGATGTGTAGGTAAGAACGATTCTTGCTAAGCCCGTAGCAGCCACGTAAAACTTGCAACACCAAAGTAGAGGACGTCTAACTTGTTTTTGCAGGGCATGTTGTGATGTGATATGGTCAAGACATGATGCTAAATTTTATTGTATGAGATGATCATGTTTTGTAACCAAGTTATCGGCAACTGGCAGGAGCCATATGGTTATCGCTTTATTGTATGCAATGCAATCGCCCTGTAATGCTTTACTTTATCACTAAGCGGTAGCGATAGTAGTAGAAGCATAAGATTGGCGAGACGACAACGATGCTACGATGGAGATCAAGGTGTCGCGCCGGTGACGATGGTGATCATAACGGTGCTTCGGAGATGGAGATCACAAGCACAAGATGATGATGGCCATATCATATCACTTATATTGATTGCATGTGATGTTTATCTTTTATGCATCTTATCTTGCTTTGATTGACGGTAGCATTATAAGATGATCTCTCACTAAATTTCAAGATAAAAGTGTTCTCCCTGAGTATGCACCGTTGCCAAAGTTCGTTGTGCCCAGACACCACGTGATGATCGGGTGTGATAAGCTCTACGTCCATCTACAACGGGTGCAAGCCAATTTTGCACACGCAAAATATTCAGGTTAAACTTGACGAGCCTAGCATATGCAGATATGGCCTCGGAACACTGAGACCGAAAGGTCGAGCGTGAATCATATAGTAGATATGATCAACATAGTGATGTTCACCATTGAAAACTACTCCATTTCACGTGATGATCGGTTATGGTTTAGTTGATTTGGATCACATGATCACTTAGAGGATTAGAGGGATGTCTTTCTAAGTGGGAGTTCTTAAGTAATATGATTAATTGAACTTAAATTTATCATGAACTTAGTCCTGGTAGTATTAGCATATCTATGTTGTAGATCAATAGCTCGCGTTTAGCTCCCCTGTTTTATTTTTGATATGTTCCTAGAGAAAACTAAGTTGAAAGATGTTAGTAGCAATGATGCGGATTGGATCCGTGATCTGAGGTTTATCCTCATTGCTGCACAGAAGAATTATGTCCTTAATGCACCGCTAGGTGACAGACCTCTTGCAGGAGCAGATGCAGACGTCATGAATGTTTGGCTAGCTCAATATGATGACTACTTGATAGTTTAGTGCACCATGCTTAACAGCTTAGAATCGGGACTTCAAAGACGTTTTGAACGTCATGGATCATATGGATGCTCCAGGAGTTGAAGTTAATATTTCAAGCAAATACCCGGGTTGAGAGATATGAAGTCTTCAACAAGTTCTATAGCTAAAAGATGGAGGAGAATAGCTCAAGCAGTGAGCATGTGTTCAGATTGTCTGGGTACTACAATCGCTTGAATCAAGTGGGAGTTAATCTTCCAGATAAAATAGTGATTGACAGAATTCTCTAGTCACCATCACCAAGTTAGTAGAACTTCGTGATGAACTATAGTATGCAAGGGATGATGAAAATGATTCCCAAGCTTTTCATGATGATGAAATCGATGAAGGTAGAAATCAAGAAAGAGCATCAAGTGTTGATGATTAACAAGACCACTAGTTTCAAGAAAAGGGCAAAGGGAAAGAAAGGTAACTTCAAGAAGAACGACAAGCAAGTTTCTGCTCAAGTGAAGAAGCCCAAGTCTGGTCCTAAGCCTCAGACTAAGTGCTTCTACTACAAAGGGACTGGTCACTGGAAGCGGAACTGCCCCAAGTATTTGGCGGATAAGAAGGATGGCAAAGTGAACAAAGGTATATTTGATATACAGATTATTGATGTGTATTTTACTAGTGTTCGTAGCAACCCCTCGGTATTTGATACTGGTTCAGTTGCTAAGAGTAGTAACTCGAAACGGGAGTTGCAGAATGAACAGAGACTAGTTAAGGGTGAAGTGACGATGTGTGTTGGAAGTGGTTCCAAGATTGATATGATCATCATCGCACACTCCCTATACTTTCGGGATTAGTGTTGAACCTAAATAAGTGTTATTTGGTGTTTGCGTTGAGCATGAATATGATTTGATCATGTTTATTGCAATACGGTTATTCAATTAAGTAAGAGAATAAATTGTTGTTCTGTTTACATGAATAAAACCTTCTATGGTCATACACCCAATGAAAATGGTTTGTTGGATCTCGATTGTGGTGATACACATTCTCATAATAGTGAAGCCAAAAGATGAAAAGTTAATAATGATAGTGCAACTTATTTGTGGCACTACCGTTTAGGTCATATTGGTGTAAAGCGCATGAAGAAAATCCATCCTGATGGGCTTTTGGAATCACTTGATTATGAATCAGTTGATGCTTGCGAACCGTGCCTCATGGGCAAGATGACTAAGACTCTGTTCTCCGGAACAATGGAGCAAGCAACTGACTTATTGGAAATAATACATACTGATGTATGCAGTCCGATGAATGTTGAGGCTCGCGACGGGTATTGTTATTTTCTGACCTTCACAGATGATTTAAGCAGATATGGGTATATCAACTTGATGAAACGTAAGTCTGAAACATTTGAAAAGTTCAAAAACTTCAGAGTGAAGTGGAAAATCATCGTGACAAGAAAATAAAGTTTCTACGATCTGATCGTAGAGACAAATATTTGAGTTACGAGTTTGGTCTTCAATTAAAATAATGTGGAATAGTTTTACAAAATCGTGCCACCTGGAACACCACAGCATAATGGTGTGCCCGAACGGCATAACCGTATTATTATTGGATATAGTGCAATCTATGATGTTTCTTACCGATTAACCACTATAGTTTTGAGGTTATGCATTAGAGACAGCTACATTCACGTTAAATAGGGCACCATCTAAATCCGTTGAGATGACACCGTATGAACTATGGTTTGGCAAGAAACCTAAGCTGTCGTTTCTTAAAGTTTGAGGTTGCAATGCTTATGTGAAAAAGTTTCAACCTGATAAGCTCAAACCCAAATCGGAGAAGTGCGTCTTCATAGGATACCCAAAAGAAAATGTTGGGTACACCTTCTATCACAGATCCGAAGGAAAGATATTCATTGCTGAGAATGGATCCTTTCTAGAGAAGGAGTTTCTCTCGAAAGAAGTAAGTGGGAGAAAAGTAGAACTTGATGAGGTAACTGTACCTGCTCCCTTATTGGAAAGTAGTTCATCACAGAAATCTGTTCCTATGACTACTTAGTGAGGAAGCTAATGATGATGATCATGTAACTTCAGATCTAGTTACTACCGAACCTCGTAGGTAAACTAGAGTGAGATCCACACCAGAGTGGTACGATAATCCTGTTCTGGAGGTCATGTTACTTGACCATGACGAACCTACAAACTATGAGGAAGCGATGATGAGCCCAGATTCCGTGAAATGGCTTGAGGCCATGAAATCTGAGATGAGATCCATGTATGAGAACAAAGTATGGACTTTGATTGACTTGCACATTGATCGGCAAGCCATTGAGATTAAATGGATCTTCAAGAGGAAGACGGACGCTGATAGTAGTGTTACTGTCTACAAAGCTAGAATTGTCGCAAAAAGGTTTTCGACAAGTTCAAGGTGTTGACTACGATGAGAGTTTCTCACTCGTATCTATGCTTAAGTCTATCTGAATCATGTTAGCAATTGCCGCATTTATGAAATCTGGCAAATGGATAAACAAAACTGCATTCCTTAATGGATTTATTAAAGAAGAGTTGTATATGATGCAACCAGAAGGTTTTGTCAATCCTAAAGGTACTAACAAAATATGCAAGCTCTAGCGATCCATCTATGGACTGGTGCAAGCATCTCGGAGTTGGAATATACGCTTTGATAAGTTGATCAAAGCATATAGTTTTATACAGACTTGCGGTGAAGCCTGTATTTACAAGAAAGTGAGTGGGAGCACTACAGTATTTCTGATAAGTATATGTGAATGACATATTGTTGATCGGAGATAATGTAGAATTATTCTGCAAAGCATAAAGGAGTGTTTGAAAGGAGTTTTTCAAAGAAAGACCTCGGTGAAGCTGCTTACATATTGAGCATCAAGATCTATAGAGATAGATCAAGACGCTTAATAAGTTTTTCAATGAGTACATACCTTGACAAGTTTTTGAAGTAGTTCAAAATGGAACAGTCAAAGAAAGAGTTCTTGCCTGTGTTACAAGGTGTGAAGTTGAGTAAGACTCAAAGCCCGACCACGGCAGAAGATAGAAAGAGAATGAAAGTCATTCCCTATGCCTTGGCCATAGGTTCTATAAAGTATGCCATGCTGTGTACCAAATCTATTGTATACCCTACACTGTTTTTGGCAAGGGAGTACAATAGTGATCTAGGAGTAGATCACTAGACAGTGGTCAAAATTATCCTTAGTGGAATAAGGATATGTTTCTCGATTATGGAAGTGACAAAAAGGTTCGCCATAAAGGGTTACGTCAATGCAAATTTTGACACTGATCCAGATGACTCTAAATCTCAATCTGGATACATATTGAAAGTGAGAGCAATTAGCTAGAGTAGCTCCGTGCAGAGCATTGTTGACATTGAAATTTGCAAAATACTTATGGATCTGAATGTGGCAGACCCGTTGATTAAACTTCTCTCACAAGCAAAACATGATCACACCTTAGTACTCTTTGGGTGTTAATCACATAGCGATGTGAACTAGATTATTGACTCTAGTAAACCCTTTGGGTGTTGGTCACATGTCGATGTGAATTATGCGTGTTAATCACATGGTGATGTGAATTATTGGTATTAAATCACATGGCAATGTGAACTAGATTATTGACTCTAGTGCAAGTGGGAGACTGAAGGAAATATGCCCTAGAGGCAATAATAAAGTTATTATTTATTTCCTTATATCATGATAAATGTTTATTATTCATGCTAGAATTGTATTAACCGGAAACATAATACATGTGTGAATACATAGACAAACAGAGTGTCACTAGTATGCCTCTACTTGACTAGCTCGTTAATCGAAGATGGTTATGTTTTCTAACCATAGACATGAGTTGTCATTTGATTAACGGGATCACATCATTAGGAGAATGATGTGATTGACTTGACCCATTCCGTTAGCTTAGCACTTGATCGTTTAGTTTGTTGCTATTGCTTTCTTCATGACTCATACATGTTCCTATGACTATGAGATTATGCAACTCCCGTTTACCGGAGGACACTTTGTGTGCTACCAAACGTCACAACGTAACTGGGTGATTATAAAGGTGCTCTACAGGTGTCTCCGAAGGTACTTGTTGGGTTGGCGTATTTCAGGATTAGGATTTGTCACTCCGATTATCGGAGAGGTATCTCTGGGCCCTCTTGGTAATGCACATCACTTAAGCCTTGCAAGCATTGCAACTAATGAGTTAGTTGCGGGATGATGTATTACGGAACGAGCAAAGAGACTTGCCGGTAACGAGATTGAACTAGGTATTGAGATACCGACGATCGAATCTCGGGCAAGTAACATACCGATGACAAAGGGAACAACGTATGTTGTTATGCGGTTTGACCGATAAAGATCTTCGTAGGATATGTGGGAACCAATATGAGCATCCAGGTTCCACTATTGGTTATTGACCGGAGACGTGTCTCGGTCATGTCTACATAGTTCTCGAACCAGTAGGGTCTGCACGCTTAAAGTTCGATGACGGTTATATTATGAGTTTATGTGTATTGATGTACCGAAGGTAGTTCGGAGTCCCGGATGAGATCAGGGATATGACAAGGAGTCTCGAAATGGTCGAGACGTAAAGATCGATATATTGGGCGACTATATTCGAACATCGGAAAGGTTCCGAGTGATTCGGATATTTTTCGGAGTACCGGAGAGTTACGGGAATTCGCCGGGGAGTATATGGGCCTTATTTGGGCTTTAGGGGAAAGAGAGAGGAGAGGTTGGGCGCCCCCCCAAGGCCTAGTCCGAATTGGACTAGGGGGAGGGGCTGCGCCCCCTCCTTCCTTCTCTTCTCTCTTCCCTTGCCTTGACCCCTACTCCTACTACTTGGAAGGGGGGAATCCTACTCCCGGTGGGAGTAGGACTCCTCCAGGGCGCGCCATAGGGGCCGGCCCTCTCCCCCTACTCCACTCCTTTATATACGTGGCCAGGGGGCACCCCATAGACACAACAATTGATCTCTTGATCTCTTAGCCGTGTGCGGTGCCCCCCTCCATCATAATCCACCTCGATCATATCGTAGCGGTGCTTAGGCGAAGCCCTGCGTCGGTAGAACATCATCATCGTCACCACGCCGTCGTGCTGACGAAACTCTCCCTCAACACTCGGCTGGATCGGAGTTCGAGGGACATCATCGAGTTGAACGTGTGCGGAACTCGGAGGTGCCGTGCGTTCGGTACTTGATCGGTCGGATCGTGAAGACGTACGACTACATCAACCGCGTTGTGCTAACGCTTCCGCTTTCGGTCTACGAGGGTACGTGGGCAACACTCTCCCTTCTCGTTGCTATGCATCACCATGATCTTGCGTGTGCGTAGGAAATTTTTTGAAATTACTACGTTCCCCAACAGTTGCATCAGAGCCTGGTTTTATGCGTTGATGTTATATGCACGAGTAGAACACAAGTGAGTTGTGAGCGATATAAGTCATACTGCTTACCAGCATGTCATACTTTGGTTCGGCGGTATTGTTGGAAGAAGCGGCCCGGACCGACATTACGCGCATGCTTACGCGAGACTGGTTCTACCGACGTGCTTTGCACACATGTGGCTGGCGGGTGTCAGTTTCTCCAACTTTAGTTGAACCGAGTGTGTCTACGTTCGGTCCTTGCGAAGGTTAAAACAGCACCGACTTGATAAACTATCATTGTGGTTTTGATGTGTAGGTAAGAACGATTCTTGCTAAGCCCGTAGCAGCCACGTAAAACTTGCAACAACAAAGTAGAGGACGTCTAACTTGTTTTTGCAGGGCATGTTGTGATGTGATATGGTCAAGACATGATGCTAAATTTTATTGTATGAGATGATCATGTTTTGTAACCAAGTTATCAGCAACTGGCAGGAGCCATATGGTTATCGCTTTATTGTATGCAATGCAATCGCCCTGTAATGCTTTACTTTATCACTAAGCGGTAGCGATAGTAGTAGAAGCATAAGATTGGCGAGACGACAACGATGCTACGATGGAGATCAAGGTGTCGCGCCGGTGACGATGGTGATCATAACGGTGCTTCAGAGATGGAGATCACAAGCACAAGATGATGATGGCCATATCATATCACTTATATTGATTGCATGTGATGTTTATCTTTTATGCATCTTATCTTGCTTTGATTGACGGTAGCATTATAAGATGATCTCTCACTAAATTTCAAGATAAAAGTGTTCTCCCTGAGTATGCACCGTTGCCAAAGTTCGTCGTGCCCAGACACCACGTGATGATCGGGTGTGATAAGCTCTACGTCCATCTACAACGGGTGCAAGCCAATTTTGCACACGCAGAATATTAAGGTTAAACTTGACGAGCCTAGCATATGCAGATATGGCCTCGGAACACTGAGACCGAAAGGTCGAGCGTGAATCATATAGTAGATATGATCAACATAGTGATGTTCACCATTGAAAACTACTCCATTTCACGTGATGATCGGTTATGGTTTAGTTGATTTGGATCACGTGATCACTTAGAGGATTAGAGGGATGTCTTTCTAAGTGGGAGTTCTTAAGTAATATGATTAATTGAACTTAAATTTGTCATGAACTTAGTCCTGGTAGTATTAGCATATCTATGTTGTAGATCAATAGCTCGTGTTTAGCTCCCCTGTTTTATTTTTGATATGTTCCTAGAGAAAACTAAGTTGAAAGATGTTAGTAGAAATGATGCGGATTGGATCCGTGATCTGAGGTTTATCCTTATTGCTGCACAGAAGAATTATGTCCTTAATGCACCGCTAGGTGATAGACCTATTGCAGGAGCAGATGCAGACGTCATGAACGTTTGGCTAGCTCAATATGATGACTACTTGATAGTTTAGTGCACCATGCTTAACAGCTTAGAATCGGGAATTCAAAGACGTTTTGAACGTCATGGATCATATGGATGTTCCAGGAGTTGAAGTTAATATTTCAAGCAAATACCCGAGTTGAGAGATATGAAGTCTCCAACAAGTTCTATAGCTAAAAGATCGAGGAGAATAGCCCAAGCAGTGAGCATGTGTTCAGATTGTCTGGGTACTACAATCGCTTGAATCAAGTGGGAGTTAATCTTCCAGATAAAATAGTGATTGATAGAATTCTCTAGTAGATCTCTTAGCCCCCCATAGACACAACAATTGATCTCTTGATCTCTTAGCCGTGTGTGGTGCCCCCCTCCACCATAATCCACCTCGATCATATTGTAGCGGTGCTTAGGTGAAGCCCTGCGTTGGTAGAACATCATCATCGTCACCACGGCGTCGTGCTGACGAAACTCTCCCTCAACACTCGGCTGGATCGGAGTTCGAGGGACGTCATCGAGTTGAACGTGTGCATAACTCGGAGGTGCCGTGCGTTCGGTACTTGATCGGTCGGATCGTGAAGACGTACGACTACATCAACCGCGTTGTGCTAATGCTTCCGCTTTCGGTCTACGAGGGTACGTGGACAACACTCTCCCCTCTCGTTGCTATGCATCACCATGATCTTGCGTGTGTGTAGGAATTTTTTTGAAATTACTATGTTCCCCAACAGCCACTTCCAAGAAGAAAGTGGTTAAGAAGGAATATAGCACTGCTGCTGCCACCAAGCCAGGCATGAAGCAAAAGGTTCCTGCAAAGAGAATTCCAATGTCTAAGGCTAGAGCATCTACTCAAGTCCCTTTGGAATGTGAACCCAAAGAGGCTGCTGCAGAAGGGAAGAAGAGGAAGGAGAGGGTCAAAAAGACCACTGCTAGAGTGCTTGGGAGATCCTCAATCATGAGAGATTCTGAAGAGGGACAGGAAGAAGATGCTGCACCAGCACCCAAAGCTCAGAAGCTTGTGGGTGATGCCATCAAGGCAGGGGCTGTTCCATCTAAGCCTAAGACTGCTCCAAAGGCTGCTGCTCCAGCTCCAAAGCCAAAACCGAAGAGGAGCACCAGGAACATCCCTGCTGAGGAAAAGAACAAGGCCCCAGTGCCTGAAGCTGAAATGGAAGGAGAAGATGATGAGTCACATGTATTGAGGAAGCTGAAGCCAAAAATCCCAGATCACAATGATGCTCATCCAGTAGCTGAGAACATGAAGATAAGGAAGGACTCAGGTCTGAGGCTATGGAGAGAGTCTGATCCACATGCCACCAGGAGGAGGACTGCTGTGGACTACAGGTTCCATACAAAGGAATAACAGGACTTCTATGAGACAGTGTTGCTTGACAAGAAGCCCATAGTGTGTGACATGAGATGGGTCGACTAGGACTACATCAAGGAGAATGAGGATCACTATCCAGCTGTACATGACAGTTTCAAGGCTTGTGGAGTCGATGAGTTTGTGGCTTAGAAGCTCATAAAATGGAATGATGAGCTCATCATGCAGTTCTACTCCACAGCTCATTTCTACCCAGATGGAAGGATTGTCTGGATGTCTGAAGGTACGAGGTACCAGTCCATGGTTGCTGAATGGGCGAAGTTGATCAATGCCCCAAAAGAGAGTGACGATGACTTGGATGTCTATGCCGACAGGAAGAAGGATCACAACACAATGGCACACATGTACAAGGAGATCCCAGATGCTACTCTTGAGACACATAAGTTTGGATCTGTACATTACCTTCTGTCAGGCTTGCCAACCATCAACTGGATCCTCAGGCACACTCTTTTGCCAAAGTCAGGTGATCACAAGATGATCAGAGGCCATGCAATTAACTTGCTTCACATCTTTGATGTCCCACAGAAGCTCAAAGTCATGAGCCTAATAGTTGAAACTATCAAAAGGACAACTGCAGATCAGAAGAGGAGTTGTGGGTATGCCCCACAGATCCAGGAGCTAATCAACTCCAAGATGGGCACTGGTACATATCTGCTGGACAAGGAGCACATGCCTATCTATCCAGACTTCAAGGACAACACTCTTGTTATAAATGAGGATGAACCATCTTCTGTGCACGCACAAGCCAAGAAGGAGAAGGCAAAAGCTTAAAGGCTGCGAGGATGCCAACTACTGAAGAAGCATCTCAGTATCTCCTGAAGAGCAAGCAAGATCAGCTTGGCTACCTGATTGCATCCACTCTGAGGATCGAGAAGGGACTGGCCACCCTGACTCAAAACCAGGAGAGCTTGGAAAGAATCGTGGAGCAAAAATTCTATGACTTGGATGTGAAGGTAACTGAGATTCAGTCCGTTGTGGAGCAACTTCAAGATGATATGCAGGAGAGGAAGGGCAAGACAACCACTGATGCATTTGCCAGAGTGCCTAGAGCTCAGAGGTCTGCTGCAGTGCCTGTTCCAGACACCAGAGCCATGTCATCTGCACCAGCTGCAGCTTCAGTGCCACCAGCTCCAGCACCTACTCCATCAGCTCCATCTACTTCGACTGAAGCCTTCATTCTTGGAGTTATCCGGACACCACCACCTGAAGACCAAGCCTGAGAGACGATTTAGTGCTATGCATTTTCCAGGAACTTTTTGGTAACTTGTTGCCAAAGGGGGAGAAAAATGTATATATCATAGGCTTCGAGAGAGAGCGTTGCTTTTTATTCTCTCTTGCTTTGGTGGTTGAACTTTATTTGCTTTGCTTGTTTGAGATACCTTTTGTCTATGTGGTACTTGGATGATCATGTGTTTGATCATATGCTACATTAATGCTTGTTGGATGACATTATCTTTTTATCCCTATATAATCATTCACTTTGCTTGGTGATGAGTGCATCAACGTGGATGTATGATAGCACCACCTACCGGAACCACGACAAAAACATCCGTGTCTCCAATTGCGTTTGAATTCTCCAAACCCTTCCCTTTACATTCTTGCAAGTTGCATGCTTTATTTTTCGCTGCTCATAGACTCTTTGCATGCTTGCTTGAATTGTGTTAAGATTGCTTGACTTGTGCTAAGATAGCTAAAATCTGCCAAAGACTAAAATTGGGAAAAGGATAGATTTTTATTTGGTCAAGTAGTCTAATCACCCCCCTCTAGACATACTTTCGATCCTACAGGAGGTGAGGGGGTCCCTCCCCCTGCTCGGCCTTGCGCTACCACATTGTTGCGCGCTTAGTTTTGACAGGACGCAATGCGGTTATTCTGTTTCCACCCCCACCGCACGCACCCTAAACCCTAAAAACCCTAAGATAGATAGTGGGGTCACAGATGTGACGGACTCGCCTCCGCATGCGATGACGCGGCACGCCACGTCGTCGCTTGCTCCGGCTCGTTCCTGTCTCGGCCTCGCAGGGGGGAGGGGGTCTCGGCCTCGCGCTACCACATTGCTGCACGCTAGGTTTTGACAGGACGCAATGCGGTTATTCTGTTTCACCCCCGCCGCACGCACCCTAAACCCTAAAAACCCTAAGATAGATAGTGGGGTCACGGATGTGACGGACTCGCCTCTGCATGCGACGACACGGCACGCCGCGTCGTCGCCTGCTCCGGCTCGTTCCTGTCTCGGCCTTGCAAGGGGGAGGGGATGGGGGGTCCCGACCCCCCTCCCCCCTGCCCGGCCTCGCGCTACCGCATTTGTCAATACACGCAATGCCGATTTCAATGTCTACAAATATTTAAATCCAATAATAACAAACAAAATTATAAATAAGAAGTACAAGTAGTGAAGATATAGAAGTTCGACATTTTGTAAAACCTCAAATTAACATGTTAAAAATGATTGTCACACAGAAGTTCAGGATAGTTATTCAGTGAAGACCAACAACTATTATAAGTACAAAAACATACT
This sequence comes from Triticum dicoccoides, assembly GCF_002162155.2. Classification (NCBI taxonomy): domain Eukaryota; kingdom Viridiplantae; phylum Streptophyta; class Magnoliopsida; order Poales; family Poaceae; genus Triticum; species Triticum dicoccoides. Next base: position 399,886,460 of record NC_041388.1, on the reverse strand, counting down.
AGAAAAAAAATAAAAAAACGCATATCCATCGGCCAATTCCATGGCTGCTCATGGGACTAAGTCAAAAAAAATCCAAAGCAATGCAAAGAATGAAAAAAAACATAAAAAGAAAGAAATACAGAGGACTTGCTGCATTACTTTGCAAAGAAGGAAAAAGCTGAAGTTCACGTATGAACAACATAGAAGTCCAGCTTCTACAACGACCCTTAGATGATCTGGAAAAAGTGCATGCATACTTGGGCTAATCCCATGATTGCTCACGAGACAAAAGTATAAAAAGAACATCTAAAGAATTAAAATTACAAAGAAAACCAAACAAAGAAAATATAGAGCACCATGCACCTTCGCCTTGCAAATGTGGAATGCAACCTAGAAAACCAGAAGTTCAACCATTAATAAAAACAATGGAAGAATGAAAAATGACAGAAAAAAGGAAAGAAATACAAAGGACTTGCTGCATTACCTTTCAACGAAAGAAAAGAAGAAGTTCAGATATGACAACGCAGAAGTACAGCACAGAAACCCGGTCAGCCCCACAGGATCGACCTGATCCTCCCCCGATCCCGATCCCGAGCCGCCCCAGCACCGACAGGATCCAACGAAGGAAAAGCAGAAGTTCAGGTATGACAAAGCAGAAGTCCAGCTTGTACAACGACCATTAGATGATCTAAAAATAATGAACAAACGAATTCGTCCGAAGCATAAAATCATCTGCACAAGATTACAACACGTCCACACCCCCTTTGGAAATGATCTGGCAACTCCCTTTCGACAACTAAAATGACCAGAGGGCAAATTTCAAAACCGCAAAAATAACATGTCCAAAAAACCGCGGGAGTGCCAACATCAAATCGCTAGAAATCAAACCGTAAGGACCCTCCCGGTTAAAATTTACGGCTTAGTAAGCCTTGAATTTCACTAAAGTACGCAAATCAGCCAGCAAACTTAGGAAAAACGAGAAATCAACAGAAGCGCAGACTGCATCTCGGGCGGATGAAGAACACGGGCGATTTCAAATTTGTTTGAAATAACATGAATTTGTGCTCCAATCTTGTACCAAAACCTAATCCCCATCGTGCCAGAGCTTTGACAACATCCACAACATGCATTAAACTTGTAACAGACACACGTTCATCACAACCCCGAGAGCAAATCCGCCAACGTGCTAGATTCCAAATAAAAACAAGCATTTAGATTCTAAAAAACGTGTCCATATTACACTTACATCACAAACAACACGAATGATCAGAAAAAACTCGCGGTAGAAGGCACGGTTGTGAAGATAGCCCGAAGTTCGAGTTCGTACACAGGGAAGTTCAGGCGCGTTACTCGAGAAGTTCAGGTTGTGATCAGAATATTATTCTGATCCTGTGATCAGAATAATGTTTATGTGTGTGTGTCTATATATATATATGACAAATGTTTCCTACTACCCGATGTAGTTACTTCCACTTTTGTTTTATATGTTTTACGTAGTATTTATCATACGGAGTGTATGTATGCGTAGTATGTAGTATATAAGAGTGTTTAGGTAGTATCAATTATACTTTTAGCATACTCTTTTTTACGTATAAATATGTACGTATTTAAAAATATGATAAAAACATGGAGTCACATGCAATTTTTTCACATCACTCGCTTGGAAGTATCTTAGATATAATATATGAACATACTAAAAATAATAAATTAGTATATATACTACCACATTGATGTAACTATACCCGATAGTAGGATGTATTTTCCCTGTATATACACACGTAGCCTCTGTACATGTCTAAATACACACACGTAGCCTCTGTACATGTCTTGTGTCGTGCAGTTTCCCGAACCCTATGTTTTACAGTCTGTTGGTCGTTTTTTTCTAGTGAAGTTTGTTTTTAGACATGAGTTTTTTAGTATTTTTTTTAATATACTCACACCGTTCACAAATATATAAGATGTGGTAACTCTTTTTTAAATCGGATGTTAATCGACACGTTTTAGTGTTCACTCATTTCAATCAGTATATAGTCCATATGAAATATCCAAAACATATTTATGAATGGAGGGAGTAGAATGATTTTTTTTAGTTAATTCTGTTGGTCAAGATATGCTGAAAGTAGTGGCAGCCCTTCGATAGGGCGTGGAATAGGGGCGTGGCTACGTCTCGCCTCCCCTAGAGAGGGACTATAGTGGGCCAGCCCAGTAATGATTAGTTCCTCGGTTACATTCATTTGTTTGCTTCGTTTTTTCTTACTTCTATTTATATTTTTTTAATCAAACTTTTTACTTTACTTTTCAAAAATGTTCACCGTACATTTTTTCATTTAGCATAAAAATATTGTTTGCGCAATTTTGAATAATATTCTTACCATTTGAAAAATGACTGAAAATTTTAGAAATATTCACACATTTAAAATTAAAATGTCCACATGTTTAATTTTGCTTATGGAATTTTAAAACCTTCACCATAAATTAAAAAAATGTCCATGCAGTATAAATTTTTTTCTCACAAGACTTCTAAAATTCTCGTACCATTCAGAAAAATGTGCATTGCATTTAAAATGTTTGTGAAAATGAAAACTTGTTCACATAGTTTGTAAAAAATGTTCATATCATTAAAGAATTATGGCATTTAAAAATTTTCACTCTAAAAATATGCTTCGTGCCATTAAATAAAGTTCATGAAAATGTATAAATTTATTCATGCATTATTTTAAAATACTCACTGTGTGTTTAGAAAAATCATTGTGTATTTAAAAATGTTCAACTTTTGTTCTTGGGTTCTCTACCCCTCTAGCTCTGTTCTAATTTTCTTCTCTCGTGAGCAATATTTGGAAGTAAGAGATTGTTGCGAAAGGAAGTTGTTTGTTGTTTTTACTATAGTATTCCTTTTGGTGAAGCTTGCATTATTGTTTCCAGTGTTGATGAATAGTTGAAAGAGCATGGTCTGCAATGAGATATATCAGGTCTCATTTCAGCAAAAGAATAGATGATGATTTCTTGTACCATCACCTCATTTCTTATGTTGAGACCGATATATTCCAGTTTATGAGTATGAATGCTACTATGCATATATATCAAAATATGCAAGATCAAAAAAGGACTACTACCATGAAAAAATCATAATAAACTATGAGATTTTTTCCTATGTATTGTCTGCAGAATTTCCTATTAGAGAAGCTTGACATCAGAAGGTTTTGATCCTGGCATTGCCACTGGTTCTACATTTATTTGCATAAATGTTGAACATCTATTTTTTTCAATCAACATGTATCTAAAAATTACGCGATCTATATACTAAAAATATTGAACATATAATAAAAAAAAATCCTCAACATGTACTTTGAAAACAAAAAACAAAAAACAAAAAAATGAAAAAATGAAAATTGGTAATTAAAAACACATAAAGGAAAGAAAAACACATGTAACCTTCCCAAAACCGGCAAATATCGGATGAAAGGTTCCACGAACCGGTCCTCGAAAAATCGCCAAAACCGCTCATATCACAGTTAATGGGCTGGCCCATTTTGTTGATCGCTTGAGGCGGTGCTAGCTACGGTGTCGCAATAAGCGAGACCTAGCATTTGCCGCCGAATAGAGACCATTTGAGGAACCCACACAACACTCTTTGGGTCGGCTCAGTGCTAGAGTGACGGTTTTTCTTTTCTTCTTTTCTTTTTTTGTTATTCTTTTACCATGGTTTTCTATGGGATTTTTCGGTTGGTTATTACTCTATAGGTTTTTATTTTTGTGTGCTTGGCCATGTCTGGTTTTATTTCTTTTACCCTCTTTTCTCTGCCTTCATAGAAAAACAATTTATAATAGTGTGTCGGTTTTTAAGCAGGCTATGAATAATTTGAACATTTTAAAACCTATGATTATCATTTTTAGCATATCAAGATTAATTTTGTAAGACATAATGAAGAATGTTATATATACAGTCAATATTTTTAAATAAGAAACGAACATTTCTCAAATATGAATCGATTATTCATAAATACATGACGAGCATTTATACGCCATAAACCTTTTAAATTTCCGCAAAATTTATTTTCTTCCTTATAAAAAGTATTTTAAACATTTTAAATGTCATTTTTTTTGAATCTGTGAAATAAAAAATGCCAAAAATCATGGAAAACGGGTACTTGGGCTGGCTTTATGCGCGGAATAGGAGGTTTTCTGACGGCCCATCGTTAACACTTTTGTAAAGAAGCTCATTATTAACATGTAGTATGGCCTAGTCACCCCGAGCATTTTAAAACCGAACCAAAAAACATACTGAAAATAAACCAAACCGAACCAATTTTATAGTTTTTGGTTTCGGTATGGTATGAACTTTTCATACCCTCTTGAATTTTTCTTTTTATGGTATATACCGAAGTAAAAAATATATGTACATATCTTGGGGAGAACAACCATACAAGTAGTCATTTTTTGTACATAAGCTAGATTTCCTGGTAAGCGCATCCATTTTTATTGTGACGTAGTCATACTTCTCTTCAAAAGAATGCTAATCACGTCCATAACCATCGAATCCATGCATGCATATGCACTCACATATAGTTATATACTATTTGTATAAAAATATATGTGTTTTGAGTCATAAATTTGCAAACTATTATATGTTATTTTCAAATTCGCGTCAACTTTGATTTATACGGTATGTAAACCATACCGAAATGATTTGGTATACCGAAACCGAACCGTATTTAAATTTTATACCGTATTTACTGATATATTAATATCATTGAAAACGAAAAACCGTATAAACCGAATAAACCAAACGCACATAGTGATGGCCTAGCGCGACACGCATGATGAAAGTGGCTGGCTAGGCCTCTCGAAAGGAAATACAACGGCCTACGGGAAACCGGCCTAGGCAGCTAGGTAGAGTCTGGCAGTATCAATACGCTGCAGGATCTTCACAAAGATTTCCACTGGATTCTTTCCTGAACTGGACATTCCGTGTTTCATGCGTTACAGCTAGCTACTAGGTCAGGCGAAGTAATGTTCGATGTTTTTTTGAGGGAGAAGTAATGTTCGACTTGACTAACTGACGGCGACATAGCTGCAGGAGTAAACCAGTACATGCTTAAGTCGCTGTGTACGGAGCGCTGGTAATCGTGCACCCACCATATACGTATACGTATTTTTAGGCCCTTCTAAATGTTTCATCTTGGTGCTAAAGCTTGTCAAGTCAACTCCACCGCACGACCTCAAACAGACGTGCTGTTTAGCCGGATTTTGTCTCTTTGGCGCGACGATGGGTTTGCCCATGTCCGCATTTGTCCGTTGGGTCGTGGGTGCATTCAACACGCGGCCTTACCCCAAATCATGTCCGGAATGAACGTGATTAAAAAAACAAAAAACTTAAATAAAATGCTTAAAATAAATAAATAAACGCACTTAAAAAAGGTAAAACATATATAAAGGTCACGTCCACAAAACGGCCCAGTTACATAATCCACTTAAACGGCCCAGTTCAATAATTAACATAAAAAGAAAACAAAAAAACGCCGCCCACACGCTCCTGCTACGCCCGTCGATGCCGTGGCCGTCGTCGTCTTCACTGGCCGCATGTGTTGTCGTCGTCGCTGACGAGGTCGACGTAGTCCGGCGGCGTCCACATGTGGGCCGGCGGTCCGTGGTGCACGGGGGCGGCGGGTTGGAAGGTGGCCGATGCCTGCACCACCTCCTCCCGAGGCGAGGCGTCCCGCTTCGGCGACCGCGGTGGCGTGGGGCACCAGTTCACGCCCCCCACGGCGGCCGCCATCTGCTCAGCGGTGCACGACCAACTCCACCTCTGGCCCACCAGGCCAGGGTGGATCGCGGCCACCAGCGGCTCCTCCACCACCTCCTCCTTCGGCATCATCTCCACCTCGGAGATGGCGATGTCACCGGCCGCAGAGAGGGCCATCGTCTCCTCGAGGCCCGGCCATTGGCGCTCATCATGCGTGTTCATGGAGTCCTCCATGACACGCGCCATGAGCCGGGCCTCCTCCTCCGCTGTCATGCGAGGAGGTGGTGGAGGAGATGGAGATGGAGACGGCGTTGGCGTGAGGCCGCGCACCAGCCTACGCCCGTGCTCCTAGGGAGCCGCTCGGGGCTCACGTGGCCGCCGCAGCTCCGTCGACGTGCCGGCGAAGAAGGACGCCCGTCGCATGTCGTGCTCATCGCGGAACCAAGTGTCCCACAATGGCGAGTCGGGGGCGTATCTCTCGTTGTAGTAGAGGTCGTCCGGGAGGAGGCGGCGACGGCGCTGGATCTCCTGGCGGCGCGCACGGTCGCTCAGCGGCACCGGCGGGATCGGCACGCGGTCGGCCGACAGGTGCGAGTTGTTGGATAGGTGGACGTCGCTCCAGGGTAGCGGCGTCCTCGTCTCCCAATAACGGCGGCATATGGCCGCCTCGATGTCGTGCCGGTCGCGCTCGCCGGCAGCCGTGGGCGCGATGGAGAACGCGGGCGGCGCGGGGGCCCAACACGGTGGCGATGGCGATGGCGATGTGGGCTCCTCCTTCTTCGCGGAGCCGCGGCGGCGCCTCGACGAGGAGCCAGCCTCGCGGTCGTGCTTGCCTTTGCGGCCGTAGTTCCATAGCCCCATGGCTGCGGGCGGCCGGCCGGCGAACTCGAGGCTAGTTTGGGGGTCTAGGGTTGTCGGGTTTTGAGGAGGCCGCGGGGTGAAGTGGGGCAGTGTGGACGACGACCGGTCCACGGGCCCCATTTAAGAAGGACCGCGACCGTTCGCGTGGGCGGATGACAGGTGGGGCCGCCCGCGCGTGCGCATTGATGTGGGCGTCTGGGAGGTAGGTGGCTGCCTGCCATGCGGCCCCAACGCGGACGTTCGAAGCATCCGTTTGGTGTCTGCCGTGACCGAAACCAGGCGCAAGTTTGCGCTCGAAATGGGTCGGCGCGGACACAAAACGGACCAGATGGGTCCGGACCATCGCGCGCTGGGTCGCCTTGTTTGTCCGTTTTACCCCAAAGGTCGGGGCCGAACAGGATGGGGTCGTGCGGTGGAGTTGGCCTCAAGTAAGCGAAAAAGCTAATGTGTCAAGATAATTAAAGAGAGAGATGAGTTTGGCGACTCAGGAAGAACCAATGCCAACCACGTGAACATGGACAAAACACTTGAGTTTGGCGACTCAGGAAGAACCAATGCCAACCAATGCCAACCAATGCCGCCTCGTGCTCGCGGAGGAGCTGCTCCACTTCCTTCTACGCGGTGCGGAGGGCCGCCGCCTCGCGCTCGCGGAGGAGCTGCTGCACTTCCTTCTGCGTGGTGCGGAGGACCGCCGCGGCCAATGCTTGATGAATTTACTTCGATTACAGCTACGCAAATTGCTCGATGAATCAGAAGCCACTTCGCCGACTATCAAGCCCTCTGAAGAAAATCATCTGTCTCACAAATGCCACAAGGCTGATCCCAATGTTCCTTCCTCGTCCAAGACCCAAGTCTGTCTCGAAGGATCAGCTATTGCTGCTACCGCTGAAGAATAAGATGTTCCGCACACTTCCGAATCAGAAACTTCGTCAGACAGTTCCTCAGGCAATGCCTCGGAGTGACTCCTATTCACAGTTTCTCACTCATGTTTTTAAACACCTTTTTATACTAGTTGACAAAAGGGGGAGAATAACATCGAGGGTTTGATAGATTTGCTCTGTTTGGATTTGGTGTTTATGTTTTCTCGCTCTATATTTGAGACATTTGCACCATTTCATGTGCTATGATGTAAAACTTCTGTCATGGGCAGTAATATTAATAACCCCGCCCGCTGCATTGTTCTCTGTCAAAGCTCTTTGTTTTGCAGGTGAAATTGTTATCAGAAGTTATGAATGATTGCACTTTACTCTCAATGGATTATCCGTCATCAGTGCGAATCATTACCTTGTATGATTGAAGATTCTCCACTCTCAAATGAATTCCAAGGAATTATATTGTATATCAATTGACCCTACATCCAGGGGGTATATTTCATCATCGAGTCAAGTAACACAAGTTCACTCTTGTTCGATTTACAATTTACTTATCTATCTTCACTTTGATGATTATCTGTTTTGTCAACAACCGTCCAAAAAGGGGGAGATTGTTGGTGCAATAATAGGCCCCTTATGTTTTGGAGTTTGTTGACATAAACAGTTTGGGAGTTATGTGTTTGCGAGTGCACACAGAGTAACAGGTCCCTGGAGTAATCGATGAGTTTGATGAAAACGACGAAGATAATCTCCCTGCGTAGCAGCGAAGGTTATCACCAAAGATAAAGCTAATGAGAGTGACCCCTAAAAATTGCTGAAGTCTAAGCAATTGGTTCGGTGATTGTTCGAAGCAAATGGCTGCGCTCGAGGAAGAATGAATATGAAGTGAAAACATTTATTTCATTGTTCTTCTTCTCTCATTGAGTCATAGGACCACAGTACTATGAAGAGGGGTATAACATTTCGGAGCTTTGATTCTCTGGTGATAAACCCAAACCTATGAAAGCTGTGAGAGAAATCTCTTTATGCTCCGAGGAAATACTCGCCAGCAAGAGACTGTGATCTTCTTTGCTGCGAAAGATTTGCCTCGGACCGAGGAGTTAGCATTACTTGGTCCTCAAGTAATGTTACAATTGCTCCAAAATCCAGCCATTGTGAACGTGTCGGTTGGCCATTGGCTGAACCGCGTGTCTAAAATGGTCATCTCCCATCTGGGAAGGCTGCGGCTATAAATAGCCACCCCGCGCCGGCTTTGTCCGATGGCTGCTCCACTTGATTTCAAAGAAGATTGTTGAGCAACACCCTCTTTGAGCGATTTGAGTTTAAGATCCACTAAGAGAAAAACCCTAGAGCCGAAGAATTAGATAGTGGTTCAGCATCACTGGAATCTAAGTTTAGTATGCTCCGCCTATTACTATTGAGAGCTGCAAACTCTCTAGACGGTTAGGTGTCATTTTTTTCAGAGGCCAGGAGTAATTGTGGTTCTCAAATAAGAAGTCTGTACAGGTTCAGAGATCGCCTTCAAGTATCTAGACGAGTGATCGACATTGGTTGACGAATCGATTGTCGAGGAGAATAGGGTGAAGAGAGTTTATCTTCCATGTTAAGTCACATCCCCTCCAACCAGGCGTGGTCCTTGTGCAGAAGGGTGAACTGGTCGAACAAATACCTTGTCGCCATCGAGCACCTTCGGTTACCTCTATTACTCAAGTTTACCTTCAATGCATTTTTATTCATGTATTTTACTTTGATGCATGCTTTAGTGTTCCTTCAGCCATTTGTTGAGTTCTTCTTAGCCTGTTTATTGTTTATTCCGCTACTGGGTTCTGAGAGATTTAAGTTTTCCGAAGAAAATTTAAAACTCCCATTCACCCCTCTCTGGTAGACATATTTCCATTCCTACACTTAGCGCGAGTGACAGTTACAAACCGCACTCAGTGAAACTTAGGGAACCCTAAAGATCTACCACGACTGTAAAAGCAACCGAGGAATCGCGTCGGATGATCAAGCCCTAAGAACATGAATTTAAGTAGGCTCATTTGGATATCCGTACTCTAACTTGGCAGCAGAGATCGACTACGGTGACACGGCGAGAGAGATGACCGAGTTGGTGGGGACCAAATGTGGCGAGGTTCTACCGGAGTTGCACGGGGATTTGCTTCACTTGAGGGCTCGGAGAACTTGAGGTGGTCCGGGGTCGAAAGAATGGATGGTTGAGGAACCACAGAAGTAAGCCGACATGGTATTTATAGGGAAGATTTCCCTACCGCCCTTGAGGATCGATGGATCATAGTGGTTGGACTCTCCGCATTCAACGTGCACGATCGAGGTAGTGGAGATCATTGGCACGTGGAAACCATTTTCTGCAGTTTTCTTGGGATCCAAGCAGGATGCCCAAAAATTTGGAGGGCTTTCGCCAAAACAGATAAACTTTCGAGATGCATCTTTCTCATGAACAAGGACATCCGAGAGAAATGTGCTTCTGATAGAATTGCACTCTCATAACGAAAAGCATATATTTGTATGATAAAGAATAGAGAGAAAATAGGGCCTGAAACATAATACTTTAGCTAAAAGAAGGATCAAGATAAAGCAAATGGCTCTGAGGGAATTGTTCATCGGACAAAACACTAAATCCCGCGACAAATAAAGCTTGATATCGGCTCAAAAGAACAAATGAAATACTGTAAATAACTTCCATGGACGAAAGGGTCTCGAGACATAAGATATCACTAGAGTTGCCTTGAGAAATTTTCCTACATGAAAGATTAATTAGTTTTTACCACCTACATTCTTGTGGGAGGTAGAGACCTTAACTGATTTGGTCGAGCAGGAGTTGTTCTCTTTCAAGAACCTCTTGAGTTTCTCATCTGTGAAGCATTAGAGTAATCATAAGAATGTGAATTGAAATTGTTTCCAGAGACATGAGTGTAATGATACGACAAAGTGTGCACGTACTCCTGTTGTCATTCATTTACAACATTTATCTTTGAGTAGTAACTAGTATTGTACCTTTAAGAGTAATCATTTACTCGAGGATAATTTCTCTGCAAGGTTAGATTGGTAGTAAGAGGAAGTTTCCAAATGATAGATTTTTCAATCCAAATCTTCTTATTTGCTGAACATCCTGCAATTAGAGCCAATGTACCAAGAAAAAAACATTTCCTTTATGTTGCTTGGACAGTTTGTAGTTAGAATCAAGTGATTCATCATCATCAACGGGAATGGGGCAGTTATATCCCGATAGTGAAGTGGGTTCGGGAGTTTTACCCTTAGCAAGGACCCAACTTCTCCTAGGATATTTCTCAAGGGTCTAGTAGTACGATCCATCCACATTAAGTATTCTCTCGAAACCCAATCCTTCCTTTCTAGGATTCTTGTGAATGATTGACTTTTTGAGAACATCACAAAGAGTCTGATGGCCTTTGAAGCTTTTTAGCATTCCAGACTCGAGTAAGTTCTTCAGCCTAGCATTTTCATCAGAAATAGCAACAAGTTCCTCGGAGTAGGAGTTAGTCTCAACATTCATATCAATTGCATTTCTTTCAGTAGAAACAACAGATGTTTCAGAAGTGGAATCTGCATTGTTGCGCTCTAAGCATTTTAGTCAAGGTGGCACAAAATCATCATGAGTTATTTTAGATTGCTCAACGAAGAATGAAGCACTTTCCTTTGTGAGTACATCATGAGTCTTCTTTACTGATTGGATCTCTTGATTCCTTTTTGGGAGATCATTTGATAATGTTTTGAAATCAACTGAAATAGAATAATGATGGATGGATAAATCTTCGAATGTATGAGAGGGCATCATGCTCTTCCTCCAGCATTTATCCATATTTTCGACCATTAATACTTCAGATTTCATGAGGTTTTTCTTAATTTTCTCAAGAGCATCTTGTTGAGTTTTAGCCATTTTCACAAGTTTAGCATAGACAATGGTTTTTGAGGATAAAGCATTTTTTGTCAACAGATTTTGGTGTTTCGGTGATCCCTAATCTCTTGAGGCTTTTTCCATAAAGCACAATGCGGGTGTCTCATCATCACTTGAGTCAATATCAAAGTGACTTGAAGACTCACAAGCAATGTAGGCATTACCATGACCTAGATTATTGTAGAACTCATTACCTTCATCAGATTCAGATTTGGATATTTCTCCTTCGGAATCCATTGTCATTCTAGCATAAGCGCCAGCCAGCTAAACATTCTCTTCATGTTGGATTCAATCACAATGTTGGGATTTATGTCAGTGAGTGGTCTCATTGAAGAAGATGTGGATGATTCATTCTTCTTTGCGAGCTTAGTGTGACTATCTACATGCTTGAATCCACTACAATTGAGTGCATTCCGTCTTCTACTTGGCTTCACATCCATTCCTCATGTTGGGCAGTTGGTGATGAAATGACCGAAGTTTTTACACTTGTAGCATGAAATCTCTAGAGGGGGTAATCTTCTTGAATGACTCAATGAATCATCTTCGTGTGACCTGGTGATGTCTACTACACAACCTTCTTCTTGTATAAGTTGTTGGGCCTCCAAGTGCAGAGGTTTGTAGGACAGTAGCAAATTTCCCTCAAGTGGATGACCTAAGGTTTATCAATCCGTGGGAGGCGTAGGATGAAGATGGTCTCTCTCAAGCAACCATGCAACCAAATAACAAAGAGTCTCTTGTGTCCCCAATACACCCAATACAATGGTATATTGTATAGGTGCACTAGTTCGGCGAAGAGATGGTGATACAAGTGCAATATGGATGGTAGATATATGTTTTTGTAATCTGAAAATATAAAAACATCAAGGTAGAAAGTGGTAAAAGTGAGCGTAAACGATATTGCAATGCGTTGAAACAAGGCCTAGGGTTCATACTTTCACTAGTGCAAGTTCTCTCAACAATAATAACACAATTGGATCATATAACTATCCCTCAACATACAACAAAGAGTCACTCCAAAGTCACTAATAGCGGAGAACAAACGAAGAGATTATTGCAGGGTACGAAACCACCTCAAAGTTATTCTTTCTGATCGATCTATTCAAGAGTCTGTAGTAAAATAACACGAAGCTATTCTTTCCGTTCAATCTATCCTAGAGTTCATACTAGAATAACACCTTAAGACACAAATCAACAAAAACCCTAATGTCACCTAGATACTCCAATGTCACCTCAAGTATCCATGGGTATGATTATACGATATGCATCACACAATCTCAGATTCATCTATTCAACCAACACAAAGAACGTCAAAGAGTGCCCCAAAGTTTCTACTGGAGAGTCAAGACGAAAACATGTGCCAACCCCTATGCATAAGTTCACGAGGTCATGGAACTCACAAGTTGATCACCAAAACATACATCAAGTGGATCAGGTGAATATCCCATTGTCACCAAAGATAAGCACATGCAAGACATACATCAAGTGTTCTCAAATCCTCAAAGACTCAATCCGATAAGATAACTTCAAAGGGAAAACTCAATCCATCACAAGAGAGTAGAGGGGGAGAAACATCATAAGATCCAACTATAATAGCAAAGCTCATGATACATCAAGATCGTGCCGAATCAAGAACACGAGAGAGAGAGATCAAACACATAGCTACTGGTACATACCCTCAGCCCCGAGGGTGAACTACTCCCTCCTCGTCATGGAGAGCGCCGGGATGATGAAGATGTCCACTGAAGAGGGATTACCCCTCCGGCAGGGTCCCGGAACGGGTCTAGATTGGTTTTCGATGGCTACAGAGGCTTGCGGCGGCGGAAATCCTAGTCTAGGTTATGTTCTGGAAGTTTGGATATATATATAAGAGGTGTTGGAGTCGGGAACAAGTTAGGGGGGTCCCCGAGGCGGCCACGAGATAGGGGGGCACGCCCAGGGGGTAGGGCGCGCCCCCGCCCTCGTGGTGGCCTCGGGATTCCTCTGGTCCATCTCCGGTACTCCGTGGGATTGTTCTGGTCCAAAAACAATCTCCGTGAAATTTCAGGTCAATTGGACTCCGTTTGGTTTTCCTTTTCTGCAATACTCGAAAACAAGGAAAAACAGAAACTGACACTGGGCTCTAGGTTAATAGGTTAGTCCCAAAAATCATATGAAAATAGCATATAAATGCATATAAAACATCCTAGATGGATAATATAATAGCATGGAACAAAAAAAATTATAGATACGTTGGAGATGTATCACCTGGATAGGCATAATTTCTGTCTTCTCGGGGTGTTCAAACACCCATTAGGTATTTCTAAATCTTTCGTGATTGTGTGATGACTCATATTGTTCTTCATGAGAGCTACCATAATTTAACAGGATTTTACCTTCCTCTTCCGAGGAAGAATTAGATTTCCCTTTTTCTTTTTCCAGCAGTTCCTCGTGAATGACTAACAATTCCATAATTTTGACGGGTTAAAGATCTCCATAGTCAGGTCTTTCATTGATTTTGGCAACTATAGGATCAAATGAATCATCGAGGGACTTGAGCAATTTTTCAATGACATCTTGATCCGTAATATATTCAACTCCACGTTGATGCAATCGTTGAACAAGGTTGCTTAGATGATCCATGAGCTCCATGACACTTTCCTTTAGAAGACTTTTGAAGTGAGTAAACATGGCTCGGATCATACTAGTGTGCATCAGTTCTTTCCATAAATTCTTCATGAACATTTCTTATGCCATCCTAGATTTGTTTGGCTGTCTCTTGCCTTCTGAAATGAGTGAATACATTTCTGGAGATGCAATCTCATATGATATCCTTCGCTTGAGCATTCAATCAAAAATCTCTTTCTTCTTCAGGAGTGGGAGACTCGAGATCCCAAATGGTGTATCCATTTTCCACGATTTGCCATAGTTCTAAAGTGATAGTTTTCCGACGAATCATCATTCTACCTTTCCAGTAGAGATAGTCATTTCCATCAAAGACGGGAACTCTTTCAGAGTGCCTGGAATGACCTGCAAGCAACATATTCAAAACTCCAAGGTGGCGAGACATTTAATAAGTAGAGACAAGGAGGCCTTGCTCTGGAACCAATTGTAAGGACCAAGAGTATATCGACCAAAGGGGGTGAATAGGATATTTTTTTAAAACTTCAAATCCCTCAAACCAAACAGCAAAACATAATACAGGAGTAGGTACAGAGAAGGTAAATAGGTGTGGCTACTAGAAAGAGAAATGAGTCAACTACGAAGGACTAAGCAAAGCTACTGATGAAGATAATGATGATCTGCTTAGCATAGTAACTAAGAACATTCATGTAAACAATAGTGACATGGAAAGAAAACATCTCAAGCAACATGACTATCTAGATGTGAAAGTAAATCGATTAATAATAACATAAGTGCTACTAATAATTTTTTTTAAAGCATGTGAGAGCCTTACTTAATAGGAATGATAGACTACTCATATCAACAAGGAATTCCTTCTTTTTCACGAGCCTATTCGAAAAGAACTCCAAAGTTAAGCGTGCTTGGCTTGGAGTAATTTTAGGATGGGTGACCGACTGAGAAGTTGGTCCTGGGTGTGTACGAGGGAGGACAAAGTGCGTAGGAAAGACTAGTGTTGGTCTATGGTGCCAATCTTGATGCCGTCAAGCATAACAGGGTGTTACAATTTGGTATCAGAGCCGACCCTCACGGTTACACAGACATGTGCGGGTCAGACGCGCGGGCATATGGCACATTGCGCGTGTGGCCCGTTGTGGCACACGGCATGGCACATGTCCTGAAGCTGGTGCCGGGTGCGCACGAGTGAGGACAAAGTGCGCAAAAAAGACTAGTATTGGTGTGCGTGGCCAGTCTTGATCCCACCAGACATAACAGGGTGTTACAAACACATAACTTAGTTGAATGACAAAGTAAAACAAAAGAATCAACAGGCAAGCATACAAGCATACAAGCATATGACTTTAAGCACAACAAAATAAAATACAATGAACAGTATGCCCATGCCACAAAATATAAATATATGTGGATAAATGATCAAACATGTATATCTGAACATGTAGCACTGAAGATATACTACTAAAAGTGCAGTAGAATAGAATGAAGAACACGAGAGAGAGATATATATATATACATCAAGATCCAACTATAATAGCAAAGCTCGCGATATATCAAGATGGTGCCAAATCAAGAACACGGGAGAGAGACAGAGAGAGATCAAACACATAGCTACTGGTACATACCCTCAGCCCTGAGGGTGAACTACTCCCTCCTCGTCATGGAGAGCGCCGGTATGATGAAGATGGCCACCAGAGAGGGATTCCCCCCCTCAGGCAGGGTGCCGGAACGGGTCTAGATTGGTTTCCGGTGGCTACAGAGGCTTGCGGCGGCGAAACTCCTGATCTAGGTTATGTTCTGGAAGTTTGAGTATATATAAGAGGTGTTGGAGTCGGGAACAAGTCAGGGGGGTCCCCGAGGCGGCCACGAGATAAGGGGGCGCGCCCAAGGGGGTAGGGCGCCCCCCCACCCTCGTGGTGGCCTCGGGACTCCTCTGGTCCATCTTTGGTACTTCGTGGGCTTGTTCTGGTCCAAAAACAATCTCCGTGAAATTTCAGGTCAATTGGACTCTGTTTGGTTTTCCTTTTCTGCCATACTCAAAAACAAAGAAAAAAACTATCACTGGGCTCTAGGTTAATAGGTTAGTCCCAAAATCATATAAAATAGCATATAAAACATCCTAGATGGATAATATAATAGCATGGAACAATAAAAAATTATAGATACGTTGGAGACGTATCAAGCATCCCCAAGCTTAATTCCTGCTCGTCCTCGAGTAGGTAAATGATAAAAACAGAATTTTTGATGTGGAATGCTACCTAACATAATTTTCAATGTAATTTTCTTTATTGTGGCATGAATATTCAGATCCATAAGATTCAAGACAAAAGTTGAATATCGACATAAAAATAATAATACTTCAAGCATACTAACAAAGCAATTATGTCTTCTCAAAATAACATGGCCAAATAAAGCTATCCCTACAAAATCGTATAGTCTGGCTATGCTCTATCTTCATCACACAAAATATTTAAATCATGCATAACCCTGATGACAAGCCAAGCAATTGTTTCATACTTTTGATGTTCTCAAACTTTTTCAATCTTCACGTGATACATGACCGTGAGCCATGGACATATCACTATAGGTGGAATACAATGGTGGTTGTGGAGAAGACAAAAAGGAGAAGACAGTCTCACATCAACTAGGCATATCAACGGGCTATGGAGATGCCCATCAATAGATATCAATGTGAGTGAATAGGATTGCCATGCAACGGATGCACTAGAGCTATAAGTGTATGAAAGCTCAAAAAGAAACTAAGTGGGTGTGCATGCAACTCGCTTGCTCAAGAAGACCTAGGGCATTCTGAGGAAGCCCATCAGTGGAATATACAAGCCAAGTTCTATAATAAAAGATTCCCACTAGTACATGAAAGTGACAACATAGGAGACTCACTATCATGAAGATCATGATGCTACTTTGAAGCACAAGTGTGGTAAAAGGATAGTAGCATCGCCCCTTCTCTCTTTTTCTCTCATTTTTTGTTTGCTTTTTTGTTTTTTGGGACTTATCTCTTTTTTATGGCCTATTTTTTCTCTTTTTTTTATTTTTTTCGTCCGGAGTCTCATCCCGACTTGTGGGGGAATCATAGTCTCCATCATCCTTTCCTCACTGGGACAATGCTCTAATAATGATGATCATCACACTTTTATTTACTTACAACTCAAGAATTACAACTCGATACTTAGAACAAAATATGACTCTATATGAATGTCTCCGGTGGTGTACCGGGATGTGCAATGACTCATGAGTGACATGTATGAAATAATTATGAATGGTGGCTTTGCCACAAATACGATGTCAACTACATGATCATGCAAAGCAATATGACAATGATGAAGCGTGTCATAATAAATGGAACGGTGGAAAGTTGCATGGCAATATATCTCGGAATGGCTATGGAAATGCCATAATAGGTAGGTATGGTGGCTGTTTTGAGGAAGGTAATGGTGGGTGTATGGTACCGGCGAAAGTTGCGCAGCACAAGAGAGGCTAGCAATGGTGGAAGGGTGAGAGTGCGTATAATTTATGGACTCAACATTAGTCATAAAGAACTCACATACTTATCGCAAAAATCTATTAGTTATCAAAAAAAGGTACTACACGCATGCTCCTAGGGGGATAGATTGGTAGGAAAAGACCATCGCTCGTCCCCGACCGCCACTCATAATGAAGGCAATCAAAAAAATAAATCATGCTCCGACTTCATCACGTAACGGTTCACCATACGTGCATGCTACGTGAATTACAAACTTTAATACAAGTATCTCTCAAATTCACAACTACTGAACTAGCATGAATTTAATATCACCATATTCATATCTCAAAACAATCATCAAGTATCAAACTTCTCATAGTATTCAATGCACTCTATATGAAAGTTTTTATTATATCCATCTTGAATGCCCATCATAGTAGGACTAATTTTATAACCCAAGCAAATTACATGCTATTCTAAAGACTCTCAAAATAATATAAGTGAAGCATGATAGTTCATCTATTTCTTCAAAATAAAACCACCGCCGTGCTCTAAAAAGATATAAGTGAAGCACTAGAGCAAATGACAAACTACTCCAAAAGATATAAGTGAAGATCAATGAGTAGTCGAATAATTATGTAACTATATGAAGACTCTCTAACATTTAAGAATTTCAGATCTTGGGATATTATTCAAACAGCAAGCAAAACAAAATAAAATAAAATGACGCTCCAAGCAAAACACATATCATGTGGTGAATAAATATATAGCTCCAAGTAAAGTTACCGATGAATGAAGAAGAAAGAGGGGATGCCATCCGGGGCATCCCCAAGCTTAGGCTCTTGGTTTTCCTCGAATATTACCTTGGGGGTGCCTTGGGCATACCCAAGCTTAGGCTCTTATCACTCCTTATTCTATAGTCCATCAAATCTTTACCGAAAACTTGAAAACTTCACAACACAAAACTTAACAGAAAACTCGTAAGCTCCGTTAGTATACGAAAATAAATCACCACTTAGGTACTGTTGTGAAGTCATTCTAAATTCATATTGGTGTAATATCTACTTTATTCCAACTTCTCTATGGTTCATACCCTCCGATACTACTCATAGATTCATCAAAATAAGCAAACAACACAATGAAACAGAATCTGTCAAAAACAGAACAGTCTGCAGTAATCTGTATCATTCGAATACTTCTGTCACACCAAAAATTCTTAAATAAATTGGTGGATATGAGGAATTTGTCTATTAATCATCTGCAAAAAGAATCAACCTAAACGCACTTTCCAGTAAAAATGGCAGCTAATCTCGTGAGCGCAAAAGTTTCTGTTTTTTACAGCAAGATCGCAAAGACTTCACCCATGTCTTCCCAAAGGTTCTACTTGGCACAAACACTAATTGAAACATAAAACCACATCTAAACAGAGGCTAGATGAATTATTTATTACTAAACAGGAGCAAAAAGCAAGGACGAAAAATAAAATTGGGTTGCCTCCCAACAAGCGATATCGTTTAACGCCCCTAGCTAGGCATGATGATTTCAATGATGCTCATATAAAAGATAAGAATTGAAACATAAAGAGAGCATAAAGAAGAATATAACTAGAAAATTTAAGTCTAACCCACTTCCTATGCATAGGGATTTTGTGAGCAAACAACTTATGGGAACAATAATCAACTTGCATAGGAAGGTAAAACAAGGATAACTTCAAGATTTTCAACATATAGAGAGGAAACTTGATATTATTGCAATTCCTACAAGAATATATTCCTCCTTCATAATAATTTTAAGTAGCATCATGAATGAATTCAACAATATAACTATCACATAAAGCACTATTTTCATGATGCACAAGCATATAAATTTTATTACTCTCCACATAAGCAAAATTCTTCTCATTCGGAATAGTGGGAGTAAACTCAACGAAATAGCTATCATGTGAGGCATAATCCAATTGAAAATTAAAGTCATGATGACAAGTTTGATGGTTATCATTATTATTTATAGCATACATGTAATCACAATAATCATCATAGATAGCAACTTTGTTCTCATAATCAATTGGAACCTCTTCCGAAATAGTGGATTCATCACTAAATAAAGTCATGACCTCTCCAAATCCACTTTCATAATTATCATAATAAGATTCAACACCCTCCATAATAGTGGGATCATTACTTCCTAAAGTTGACACTCTTCCAAACCCACTTTCATCAATATAATCATCATAAATAGGAAGCATGCTTTCATCATAATAAATATTCTCATCAAAACTTGGGGGACTAAAAAATCACATTCATCAAACATAGCTTCCCCAAGCTTGTGGCTTTGCATATCATTAGCATCATGGATATTCAAGGAGTTCGTACTAACAACATTGCAATCATGCTCATCATTCAAAGATTTTGTGCCAAACATTTATATGCATTCTTCTTCTAGCAACATTGCAATCCTTATTTTCACGAAAGATATTAAAAAGATGAAGCATATGAGGCACCCTCAATTCCATTTTTGTAGTTTTCTTTAATCGGCTAAACTAGTGATAAAACAAGAAACAAAAAGATTCGATTGCAAGATCTAAAGATATACCTTCAAGCGCTAACCTCCCCGGCAATGGCGCCAGAAAAGAGCTTGATGTCTACTACACAACCTTCTTCTTGTATACGTTGTTGGGCCTCCAAGTGCAGAGGTCTATAGGACAGTAGAGAATTTCCCTCAAGTGGATGACCTAAGGTTTATCAATTCGTGGGAGGCGTAGGATGAAGATGGTCTCTCTCAAGCAACCCTGCAACCAAATAACAAAGAGTCTCTTGTGTCCCCAACACACCCAATACAATGGTAAATTGTATAGGTGCACTAGTTCGGCGAAGAGATGGTGATACAAGTGCAATATGGATGGTAGATATAGGTTTTGTAATCTGAAAATATAAAAAATAGCAAGGTAGCAAGTTGTAAAAGTGAGCATAAACGGTATTGCAATGCGTTGAAACAAGGCCTAGGGTTCATACTTTCACTAGTGCAAGTTCTCTCAACAATAATAACATAATTGGATCATAAAACTATCCCTCAACATGCAATAAAGAGTCACTCCAAAGTCACTAATAGCGGAGAACAAACGAAGAGATTATTGTAGGGTACGAAACCACCTCAAAGTTATTCTTTCTGATCGATCTATTCAAGAATCCGTAGTAAAATAACACGAAGCTATTCTTTCCATTCAATCTATCCTAGAATTCAAACTAGAATAACACCTTAAGACACAAATCAACCAAAACCCTAATGTCACCTAGATACTCCAATGTCACCTCAAGTATCCGTGGGTATGATTATACGATATGCATCACACAATCTTAGATTCATCTATTCAACCAACACAAAGAACTTCAAACAGTGCCCCAAAGTTTCTACCGGAGATTCAAGACGAAAACGTGTGCCAACCCCTATGCATAAGTTCACGAGGTCACGAAACTCGCAAGTTGATCACCAAAACATACATCAAGTGGATCACGTGAATATCCCACTATCACGACAGATAAGCACATGCAAGACATACATCAAGTGTTCTCAAATCCTTAAAGACTCAATCCGATAAGATAACTTCAAAGGGAAAACTCAATCCATCACAAGGGAGTAGAGGGGGAGAAACATCATAAGATCCAACTATAATAGCAAAGCTCACGATACATCAAGATCGTGCCGAATTAAGAACACGAGAGAGAGAGAGAGAGAGATCAAACACATAGCTACTGGTACATACCCTCAGCCCCGAGGGTGAACTACTCCCTCCTTGTCATGGAGAGCGTCGGGATGATGAAGATGGCCATCGGAGAGGGATTCCCCCCTCTGGCAGTGTGCTGGAACGGGTCTAGATTGGTTTTCGGTGGCTACAGAGGCTTTCGGCGGCGGAACTCCTGATCTAGGTTATGTTCTGGTAGTTTGGGTTTATATAAGAGGTGTTTGAGTCGGGAACAAGTTAGGGGGGTCCCCGAGGTGGCCACGAGATAGGGGGCACGCCTAGGGGGTAGGGCGCCCCCCACCCTCGTGGTGGCCTCGGGACTCCTCTGGTCCATCTCTGGTACTCTGTGGGCTTGTTCTGGTCCAAAAACAATCTCCGTGAAATTTCGGGTCAATTGGACTCCGTTTGGTTTCCCTTTTCTGCGATACTCAAAAACAAGGAAAAAACAGAAACTGGCACTGGGCTCTAGGTTAATAGGTTAGTCCCAAAAATCATATAAAATAGCATATAAATGCATATAAAACATCCTAGACAGATAATATAATAGCATGGGACAATAAAAAATTATAGACATGTTGGAGACGTATCACCTGGATAGGCATAATTTCTGTCTTCTAGGGGTGTTCAAACATCCATTAGGTATTTCTAAATCTCTTATGATTGTGTGACGATTCTCATATTGTTCTTCATGAGAGCTACCATAGTTTGACAGAATTTTACCTTCCTCTTCCGAGGAAGAATCAGATTGCCCTTTTTCTTTTCCCAAAAGTTCCTCATGAATGACTAACAATTCCATAATTCCGACGGGTTGAAGATCTCCATAGTCAGGTCTTTCCTTGATTTTGGCAACTATAGGATCAAAGGAATCATCGAGGGACTTGAGCAATTTTTCAACGGCATCTTGATCCGTAATATATTCAACTCCACATTGATGCAATCGCTGAACAAGGTTGCTTAGATGATCCTTGAGATCCATGACACTTTCCTTTAGAAGACTTTTGAAGTGAGTAAACATGGCTCGAAGAATACTAGTGTGCATCAGTTCTGTCCAGAAATTCTTCATGAACATTTCTTATGCCATCCCAGATTTGTTTGGCTGTCTCTAGCCTTCTGAAATGAATGAATACATTTCTGGAGATGCAATCTCATATGGTATCCTTTGCTTGAGCATCCAATCGAATATATCTTTCTTCTTCAAGAGTGGGAGACTCGGGATCCCAAATGATGTATCCATTTTCCATGATTTGCCATAGTTCTAAACTGATAGTTTTCCGACGAATCATCATTCTACCTTTCCAGTAGAGATAGTCATTTCCATCAAAGATGGGAAATCTTTCAGAGTGCCTGGAATGACCTGTAAGAAACATATTCAAAACTCCAAGGTGGTTAGACATTTAATAAGTAGAGACAAGGAGACCTTGCTCTGGAACCAATTGTGAGGACCGAGAGTATATCGACCAAAGGGGATGAATAGGAGATTTTTTTTAAACTTCAAATCCCTCAAACCTAACAGCGAAACAAAATACATGAGCAGGTACAGAGAAGGTAAATAGGTGTGGCTACTAGAAAGAGAAATGAGTCAACTACGAAGGACTAAGCAAAGCTACTGATGAAGACAATGATGATATTCTTAGCATAGTAACTAAGCACGTTCATGTAAACAATAGTGACACGGAAATAAAACATCTCAAGCAACATGACTATCTAGATGTGAAAGTAAATCGATCAATAATAACATAAGTGCTACTAAGAAATTTTTGTCAAAGCATGTGAGAGCCTGACTTAATAGGAATGATAGACTACTCATATCAAGAAGGAATTCCTTCTTTTTTGGGAGCCTATTTGAAAAGAACTCCAAAGTTAAGCGTGCTTGGCTTGGAGTAATTTTAGGATGGGTGACCTACCGAGAAGTTGGTCCTGGGTGTATACGAGTGAGGACAAAGTGCGTAGGAAAGACTAGTGTTGGTTTGTGGGGCCAGTCTTGATCTCGCCATGCATAACAGAGTGTTACAAATTGGTATCAGAGCCGACCCTCGCGGTTACACAGACATGTGCGGGTCAGGTGCGCGGGCATATGGCACATGGCGCGTGTGGCCCGTTGTGGCACACGGCATGGCACATGTCCTAAAGTTGGTCCCGCATGCGCACGAGTGAGGACAAAGTGCGCAAAAAAGACTAGTATTGGTGTGCGGGGCCAATCTTGATCCCACCAAACATAACAGGGTGTTACAAAACATAACTTAGTTGAATGACAAAGTAACACCAAAGAATCAACAGGCAAGCATACAAGCATATGACTTTAAGCACAACAAAATAAAATACAATGAATAGTATGCCCATGCCACAAAATATAAATATATGCGGATAAATGATCAAACATGTCTATCTAAACCTGTAGCACTGAAGATATACTACTGAAAGTGCAGTAGAATAGAATGAACCGGAGGTGCTTGATGGCGACTGATATGTCTCCATCGTATCTACTTTTCCAAACACTTTTGCCCTTGTTTTGGACTCTAACTTGCACGATTTGAATGGAACAAACCCGAACTAACCTGTATAAGTCATCAAACATCACAATGTAACTGGGTGATTATAAAGGTGCTCTACAGGTGTCTCTGATGGTGTTTGTTGAGTTGGCATGGATCAAGATTAAGATCTGTCACTCCGATTGTCGGAGAGGTATCTCTGGGCCCTCTCGGTAATGTACATCACTATAAGCCTTGTAAGCAATGTAACTAATGAGTTAGTTACTGGATGTAGCATTATGGAACGAGTAAAGAGACTTGTCGGTAACTAGATTGAACTAGGTATTGAGATACCGATGATCGAATCTCGGGCAAGTAACATACCGATGACAAAGGGAACAACGTATATTGTTATGCAATTTGACCGATAAAGATCTTCATAGAATATGTAGGAACCAATATGAGCATTCAGGTTCCGCTATTGGTTATTGACCGAAGACATGTCTTGGTCATGTCTACATAGTTCTCGAACCCGTAGGGTCCGCACGCTTAACGTTTAGTGACGATCGGTATTACGAGTTTATGTGTTTTGATGTACCGAAGGTAGTTCAGAGTCCTGAATTTGATCACGGATATGACGAGGAGTCTCGAAATGGTCGAGACATAAAGATCGATATATTGGAAGCCTATGTTTGGACATCGGAATGGTTCCGGGTGAAATCAGGAGTATACCGGAGTACCGGGAGGTTACCGGAACCCCCCAGGAGGTATATGGGCCTTATTGGGCCATAGTGGAAGAGAGGGGAAAGAAGCAAAGGAGGGGGCGCGCCCCCCCAAGCCCAATCCGAATTGGGAGGGGGGCCACCCCCGTTTCCTTCCTTCTTCCTCCTCCTTCCTTCTCTCCTAAAACCAACAAAGGGAGGGGGGATCCTACTCCCGGTGGGAGTAGGACTCCCTTGGGGCACGCCTAGAGAGGCCAGCCCCCTCCCCCTCCTCCACTCCTTTATATTCGGGGGAGGGGGCACCCCATAGACACACAAGTTGAACATTGATCTTTAGCCATGTGCAGTGCCCCCCTACACCATAATCCACCTCGGTAATATCGTAGTAGTGCTTAGGAGAAGCCCTGTTCCGGTAGCAACATCATCACCGTCATCATGTCGTCGTGCTGACGAAGCTCTCCCTCGAAGCTCTACTGGATCGTGAGTTTGCGGGACGTCACCGAGCCGAATGTGTGCAGATCGCGGAGGTGCCGTATCTTCAGTACTAGATCGGTCGATCGTGAAGACGTACGACTACATCAACCGCGTTGTCATAATGCTTCCGCTTACGGTCTACGAGGGTACGTAGACGATACTCCCCCCTCTCGTTGCTATGCATCACCATGATCTTGCGTGTGCGTAGGATTTTTTTTGAAATTACCACGTTCCCCAACAATTTCATGAAGCTCACCGCCGTGCGTGAGTAATTCCATCGTAGGCTTGCTGGAAGGTGATGGGTTGGATGAGATTTATCATGTAATCGAGTTAGTTTTGTTAGGGTTTGATCCCTAGTATCAACTATGTTTTGAGATTGATGTTGCTATGACTTTGCTATGCTTAATGCTTGTCACTAGGGCCCGTGTGCCATGATTTCAGATCCGAACCTATTATGTTTTCATGAATATATGTGAGTTCTTGATCCTATCTTGCAAGTCTATAGTCACCTATTATGTGTTATGATCCATTAACCCCGAAGTGACAATAATCGGGATACTTACCGGTGGTGACCATAGTTTGAGGAGTTCATGTATTCACTAAGTGTTAATGCTTTGGTTCGGTACTCTATTAAAAGGGGGCCTTAATATCCCTTAGTTTCCAATACGACCCCGCTGCCACGGGAGGGTAGGACAAAAGATGCCATGCAAGTTCTTTTACATAAGCATGTATGACTATATTCAGAATACATGCCTACATTACATCGATGAACTGGAGCTAGTTATGTGTCACCCTATGTTATAACTATTGCATGAGGAATCGCATCCGACATAATTATCCATCACTGATCCGTTGCCTATGAGCTTTTCACATATTGATCTTCGCTTATTTACTTTTCCGTTGCCACTGTTACAATCACTATAAAACCAAAACTATTACTTTTAATACCGTTACCGCAACTATCATATTACTTTGCTACTAAATACTTTTCTACAGATATTAATTTTCCAGGTGTGGTTGACTTGACAACTCAGCTACTAATACTTGAGAATATTCTTTGGCTCCCCTTGTGTCGAATCAATGAATTTGGGTTGAATACTCTACCCTCGAAAACTGTTGTGATCCCCTATACTTGTGGGTTATCAAGACTATTTTCTAGCGCCGTTGCCAGGGAGCATAGCTCTATTCTTTGAGTCACTTGGGATTTATATCTGCTGATCACTATGAAGAACTTTAAAGATAAAAGAACCAAGATTTTTCCCTCAACTACGAGGGGAGGTAAGGAACTGCCATCTAGCTCTCCACTTGATTCACCTTCTGTTTTGAGTAAACTTGCGACACCTACTCCTGCTATTCATTCTGATATGTCGCATGTTATTCATGATGCCACTTCTGCTATGCATGATACTTATGATGAAACTACTTCTATGCTTGATACTACTATGCCATTAGGTGAATTTCTTGATGAACAACTTGCTAGGGTTAGAGAGAATGAAATTATTGAAATGGATAATATTGATGAAAGTGACAATGAAGATTCTCCCCCTAGATATTGAGGGTTATGTTATGGATGAAGAAACTACTAGAGACTTCTTAGATTGCAATGATAGATATGATCTTAAGAAATTATTAGCTAAGCTTAAAGAAAATTCTTTGAATGCTAGAATGAAATATGACCCTGCCTTTGCTACTTCACCTATCTTTATTTCTGATAAGGATTATGATTTCTCTGTCGACCCTGAGTTAATTACTTTGGTTGAATCTGATCCTTTCTATGGCTATGAATCTGAAACTGTTCTGGCACATCTTACTAAATTAAATGATATAGCCACCCTGTTCACTAATGATGAGAGAACTCGCTACTTTTATATCCTTAAAATATTTCTGTTCTCATTAGAGGGCGATGTTAAGATATGGTTTAATTCTCTTGATCCTGGTTGTGTGCGTAGTCCCCAGGATATGATTTATCACTTCTCTGCTAAATATTTCCCTACTCATAAGAAACAAGCTGCCTTAAGGGAAATATACAATTTTGTGCAAATTGAAGAAGAGAGTCTCCCACAAGCTTGGGGGAGGCTTCTCCGGTTACTTAATGCTTTGCCTGATCATCCTCTCAAGGAAAATGAAATACTTGATATCTTTTATAATGGACTAACTAATGCTTCCAGAGACCACCTGGATAGTTGTGCTGGTTGTGTTTTCAGGGAAAGAACTGTTGATCAAGCTGAATTGCTATTGAATAATATGTTGAGTAATGAAAATGATTGGACATTTCCTGAACCAACTCCGAAGAAAAGGGGTATTCTATTTCTCAGTCCTGAAGATATGCAAGAGGCAAAGAAATCTATGAAAGAAAAAGGTATTAAAGATGAAGATGCTAAGAATTTACCACCTATTGAAGAAATACATGGTCTTGATAACCCGACACAGGTAGTAAAGGTAAATTCTCTCTATAGATTTGATGAAGGTGATATTCCTCGTAATAAGTCTGCTAGCCAATGCTTGGATGAGTTTGATAATTTTATTGTTAAACAAGAAAACTTCAATGCTTATGTTGGTAGACAACTAAAACGTAATGCTTATATGATTGAACACTTGAGTGATTATATGTCTAGTGTTAAAGGTGAACTTAAACTTATTAGTAAATGTGCTTTTATGGTTACCACTCAAGTAGAACAAGTACTTAAGGCTCAGAATGATTTGCTCAATGAATTAAATTATAATAAAAATGATAATGCTGTTAGAGTTGTGACTAGAGGGGGTAAAATGACTCAGGAACCTTTGTATCCTGAGGGCCACCATAAGAGAATTGAGCAAGATTCTCAGAGAACTAATGTTGATGCACCTAGTTCCTCTAAGAAGAAGAAAAAGAAAAATGATAGGACTTTGCATGCTTCTAGTGAACCTGTTGTAGACACACCTGAGAATCCCAATGATATGTCTATTTCCGATGATGAAACACAATTTGGTAATGAACATGAACCTAGTGATAATGTTAATAATGATATTCATGTTGATGGTCAACCTAGCAATGACAATGATGTAGAGATTGAACCTGCTGTTGATCTTGATAACCCACAATCAAAGAATCAACGTTATGATAAGAGATACTTTGTTGCTAGGAAGCATGGTAAAGAAGGAGAACCATGGGTTCAGAAACCCATGCCCTTTCCTCCTAAACCATCCAAGAAAAAGGATAATGAGGATTTTGAGCGCTTTGCTGAAATGATTAGACCTATCTTTTTGCGTATGCGTTTGACTGATATGCTTAAAATGAATCCTTATGCTAAGTATATGAAAGATATTGTTACTAATAAAGCAAGATACCGGAATCTGAAATTTCCACCATGCTTGCTAATTACACTTTTAAGGGTGGAATACCAAAGAAACTAGGAGATCCAGGAGTACCAACTATACCATGCTCCATTAAAAGAAACTATGTTAAAACTGCTTTATGTGATCTTGGAGCCGATGTTAGTGTTATGCCTCTCTCTTTATATCGTAGACTTGAATTGAATAAGTTGACACCTACTGAAATATCTTTGCAAATGGCTGATAAATCAACTGCTATACCTGTCGGTATTTGTGAGGATGTGCATGTTGTGGGAATGTGTTTGCAAACGTTACTATTTTAACAGAATTTGTTATTCTTGATATTACCGAGGATGATAGTATGTCCATTATTCTTGGAAGACCCTTTTTGAATACTGCAGGGGCTGTTATTGACTGCAACAAAGGTAATGTCACTTTTCATGTTAATGGTAATGAGCATACTGTATAACTTATGAGGAAACAACCTCAAGTCCACAGTATCAACTCTATTGGAAAAACTTCAACGATTACTATAGGAGGTTTTGAATTTCCCCTTCCTACTGTCAAGAAGAAATGTGCTATTCTTATTGTTGGGGATGTGCATATCCCCGTCGAGGTAACTTAGTGCTATTCGAAAATTCTTCAGTTTCATGTTATTCGAAAAGAGTTCGTTAACAAGACTTGATCAACCTTGTTAGTGGATTCCTTTTGATGAGCATCAGATGGATGAAGTTAGAAAACACAACTTTCTATACCCTACTTTTACTTTCTGTTATTTAGATATAATAAAGCAAAAATAGTATTTTCTGTCTGTTTTCTGAATTATCCATGCAATAAAAAATACCCTGAAAATAAAAGTTCTCCAAATGCCCCGAAAACGAAATATGATTTTTTCTAGAATATTTAAGAATTATTAGCACAAAGAACATACCAGAGGGGGCAACCACCTGGCCACGAGGGTGCAGGGCGCACCCACCCCCCTGGGCGCGCCCCTACCTCATGGATCCCACGTGGGCCCCTCCACTTATTCTTGCACCCACACACTTTGTCTTCCCGCAGAAAAATTCATCCACTAGCTCAAACCTGAGTTCTAGCTCATCTTGCTGCCATTTTCGATCTCCTGGCTCAAAGCTCCATTCACAAAACTGCTTTGGGGGCTTATTCTTTGGTATGTGACTCCTCCAATGGTCCAATTAGTTTTTTTCTAGTGCTTTATTTATTGCAAATTTTTGATGCTTAGGTGACCCTGTTCTTGAGCTTGCATGTCAAATTTATGTGGTCAAAAGTAATTTTAATGCATGATATAGTCTCTAGGCACTTGGGAGAGTAGTTTCTATCAATCTTGTTGAGTTTGGTTCACTTTTATTTTGAGTTACTAAAAATTTCCGAAATTTTTCAAAGGAAGAAATATGTTTAGGAAAATGTACCAAGGTGGTTCCTCGAGGAAGTAAGGACCCAGTACCGCGATATGTGAGCCGGACTATGAACTACCAAGAGAAGCTCAAGTGCGTCCTTGTGAATGGCCGTCAGAAGATTTTATGGTCCCAGCAGGAATTAAGGAGGAATTTGACACATATGTGCGTAATGCTGAACTTGAGGGCTTCGTGTCAGATAAGTGCCCCCAATATTATCACCTAACTGTTTCCTTTGTGAGAAGGTTTAAATTTACATCATCATGCAATTCTCACACTGTCCTATTTGATCTCTATGATAAATCTTATACCATGGACTAGAAGATTTTAATACTGCTTGTAAACTCCCGCAGTGGGGTAATGTTAGTGAACCTCGCAAATCTGAATTTCAAGAATTTCTTGCTAGTATCACTATGGGGGAATCTATAGAAATAACACAAGCTACCATAGGGAGCATTCATTTTCCTGCCATACATTATTTTGCTCTCTTTTATAGGTAGATGCATTAATGGTAAGGATGAGGCATGTCACATGTGTGTTCTGGATCTTAGTGTTCTCAAGAGTGTTGTATTAGGAGATAGACAATATAACTTGGGGACCATTGTTGCACATAGGTTGCATAATAACAGTATTAATGGAGATTTGTTCGGTGGAATTTACGCAACCCGTTTAGATAATTTTCTTGAGGTACCCATACATGGAAATGATATGGAGTTGCCCCCTACTTATCTAGATTATAATGCTATCGTTCGTCATCAGTTTATTGAGAGGAACGAATAGTTCCTCCAATACTGACTAATCTTTGACAGGCATCCCACTGTCCATGTTGCTCTCCCTGCTCCTGGCTTCTTTGACTTCCAGGCAAAAAGGAGATATATTATAACCAGGGAGGAGGCGAAGGAGTATGAGAGGAGGACGGAGGCAGCTCGCCTCCAAGCTGCAGCTCATGAGGCAATTGCCGCTGGATCTCAGTACGACCCCAGCTACAACTTTGATCCATGGGCATAGACCAACTTAGGCCAAAAGCCTAAGCTTGGGGGAGTATGTATTTCTCACCGACATTACATTCATGTTCACACACTCATTCTAGTTGTCGGTGCTCATACTTTTTCATTGTAATATCCATGCTAGTTTATTTTATTTTTAAGCTTTCTTCTTGTGTGTTTGAAAAACCTTAAGAAAAACAAAAAAAATCAGTTGTAGCTTTTAGCTAGTTTACTTCCCATGCCTGTAGTAGTAGTAATTAAAAAGAAAACCCAAAAAGATTTCTCGTTCTTATTTTGCTTGTTGGGAGCTTTCCCGAGTACTTAGTTTTGTTTCTTTTCTTGTTCTTTGGGGGTCGAGAGGAGAAGACCATGATGAAAATGTTGAGTGGCTCCTACATGCATTATTGTTGATCTAATGAAGAGCACATATTACCTTGTCTTCTCCCTTGAATTGAATGCTTGCAGATTCTGGCTTAGTCCAATGCACATGCACTATTATTATTATCCACACTATTCAGTTGTGCAATTGAAAGGCAATAATGACGATATATGATGGACTGATTGAAATGAGAGAATCTGGTATGAACTCGACCTCTCTTGTTTTTGTAAATATGATTAGTTCATCATTCCTGATTCGGCCTATTATGAATGAAACATGTTTGCAATGACAATTAGAGATTATAGTTGCTCATGCCATGCTTAATTTGCTAGGAGTTTATAATGGTTTACCTTTGCGTGTCAACATGCTATTAAAATGGTTGCAATGTGGTATGATAGGTGGTATCCTCCTTTGAACGATTCGACTGGCTTGACTTGGCACATGTTCACGCATATAGTTGAAACAAAATCAACATAGCCTCCGCGATATTTATGTTCATGGTGAATTATATCCTACTCATGCTTGCATTCAGTGTTGATTAATTTTAATGCATGTTCATGACTGTTGTCGCTCTCTAGCTGGTCGCTTCCCAGTCTCTTTCTAGCCTTCACTTGTACTAAGCGGGAATACTGCTTGTGCATCCAGCGCCATAAACCCCAAAAGTTATCCCATATGAGTCCACCATACCTTCCTATATGGCGGTATCTACCTGCCGTCCCAAGTAAATTTGTATGTGCCAAACTCTAAACCTTCAAATGAAATTCTGTTTTGTATGCTCGAATATCTCATGTATCAACTAGGGATGTCTGTCTCTTCCATGCTAGGCAGGGTATTATCAAGAGGAGTGGACTCCGCTCCTCACTCACGAGAAAATGGCTGGTCACCGGGATGCCCAGTCCCATGCTCAAATCAAATCAAAATAATTGCAAACAATACTCCCCCAGGATTGTTGTTAGTTGGAGGCACCTGTTGTTTCGGGCAAGCCATGGATTGATGCTTGTTGGTGGTGGGGGAGTAGAAACTTTACCATTCTGCTTGGGAACCGCCTATAATATTAATGTGGGTAGCATGGAAGATATCGAGATCTCTCGGTTGTTACGTTGACAATGAAAGTATACCTCTCAAAATATTATTCATCTCTATTTCAAAACCGAGATCTAGCACCTCTACAAATCCCTGCTTCCCTCCGCGAAGGGCCTATCTATTTACTTTTATGCTGAGTCATCATCCTCTTATTAAAAAGCACCAGTTGGAGAGCACCACTGTCATTTGCATGTATTATTATTAGTTTACATTGAGTATGACTGTGACTAGATCTCTTTTACCATGAATTACAATTTCCAGTCAGCCCTTGATCTTCAGGGGTGCTCTGCATTTATGTTTTGCGGTCTCAGATAGGGCTAGCGAGATACCATCTTGTTATATCATATTATGATTGTTTTGAGAAAGTGTTGTCATCCGAGATTTATTATTATTGCTCGCTAGTTGATTATGCCATTGATATGAGTAAACATGAGACCTAGATGTTATTGTGAATATGGTTAGTTCATAATCTTTGCTGAAAACTTGAATGCTGGCTTACATATTTACAACAACAAGAGCAAACAGAGTTTGTAAAAGTTTTTCTTTATCACTTTCAGTTTATCAACTGAATTGCTTGAGGATAAGCAAAGGTTTAAGCTTGGGGGAGTTGATATGTCTCCATCATATCTACTTTTCCAAACACTTTTGCCCTTGTTTTGGACTCTAACTTGCATGATTTGAATGGAACTAACCCGGACTGACGCTGTTTTCAGCAGAATTGCCATGGTGTTATTTTTGGGCAGAAATAAAAGTTCTCGGAATGACCTGAAAGTCAACAGAGAATATTTTTGGAATATATAAAAAATACTAGCGAAAGAATCAAGGCCAAGGGACCCACACCCTGTCCACGAGGGTGGGGGGCGCGCCTACCCCCGTGGGCGCGCCCCTGCCTCGTGGCCCCCCTGGTGCTCCACCAACCTCAACTCCAACTCTATATATTCACATTCGGGGAGGAAAAAATCAGAGAGAAGGATTCATCGCGTTTTATGATACGGAGCCGCCGCCAAGCCCTAATCTCTCTCGGGAGGGCTGATCAGGAGTCCGTTCGGGGCTTCGGAGAGGGGAATCCATCGCCATCGTCATCATCAACCTTCCTCCATCACCAATTTCATGATGCTCACTGCCGTGCGTGAGTAATTCTATCGTAGGCTTGCTGGACGGTGATGGGTTGGATGAGATTTATCATGTAATCGAGTTAGTTTTGTTAGGGTTTGATCCCTAGTATCCATTATGTTCTGAGATTGATGTTCCTATGACTTTGCTATGCTTAATGCTTTTCACTAGGGCCCGAGTGCCATGATTTCAGATCTGAACCTATTATGTTTTCATGAATATATGTGAGTTCTTGATCCTATCTTGCAAGTCTATAGTCACCTATTATGTGTTATGATCCATTAACCCCGAAGTGACAATAATTGTGATACTTACCGGTGATGACTGTAGTTTGAGGAGTTCATGTATTCACTAAGTGTTAGTGCTTTGGTCCGGTACTCTATTAAAAGGAGGCCTTAATATCCCTTAGTTTCCAATAGGACCCCGCTGCCACGGGAGGGTAGGACAAAAGATGTCATGCAAGTTCTTTTCCATAAGCACGTATGACTATATTCAGAATACATGCCTACATTACATTGATGAACCGGAGCTAGTTCTGTGTCACCCTATGTTATAACTATTGCATCAGGAATCGCATCCGACATAATTATCCATCACTAATCCGTTGCCTATGAGCTTTTCACATATTGATCTTTGCTTATTTACTTTTCCGTTGCTACTGTTACAATCACTATAAAACCAAAACTATTACTTTTGCTACTGTTACCACTACTATCATATTACTTTGCTACTAAATACTTTGCTGCAGATATTAAGTTTCCAGGTGTGGTTGAATTGACAACTCAGCTGCTAATACTTGAGAATATTCTTTGGCTCCCCTTGTGTCGAATCAATAAATTTGGGTTGAATACTCTACCCTCGAGAACTGTTGCGATCCCCTATACTTGTGGGTCATCAGCGACAGACAATTTGGTAGCCCAATTCACTCTTCCTCAAGAGAGCTACATATGGTTGGAGGGATCTACTTGTGATTGAACACATGAGCAAACCTCTCTCCATCATATTCTCCTTCAACATGAAGCTGATCATACTTCAGTTGATTTCACTCGGGGTAGATATTTGTCGGTGATCTCCAAACCTTTGATAGACTTGCTTCGTGAACCACAATTACTCTTAGTTGTTGAAGACTTTGACTTGGGGAGGACAATTACCCTTCGTCACTCAAGTCAGCACCTATCCTTCTAGAGAGTATTCAACCACTATCGAAGTCTCAGCTATAAATAATAATAGGTACAAGAACTCTCCACTCAAATCTACCGTGATGCTCAACCAGTATCGAAGTCTTAGCTCTTGATTTTCTCTCGATGGATCTTAAACTCAAATCTCCCAGTAGGGGTGCTCAATCAATCTTCTCATAATCTCAAGCAGAGCAGCCAACTAAAAATGTTGGAGCGCGGTGGCTATTTATAGCCGCAACCTTCCCACATGTGAAATGACCATTTTGGACACGTGGTCCTGTTGGGGAACACAGTATTTCAAAAACTTTACCTACGATCACGCAAGATCTATCTAGGAGATGCATAGCAATGAGTGGGGAGAGTGTGTCCACGTACCCTCGTAGAACCAAAGCAGAAGCGTTTAGTAACACGGTTGATGTAGTCGAACGTCTTCGCGATCCAACCAATCCAAGCACCGAACATACGGCACTTCCGCGTTCAGCACACGTTCAACTCGATGACGTCCCTCGATCTCTTGATCCAGTTGAGGACGAGGGATAGTTCTGTCAGCAGGACGGCGTGGCGACGGTGACGATGAAGTTACCGGCGCAGGGCTTCGCCTAAGCACTACGACGATATGACCGAGGTGTGTAACTGTGGAGGGGGCACCACACACGGCTAAGAGAAGGATTGGTGTGTCTTTGGGGTGCCCCTCCCACGTATATAAAGGGGGGAGGAGAGGTGGCTGGCCTAAGGGGGGATACGCCAGGTGTGGGGAGTCCTACTAGGACTCCCTAGTCCAATTAGGATTTCCCTCTCCTTTTTCCTTGTTCGGAATAGCAAAGAGGGAAAGAAAGGAGGAGTAGGAGAGGGAAAGGGGGGCGCCGCCCCCACCCCTTGTCCAATTCGGATTGGCAAGGGGGGCGCGCGCCACCTCCCTGGCCGGCCCTCTCTCCTCCACTAAGGCCCATGTGTGGCCCATTAACTTCCTGGGGGGGGGGGTCCGGTAACCCCCGGTACTTCGAAATTTATCCAATACTTCCTGAAACCATTCCAGTGTCTGAATATAACCTTCCAATATATGAATCTTCACCTCTCCACCATTTCGAGACTCCTCGTCATGTCAGTGATCTCATCCGGGACTGTGAACAAACTTCGGTCATCAAATCACATAACTCATAATACAAATCGTCATTGAACGTTAAGCGTGCGAACCCTACGGGCTCGAGAACTATGTAGACATGACCGAGACACATCTCCGGTCAATAAGCAATAGCGGAACCTAGATGCTCATATTGGCTCCTACATATTCTACGAAGATCTTTTATCGGTCAAACCGCATAACAACATACATTGTTCCCTTTGTCATCGGTATGTTACTTTCCCGAGATTTGATCGTAGGTATCACCATACCTAGTTCAATCTTGTTACCGGCAAGTCTCTTTACTCGTTCCGTAATGCATCATCCCGTGACTAACTCATTAGACATATTGCTTGCAAGGCTCATAGTGATGTGCATTACCGAGAGGGCCCAGAGATACCTCTCTGATACACGGAGTGACAAATCCTAATCTCGATCTATGCCAACTCAACAAACACCATCGGAGACACCTGTAGAGCATCTTTATAATCACCCAGTTACGTTGTGACGTTTTATAGTGATACGTCTCCGTCGTATCTACTTTTCCAAACACTTTTGCCCTTGTTTTGGACTCTAACTTGCATGATTTGAATGGAACTAACCTGGACTGACGCTGTTTTCAGCAGAATTACCATGGTGTTATTTATGTGCAGAAACAAACATTCTCGGAATGACCTGAAACTTCACAGAGCCACTTTTCAGAAAATAAGAAAAATACCTACAAAAGATGAAGGCCAGGGGGCCCACCACCTCTCCACAAGGGTGGGGGGCACGCCTGCCCCCCTAGGGCGCGCCCCCTACCTCGTGGGCCCCCTGTTGCCTCTCCGAGTCCAACTCCAACTCCATATATTGTGTTTCGGGGAGAAAAAAATCAGAGAGAAGATTTCATCGCGTTTTACGATACGGAGCTGCCACCAAGCCCTAAAACCTCTCAGGAGGGCTGATCTGGAGTCCGTTCGGGGCTCCGGAGAGGGGAATCCGTCGCCGTCATCATCATCAACCATCCTCCATCACCAATTTCATGATGCTCACCACCGTCGTGAGTAATTCCATCGTAGGCTTGCTGGACGGTGATGGGTTGGATGGGATCTATCATGTAATCGAGTTAGTTTTGTTAGGGTTTGATCCCTAGTGTCCACTATGTTCTGAGATTGATGTTGCTATGACTTTGCTATGCTTAATGCTTGTCACTAGGGCCCGAGTGCCATGATTTCAGATCTGAACTTATTATGTTTTCATCAATATTTGAGTGTTCTTGATCCTATCTTGCAAGTCTATAGTCACCTATTATGTGTTATGATCCGTTAACCCCGAAGTGACAATAATCGGGATACTTACCGGTGATGACCATAGTTTGAGGAGTTCATGTATTCACTATGTGTTAATGCTTTGTTCCGGTTCTCTATTAAAAGGAGGCGTTAATATCCCTTAGTTTCCGTAAGGACCCCGCTGCCACGGGAGGGTAGGACAAAATATGTCATGCAAGTTCTTTTCCATAAGCACGTATGACTATGTTCGGAATACATGCCTACATTATATCAATGAACTGGAGCTACTTCTGTGTCACCCTAGGTTATGACTGTTACATGATGAACCACATCTGGCATAATTCTGCATCACCGTTCCATTGCCTACGAGCTTTCCATATATTGTTCTTCACTTATTTACATTCCCATTGCTATTGCTATCATCACTACAAAATACCAAAAACATTACTTTTACTACTGTTACCTTTTGCTACCGTTACCACTACTATCATATTACTTTGCTACTAAATACTTTGTTGCAGATACTAAGTTTCCAGGTGTGGTTGAATTGACAACTTAGCTGCTAATACTTGAAAATATTCTTTGGCTCCCCTTGTGTCGAATCAATAAATTTGGGTTGAATACTTTACCCTCGAAAACTGTTGCGATCCCCTATACTTGTGGGTTATCAAGACTATTTTTTGGCGC
>NC_041388.1:399813785-399848539 GCF_002162155.2 Triticum dicoccoides | reverse complement strand
TATATACTTATCGTTATGAAGAACTTGAGAGATCCAAAAACCAAGATCTATCCCTCAACTACGAGGGGAGGTAAGGAACTACCATCTAGCTCTGCACTTGATTCGCCTTCTGTTTTGAGTAAGCTTGTGACACCTACACCTGCTTCTGCTATTCGTTCTGATATGTCGCATTTTATTGATGATGCCACTTCTGCTATGCATAATACTTATGATGAAATTACCTCTATGCCTGATACTACTGTGCCACTTAGTGATTTCCTTGATGAACAAATTGCTAGGGCTAGAGAAATTGAAAATAATGAATCTGATGATACCGATGAAAGTGATGATGAAGAATCACTTGTTATTCCTAAGGGTTATGTTTTTGATCAAGAAGCTTCTTTCGCTATTTTAGCTTGCAAAAATAGAAATGAACTCAAAAGGTTATTAGCCAAATGGAATAAGCAATCTCTAAATGCTAGAATGAAACCTGACCCTGCTTTTGCTACTTCACCTATCTGTGTTACTGATAAGGATTATGAATTCTCTGTTGATCCTGATATAATTACTTTGGTTGAGTCTAATCCTTTTTATGGCTATGAATCTAAAACTGTTGTGGCACATCTTACTAAATTGAATGATATAGCCACCCTGTTCACTAAAGATGAGAGAACTCGTTACTTTTACATCATTAAAATATTTCCGTTCTCATTAAAGGGTGATGCTAAGATATGGTTTAATTCTCTTGATCCTGGTTGTGTGCGTAGTCCCCAAGATATGATTTATTACTTCTCTGCTAAATATTTCCCTGCTCATAAGAAACAAGCTGCTTTAAGGGATATACTCCCTCCGTCCCAAAATTCATGTCGCGGGGACGTTTTTGCAATTTAGCCCTCATTGTTTTCCCGACCAAACTCGCTGTCCTCTGTCTCCTTCCTCACTCTTCTCCGACGGTGGCCGATTTGGTCGCGCCTCCCTTGCCCTCGCCCCTACCGCCTTGCTCCCCCTCCCGCGGTCGCACGCCGCTCCCCCCGCCGCCCCAAGCGGTGGTTTCCGTCCTCTTCGGTCGCCGCCTCGTTCCCCTCTGCTCGCCGGCTGTGAAGGTTCGATTTTTGGAGACCACTGTCCGGAGTTTTCGCTCTCTTCCCGCCGCAGCCCCACCCCGCCCCTCCCGTGTCATCTTCGGCCAACAGCCCCGCCATGCTGCAGCTCCTTCGCCAGCAGGTCGACGCCGCCGTCCACCCCGTGTCGCCATCGCTAGTAGGTCGTCGCCGCCGTCCACCCCGTGTCGCCATCGCCAGAAGATAGACGACGACATCCACTCCTGTTTAGCCACGGAACCGCTGTCCACTCCTAGTTCGCCAGCCAAGGCAGCCATCGTCTGGAGCTCCTGTTCAAGATTTCAGGTTCATACTCCTTGAGATTCAGACTAAGTTTACTGTCAAAACGAACAAAACTGTCAAAACTGAGCATTTTTAGACTAATGTTTACTGTAAAAACTGTTAATTTACTTCTTGTTATGACTGATTTCAGCTCAAGTTCCATTGCTATGCAGTGATTTCAGCTCAAGTTCTATTGCTTGTTCACTAGAACACACAGCGGGCCGCCACGCTCAGGGATTTCATCAAGACTGGCTGCAGGTCAGGTCCGCCTTCTATACCCTCTCACATCTTTTATTTTACTTTCTGCAAATAACTATTGATTGCCGAGTCATTGCCATTTTTTTTTATTTTGCTGTGA
Organism: Triticum dicoccoides; assembly: GCF_002162155.2. Lineage (NCBI taxonomy): Eukaryota > Viridiplantae > Streptophyta > Magnoliopsida > Poales > Poaceae > Triticum > Triticum dicoccoides. The sequence goes on along the minus strand of NC_041388.1, from coordinate 399,846,820 downwards.
GGATAGCTTTTCGTTGGGAATAGCTGTTGTGTGGTGCAAATTCCTCTCGTTTTGCAAAACATTTAGCCCACAGCTTGTTCGTTTAATCCCTTACCCAAGGGGGCTGGAGAGGTTTATAGGGGATTGGGGAAGAATTTGACTTACAGGGTATTTAATCCCTCACAATCCCCCTTAAACCCAATTCAACCGAACAAGGCCTTAGGGATATTGAAGGCTAGGAAATCTCTTCGTTTGGGTCTAACAAGTCAAACAAGAAATGCATTTGAACAAGTCAAACAAGAACACACACACACACACACAGTATTACTACTGTCAACACTTTTGCACTAGTTCTCCTAGATATGATCATGAGTAGATATCTACAGTTTTAACACTGCATTTTAACTGAATTTTCAGATTATGATCATGAGTAGATATGATCATGAGTAGTTATTACTAGAGCCACCATACAAACCATACACATGTCTAGATTAAACAAAAAGTATCATGTTTAACTGAATTTTCCGTGCATTTTAACACTGCATTCTGTGTGGGTGCAAAAGTCTAACAACACTAGAACTGAACTAATTGATCTATACATGTGTAGGAGGAGCTAGATCCTTTTCTCCAAAATTTTGGCAGACTTATTGTGACATAGAGTACTGAATGAGTAGCTACTGAATGTGTACTCAATAAATTCAGTTAAACTTGGACATGACTGCAGCCCATTTAAACTTGGACTACAAATATTGGATGGATCCATTTAAATTGATAGAAAACTGAATATTCACTATAGTCTCAATTAACTGAATTTTCCAAAGCCATTTTCCTGCTCACAAGTTGACAGAAAACTGTTTGAAACAAATTTTGACACAAGTTGACTGAAACAAATTTAGAAATCATAGTACTGTGATTTAGAATGCATCTTTAACTGAATTTACTAAGTTAAGTGTCATACACAGGAATTCAGCACGACATCCAAATTGATTTACTAAATATTGGATGTTCAACACTGTAAGTCAATTTTCTCCCTTATTTAGAAATTTGTTTGTTATGTAACTAATTTTAGTTAGTAAAGTATAGACAGTATTATTTCTTGCAAATGATTGTGTGACTATTCTGGAGATGGTCTTGAAGTGTTCCTATCTAGACTTCTTATTTTAGGCTTTTAGCTGATCCATTCCATGAGATATGCTAGATTTTAGCATTTGTATTGATGGACCTTTGATGAAACTAAAGAAAAACTAGAAGTGTCCTTGATAGCATGAAATGGACCTCTTAACTAAATAGCAGCAATTTCTTGTCATCCACAGTCCTTTTATTTGTTCCATGCTGATAGCTTTGCTGATTTAACATTAATAAGAAAACCATATTGATTTTAAATTTTACACGCAGCTCCTGAGGTGAAAATAGATTGAAAGAGATGTCATCATCAGAGGATGAGCAGGTTGAACACGACACTGTAGAACATGAATTGTTTTCCATGCCATCTGATTCCATGGAGCATGGAACAAATAGCAGCAGCAACACATAGGAGCAGATCAATCTACAAGCAACTGTACCTTCTCCAGAGTGCAAATAGCAGTAGCAGCAACACGACACATTCACTTGGACCAGCAGCAGCAGGAACATGGCATGTTCACTTGGATCAGCAGCAGCAGCACAGGCAGAGGAGCAGCAGCATCAACACGGGCAGAGGAGCAGCAGCAGCACGTGCTAGCTCCACCGGCAGCAGGGGAGAAGCAGAGGAGAAACAGAGCAGCAGCAGGCACACAGGGTCGCAGGTAGAGGAGAAGCAGCAGCACGACAGCTGGTGGGAGCTCGACGAGGACTTGCATGAGATAGAGGAGGACGCACGCAAGCTCTTATCCACCGGATCGTAGAGGCCGGTTCCGGCGATGCCCGTAGGAGATCACGGCGGGAGGGATCGCGCCCGGCGCATGGGAGGCAGCTCAAGGTGGACTCGCGGGAGGTTGAGGAGGACTCGCTGTAGCTCGAGGAAGATGAGAGGGAGCTCCTGCTCCGCTGGATCGTGGTGGGAAATTCCGGCGATGACCCCAGGTAATCCGGCGAGAGAGGATTGCTGCGGCACAGGTTTGGGCGGCGGTGGCGGAGCAGGTACTTGGCGACGGCGACGGCGTCGAAGGTACGTGACGATGGAGGTGGAGCACTTCCTGATGGGCGGCAAATCACGCAGCTTGGTGGCTCTGGCCCCTAGCAACGCACGGGCGACGGCGGAGGAAGAAGACGGGGGTGGAGGGACATATTTGCGACTGTTTTGAACCTACGAGGGCCTTTTTTGCAAAATTACCAATGAACTACGGGCGCGGCATGTTTTTTGGGACGGAGGGAGTATATAACTTTGTGCAAATTGAAGAAGAGAGGCTCCCACAAGCTTGGGGGAGGCTTCTCCAATTACTTAATGCTTTGCCTGATCATCCTCTTAAGAAAAATGAAATACTTGATATCTTCTATAATGGACTAACCGATGCCTCCAGAGATTACCTGGATAGTTGTGCTGGTTCTGTTTTCAGGGAAAGAACACCGGATTAAGCTGAAATTTTATTAAACAATATGTTGACAAATGAAAATAATTGGACACCTCCAGAGCCAATTTCGAAGCCTATTCCTAAACCAACTCCGAAGAAGAGGGGTATTCTATTTCTCAGTCATGAAGATATGCAAGAGGCAAAGAAATCTATGAAAGAAAAAGGTATTAAAGCTGAAGATGTTAAGAATTTACCTCCTATTGAAGAAATACATGGTCTTAATTTACCGCCTGTTGAAGAAACATATAATCCAAATCCTTCTCCTATTGAAGACACTCATGGTCTTGATAACCCGACACAGGTAGTAAAGGTAAATTCCCTCTATAGATATGATAAAACTGAAATCTCATTTACTAAATTTGCTAGCCCATGCTTGGATGAGTTTGATAAATTTAAGGCTAAGCAAGAAGATTTTAAATACTTATTTTGGTAGACAATTGAAATACAATTCAAATATGCTTCAGCACTTGGGTGATTATATAGATAATCTTAAAGGTGAACTTAAACTTATTAGTAAACATGCTTCTATGGTTACCACTCAAGTAGAACAAGTACTTAAGGCTCAAAATGATTTGCTCAATGAATTGAATAGTAAGAATAATGATAATGTTGTTAGAGTGGCTACTAGAACTGGTAGAATGACTCAGGAACCTTTGTATCCTGAAGGCCACCGTAAGAGAATTGAGCAAGATTCTCAGAGAAATAAAATAGATGCACCTAGTCCTTCTAAAAAGAAGAAAAAGAAAAATGATAGGACTTCGCATGCTTCTAGTGAACCTATTACTGAAACACCTGAGAATCCAAATGATATTTCTATTTCTGATGCTAAAACACAATTTGGTAATGAACCTGAGACTAGTAATAATGTTAATGATAATGTTCATAATGATGCTCAACCTAGTAATGATAATGATATAGAAATTGAACCTGCTATTGATCTTGATAACCCACAATCAAAGAATCAACTTTATGATAAGAAAGACTTTGTTGCTAGGAAACATGGTAAAGAAAGAGAGCCTTGGGTTCAGAAACCTATGCCTTTTCCTCCCAAACCATCTAAGAAAAAGGATGATGAGGATTTTGAGCGCTTTACTGAAATGATTAGACCTATCTTTTTGCGTATGCGATTAACTGATATGCTCAAAACAAATCCTTATGCTAAGTACATGAAAGATATCATTACTAATAAAAGAAAGATACCGGAAGCTGAAATTTCCACCATGCTTGCTAATTATAGTTTTAAGGGTGGAATTCCAAAGAAACTTGGAGATCCCGGTGTACCAACTATACCATGCTCTATTGAAAGAAACTATGTTAAAACTGCTTTATGTGATCTTGGAGCCGGTGTTAGTGTTATGCCTCTCTCTTTATATCGTAGACTTGATTTGAATAAGTTGACGCCTACTGAAATATCTTTGCCAATGGCTGATAAATCAACTGCTATACCTGTCAGTATTTGTGAGGATGTGCCTGTTGTAGTTGCAAATGTTACTATTTTAACGGACTTTGTTATTCTTGATATTCCCGAGGACGATAGTATGCCTATTATTCTTGGAAGATCCTTTTTGAATACTGCAGGGGCTGTTATTGATTGCACTAAAGGAAATGTCACTTTTCATGTTAATGGTAATGAGCATATGGTACACTTTCCGAGGAAACAACCTCAAGTTCATAGTATCAACTCTATTGGAAAAATTCCATCGATTATATTTGGAGGTTTTGAATTTCCTCTTCCTACTGTCAAGAAGAAATATGATATTCTTATTATTGGGGATGTGCATATCCCCGTTGAGGTAACATAGTGTTATTCGAAATTTCTCCGGTTCCATGTTATTCGGAATGAGTTCGTTAACAAGACTTGATCAACCTTGTTAGTGGATTCCTTTTGATGATCATGAGATGGATGAAACTAGAAGGCACAACCCTCTCTACCCCACTTTTACTTTCTGTTATTTATATGAAATAAAATAAAAATAAATATTTTTCTGTCTGTTATCTGATTATCCGTGCAATATAAAAATACCTCGAAAATAAAAGTTCTCCAAATGCCCCGAAATTTAAATATGATTTTTTCCAGAATATTTGAGAATATTTGGCACAAAGAACACAGCAGGGGGGCCAACCACCTGCCCACGAGGGTGGAGGGCGCGCCCTACCCCCTGGGCACGCCCCCTTGCCTCATGGGCCCACGGTGGCCCTCCTCCACTTATCCTTTCACCCACACACTCCTTCTTCCTCCCACAAACACGAATATCCAGCTCAAACCCGAGTCCAAGCTCGTTTTGCTGCCATTTTCGATCTCCTTGCTCAAAGCACCTCTCACAAAACTGCTTGGGGAGATTGTTCCTTGGTATGTGACTCCTCCATTGGTCCAATTAGTTTTTGTTCTAGTGCTTTATTCATTGCAAATTTTTTCTGCTTAGGTGACCCTGTTCTTGAGCTTGCATGTCAAATTTATATGGTCAAAAGTAGTTTTGATGCATGATATAGGCCCTAGGCACTTGTAGGAGTAGTTGCTATCAATATTATTGAGTTTGGTTTACTTTTATTTTGAAGTTACTAAAAATTTCAGAATTTTTCAGAAAATGATGAGGAGACTTTTGAGGGGCTCATCGAGCCAAAGCTCGAAGGAAAAGGCACCAAAGTCTAAGAATAATCTGCCTCGCACCACGGAGGTTCGGGCGCGTGAATGGCCTTTCGATGATTTCTTGAGAGCAGCCGGTATTTATGAAGATTTTCATGAATTGGTTAAGAATGCAGGCCTCACCGCTTTCCTCTACGACCAATGCGATCAGTATCTCTTACTCACAAATACCTTTGTGCAAAACTTTCATTTCCATTCTAGGAACTCGCCACGTATGGTGGAGTTTCATTTATATGATGAGCATAAGGAGATGTCACTTTATGATTTTTGTTGGATTTGTTTAGCCCCTTTTGAGGGCAAGACAAAAGAACCACATCATGATGATGTGGAGGGGTTTATTGATACTATCACTGTAGGGGAAACAAGGAAGGTTTCTGATGCACGACTCACTAGCATACATTTTCCTGTTTTACGTTACTTTGCATTATTTGCTAGTCGTTGCTTAATTGGACACGGAAACTGTGGAAACCTTAGTATCCCTAATATTATTATTCTGCTCCACGGTTTATACAGTGATAACACTTTTAGTATGGGCGGTATTATTGCCAAACGGTTAAGTCTGAACCGTACCAAGGGCCCCATCTTCGGAGGCATCTATGCTTCACGCCTAGCTGCACATTTTAACATACCTATTAGGCATTTTGAGAAGGAAGAAAAGGTGATGCCTCGTGTTTATCTAGATTATAAAAGTATGGTGGCACATGATTTTATTGTTAAGAATAGGGAAGGAGAGCTTAAATATCAATTGTTCTTTAATACACATCATCCTAAGACTATTACCCTGACTGCTCCTTTGTTTTATTTATCTTTAGGCACGTACCTTGTTCCGTTGAAGGCTATTCACGCCTACCGGAACCCTGCACCAGCCGAGGAGCCAGAGCTGGAACCACAAGTTGATCCTTCACGATAGTCTAATTACCAGTGGGATCCGGAGATGATTGTCAGCCAGTGGCAATTGGAGTCTTCCTCTTCTTCTTCTCAATACGACCCCAACTATTATTATGGATATCCGCCAGGACAGCTGTGGCCATAGACCAACTTAGGCCAAAAGCGTAAGCTTGGGGGAGTACGTATTTCCCACCGACATTACATTTATGTTCACGCACTCATTGCTAGATGTCAGTGCTCATACTTTTTCATTGTATCATCCATGCTAGCTTAATTTCCTTTTTATGCTTTCTTCTTGTGTGTTTAATAAACCTTAAGAAAAACAAAAAAAATTAGTTGTAGCTTTTAGTTAGTTTAATTTCCATGCTTGCAGTAGCAATTAGAAAGAAAAAAACCCAAAAATATTTCCTGTTCTTCTTTTGCTTGTTGGGAGCTTTCCCGTGTAAATAGTTTTACTTCTTTTCTTTTCTTTGGGGGTCTATAGGAGAAGACCATAATTAAATTGTTGAAGTGGCTCTTATATGCATTATTGTTGATCTGACAAAAGAGCCCATATTGCCTTGTCTTCTCCTATTTATTGAATGCTTGTAGATTCCAGCTTAGTCCAATGCACATGCACTATTGTTATTATTCACACTATTCAGTCGTGCAAGTGAAAGGTAATTATGACGATATATGATGGACTAACTGAGATGAGAAAAGCTGGTATGAACTCGACCTCTTTTGTTTTTGTAAATATGATTAGTTCATCGTTCCTGATTCAGCCTATTATGAATAAACATGTTTGCAATGACAACAAGGGATCATAGTTTCTTGTGCCATGCTTGATTAGCTATGAGTTATAATGGTTTACCTTGCATGCCAACATGCTATTGAGATAGTTATGATGTGGTATGATAGGGTGGTATCCTCCTCCGAATGATTTAAGTGACTTGACTTGGCGCATGTTCACGCATGTAGTTGAAACAAAATCAACATAGCCTTCACGATATTTATGTTCATGGTGGATTATATCCTACTCATGCTTGCATTCGATGTTGATTAATTTTAATGCATGTTCTGACTGTTGTCGCTCTCTAGTTGGTCGCTTCCCAGTCTTTTGCTAGCCTTCACCTGTACTAAGCAGGAATACTGCTTGTGCATCCAATCCCTTAAACCCCAAAGTTATTCCATATGAGTCCACTACACCTACCTATATACGGTATCTACCTGCCGTTCCAAGTAAATTTGTATGTGCCAAACTCTAAACCTTCAAATAAATATCCTTTTTTGTATGCTCGAATAGCTCATGTATCAACTAGGGCTATCCATATCTTCCATGTTAGGCGGGTTATTCTCAAGAGGAGCGGACTCCGCTCCTCACTCACGAGATAAATGGCTGGTCACCGGGATGCCCAGTCCCATGCTCTATGCAAACTAAATCAAAATAATTGCAAACAAAACTCCCCCCTGGGACTCTTGTTATTTGGAGGCCCTCGTTGTTTCGAGCAAGCCATGGATTGAAGCTTGTTGGTGGAAGGGGGAGTATAAACTTTACCATTCTGTTTGGGAACCGCCTATAATGTGTGTAGCATGGAAGATATCGCCATCTCTTGGTTGTTATGTTGACAATGAAAGTATGCCGCTCAAAATATTATTCACCTCTGTTTCAAAACCGAGCTCTGGCACCTCTACAACTCCCTGCTTCCCTCTGCAAAGGACCTATCTATTTACTTTTATGCTGAGTCATCATCCTCTTATTAAAAAGCACCAGTTGGAGAGCACCACTGTCATTTGCATTCATTACTGTTAGTTTACCTTGAGTATGACTTGACTGGATCTCTTTTACCATGAATTACAATGTCTAGTCAGTCCTTGGTCTTTAAAGGTGCTCTGCATTTATGTTTTGCGGTCTCAGAAAGGGCTAGCGAGATACCACCTTATTATATCATATTATTATTATTTTGAGAAAGTGTTGTCATACGAGATTTATTATTATGGCTCGCTAGTTGATTATGCTATTGATTTGAGTAAACTTGAGACCTATGCATTATTGTGAATGTGGTTTGTTATAATCTTTGCTGAAAACTTGAATGCTGGCTTTACATATTTACAACAACAAGAGCAAATAGAGTTTGTAAAAGTTTTTCTTTATCACTTTCAGTTTGTCAACTGAATTGCTTGAGGACAAGCAAAGGTTTAAGCTTGGGGGAGTTGATACGTCTCCGTCGTATCTACTTTTCCAAACACTTTTGCCCTTGTTTTGGACTCTAACTTGCATGATTTGAGTGGAACTAACCCGGACTGATGCTGTTTTCAGCAGAATTACCATGGTGTTATTTATGTGCAGAAACAAACATTCTCGGAATGACCTGAAACTTCACGGAGCCACTTTTCATAAAATAAGAAAAATACCTGCAAAAGATGAAGGCCAGGGGGGCCACCACTCTCCACAAGGGTGGGGGGCGCGCCCCCCTACCTCGTGGGCCCCCTGTTGCCTCTCCGACTCGAACTCCAACTGCATATATTGTGTTTCAGGGAGAAAAAAAATCAGAGAGAAGATTTCATCACGTTTTACGATACGGAGCCGCCGCCAAGCCCTAAAACCTCTCGGGAGGGCTGATTTGGAGTCCGTTCGGGGCTCCGGAGAGGGGAATCTGTCACCATCGTCATCATCAACCATCCTCCATCACCAATTTCATTATGCTCACCGCCGTGCGTGAGTAATTCCATCGTAGGCTTGCTGGACGGTGATGGGTTGGTTGGGATCTATCATGTAATCGAGTTAGTTTTGTTAGGGTTTGATCCCTAGTGTCCACTATGTTCTGAGATTGATGTTGCTATGACTTTGCTATGCTTAATGCTTGTCACTAGGGACCGAGTGCCATGATTTCAGATCTGAACCTATTATGTTTTCATCAATATATGAGTGTTCTTGATCCTATCTTGCAAGTCTATAGTCACCTATTATGTGTTATGATCCGTTAACCCCGAAGTGACAATAATCGGGATACTTACCGGTGATGACTGTAGTTTGAGGAGTTCATGTATTCACTATGTGTTAATGCTTTGTTCTGGTTCTCTATTAAAAGGAGGCCTTAATATCCCTTAGTTTCCGTAAGGACCCCGCTGCCACGGGAGGGTAGGACAAAAGATGTCATGCAAGTTCTTTTCCATAAGCACGTATGACTATGTTCGGAATACTTGCCTACATTATATCAATGAACTGGAGCTAGTTCTGTGTCACCCTAGGTTATGATTGTTACATGATGAACCACATCTGGCATAATTCTCCATCACCGATCCATTGCCTACGAGCTTTCCATATATTGTTCTTCGCTTATTTACTTTCCTGTTGCTGTTGCTGTCATCACTACAAAATACCAAAAACATTACTTTTACTACTGTTACCTTTTGCTACCATTACCACTACTATCATATTACTTTGCTACTAAATACTTTGTTGCAGATACTAAGTTTCCAGGTGTGGTTGAATTGACAACTCCGCTGCTAATACTTGTGAATATTCTTTGGCTCCCCTTGTGTTGAATCAATAAATTTGGGTTGAATACTTTACCCTCAAAAACTGTTGCGATCCCCTATACTTGTAGGTTATCAGATAGCACACAAGGTGTTCCTCCGGTATTCGGGAGTTGCATAATATCATAGTTAGAGGAACATGTATAAGTCATGAAGAAAGCAATAACAATAAAACTAAAACGATCATTATGCTAAGCTAACAGATGGGTCTTGTCCATCACATCATTCTCTAATGATGTGATCCCGTTCATCAAATGACAACACATGCCTATGGCCAGGAAACTTAACCATCTTTGATTAACGAGCTAGTCTAGTAGAGGCATACAAAGGACACTTTGTTTGTCTATGTATTCACACATGTACTAAGTTTTCGGTTAATACAATTCTAGCATGAATAATAAAAATTTATCATGATATAAGGAAATATAAATAACAAGTTTATTATTTCCTCTTGGGCATATTTCCTTCAGTCTCCCACTTGCACTAGAGTCAATAATCTAGATTACATAGTAATGATTCTAACACCCATGGAGTCTTGGTGTTGATCATGTTTTGCTCGTGAGAGAGGCTTAGTCAACGGGTCTGCAACATTCATATCCGTATGTATCTTGCAAATCTCTATGTCTCCCTCCTTGACTTGATCAAGGATGGAATTGAAGCGTCTCTTGATGTGGTTGGTTCTCTTATGAAATCTGGATTCCTTCGCCAAGGCAATTGCTCCAGTATTGTCACAAAAGATTTTCGTTGGACCCGATGCACTAGGTATTACACCTAGATCGGATATGGACTCCATCATCCAGACTCCTTCATTTGCTGCTTCTGAAGCAGCTATGTACTCCGCTTCACATGTAGATCCCACCACGACGCTCTGCTTGGAACTGCACCAACTGACAGCTCCACCATTCAATATAAAAATGTATCCGGTTTGTGACTTAGAGTCATCCGGATCAGTGTCAAAGCTTGCATCAACGTAACCATTTATGACGAGCTCTTTGTCACCTCCATAAACGAGAAACATATCCTTAGTCCTTTTCAGGTATTTCAGGATGTTCTTGACCGCTGTCCAGTGATCCACTCCTGGATTACTTTGGTGCCTCCCTGCTAAACTAATAGCAAGGCACACATCAAGTCTGGTACACATCATTACATACATGATAGAACCTATGGCTGAGGCATAGGGAATGACTTTCATTTTCTCTCTATCTTCTACAGTGGTCGGGCATTGAGTCTGACTCAACTTCACACCTTGTAACACAGGCAAGAACGCTTTCTTTGACTGATCCATTTTGAACTTCTTCAAAACTTCATTAAGGTATGTGCTTTGTGAAAGTCCAATTAAGCGTCTTAATCTATCTCCATAGATCTTGATGCCCAATATATAAGAACCTTCATCCGAGGTATTTCATTGAAAAATTCTTATTCAAGTATCCTTTTATGCTATTCCGAAATTCAGTATCTTTTCCGATCAACAATATGTCATCCACATATAATATCAGAAATGCTACAGGGCTCCCACTCACTTTCTTGTAAATACAGGCTTTTGCAAAAGCTGTACAAAATCATATGCTTTGATCACACTATCAAAGTGTATATTCCAACTCCGAGAGGCTTGCACCAGTCCATAAATGGATCGTTGGAGCTTGCACACTTTGTTAGCACCTTTTGGATCGACAAAACCTTCTGGTTGCATCATATACAACTCTTCTTTAAGATATACATTAAGGAATGCACTTTTGACATCCATTTGCCAAATTTCATAAACATAAAATGTGGCACTTGCTAACATGATTCAGACAGACTTAAGCATCACTACGGGTGAGAAGGTCTCATCGTAGTCAACTCCTTGAACTTGTCGAAAACCTTTCACAACAAGTCGAGCTTTGTAAGTAACATTACCGTCAGCGTCAGTCTTATTCTTGAAGATCCATTTATTCTCTATGGCTTGCCGATCATTGGGCAAGTCAACCAAAGTCCACACTTTGTTCTCGTACGTGGATCAGATCTCAGATTTCACGGCCTCAAGCCATTTCGCGGAATCTGGGCTCATCATCGCTTCTCATAGTTCATAGGTTTGTCATGGTCAAGTAACATGACCTCCAGAACAGGATTACCATACCACTCTGGTGCGGATCTTACTCTGGTTGACCTACGAGGTTTGGTAGTAACTTGATCTAAAGTTTCATGATCATCATCATTAGCTTCCTCGGTAATTGGTGTATGAATCAATGGAATTGATTGATGTGATGAACTACTTTCCAATTCGGGAGAAGGTATCAAGTTCTACTTTCCTCCCACTCACTTCTTTCGAGAGAAACTCCTCTAAAAAGGATCCATTCTTAGCAACGAATATCTTGCCTTCGGATCTGTGATAGAAGGTGTACCCAACAGTTTCCTTTGGGTATCCTATGAAGACACATTTCTCGGATTTGGGTTTGAGCTTATCAGGTTGAAGCTTTTTCACATAAGCATCGCAGCCCCAAACTTTAAGAAATGACAACTTGGGTTTCTTGCCAAACCATAGTTCATATGGTGTCGTCTCAACAGATTTAGATGGTGCCCTATTTAACGCGAATGCAGCCGTCTCTAAAGCATAACCCCAAAACGATAGCGGTAAATCAGTAAGAGACATCATAGATCGTACCATATCTAATAAAGTACGATTACGACGTTCGGACACACCATTACACAGTGGTGTTCCAGGTGGCGTGAGTTGTGAAACTATTCCACATTGTTTCAAATGAAGACCAAACTCATAACTCAAATATTCACCTACACGATCAGATCGTAGAAACTTTATTTTCTTGTTAAGATGATTTTCCACTTCACTCTGAAATTCTTTGAACTTTTCAAATGTTTCAGACTTATGTTTCATCAAGTAGATATACCCATATCTACTCAAATCATCTGTGAAGGTCAGAAAATAACGATACCCGCCGCGAGCCTCAACACTCATTGGACCACATACATCAGTATGTATTATTTCCAATAAGTCAGTTGCTCACTCCATTGTTCCGGAGAACGGAGTCTTAGTCATCTTGCCCATGAGGCAGGGTTCGCAAGCATCAAGTGATTCATAATAAAGGGATTCCAAAATCCCATCGGCATGGAGTTTCTTCATGCGCTTTACACCAATATGACCTAAACGGCAGTGTGATACGTTTCCAACGTATCTATAATTTTTTATTGCTCCACGCTATTATATTATCTATTTTGGATGATAATGGGATTTATTTTACACTTTTATATCATTTTTGGGACTAACCTACTAACCGGAGGCCCAACCCAAATTGTTGTTTTTGCCTATTTCAGTGTTTCGCTGAAAAGGAATATCAAACGGAGTCCAAACGGAATGAAACCATCGAGAACGTGATTTTCTCAATGAACATGATCCAGGAGACTTGGAGTGTGCGTCAAGAAATGATCGAGGAGGGCACGAGGCAGGGGGCGCGCCTACCCCCCTGGGCGCGCCCTCCACCCTCGTGGGCCCCTCGTTGCTCCACCGACGTACTTCTTCCTCCTATATATATATATCCACGTACCCCGAAACATCCAGGAGCACCACGAAAACCTAATTCCACCGCCGCAACCTTCTATACCCGAGATATCCCATCTTGGTGCCTTTTCCGGAGCTCCGCCGGAGGGAGCATCGATCATGGAGGGCCCCTACATCAACTCCATGGCCTCTCCGGTGATGTGTGAGTAGTTTATTGCAGGCCATCGGGTCCATAGTTATTAGCTAGATGGCTTCTTCTCTCTCTTTGGATCTCAATACAAAGTTCTCCTCGATCTTCTTGGAGATCTATTCGATGTAATCTTCTTTTGTGGTGTGTTTGTCGAGATCCGATGAATTGTGGGTTTATGATCAAGTTTATCTATGAACAATATTTGAATCTTCTCTGAATTCTTTTATGTATGATTGGTTTATCTTTGCAAGTCTCTTCGAATTATCAGTTTGGTTTGGCCTACTAGATTGATATTTCTTGCAATGGGAGAAGTGCTTAACTTTGGGTTCAATCTTGCGGTGCTCGATCCCAGTGACAGAAAGGGAACCGCCACGTATTGTATTGTTCCCATCGAGGATAAAAAGATGGGGTTTATATCATATTGCATGAGTTTATCCATCTACATCATGTCATCTTACTTAAAGCATTACTCTGTTCTTATGAACTTAATACTCTAAATGCATGCTGGATAGCGGTCGATGTGTGGAGTAATAGCACTAGATGCAGAATCGTTTCGGTCTAGACGTGATGCCTATTGTAACATCCCAAAATTCTAAACTTTGGAATGTTATAATAAATAGATAGATTTGATTGATTGTTTGATTGATTGACTGAAAGTGAGTGAATTTGAGACTTTTTGGAAGTTAAATGAGAGGGAGTAAAATGACTTTCCCAAACTTTCATTTTGCATTTTGATCTCCATGAATTCAAATTCTTTTCAAATACAAAACCCTTGAGTGAAGATGATATGACTTCTTCCATTTAATTAAATGAAAGGGGATTTGAAAATATTTGAATTTCGTTTGGAAATATTTTCAAATTCAGAAACTTTATGCAACTCAATGATTTTCACGAGAGAAGATAAAATGACTTCTTCAAAACATATGAAATATGAGTTGGGAGTTTGAAAGAATCAAAATTTAAAGTCCCTTTGAAATTATTTTCAATTTGGAGTTATTTGGATTCTATTCAAATTAGTTTTCTCCAAAAATAAAATATATGGAAAATAGGGTAACATGATTCCCTACAATAGAAAATTTGAGAGAAATAAATTTGAAATCATTTTGGTATTGATTTTTATTGGATTTTAGTACGGCAGTAGCACTCTTTGAATTATTTGAAGTTGTGTGTATTTTATTTGACTCTACAAAAATGTTCAACTTGTAGGAAATCTTTTTCTGAAAATTTTGATATATTATATGCCTATAGTATTTTTTATTTTGAATCATTTTATTATTTCTTTTGTCTGTTAAATGTTTTTTTCTAAAAACTTCTGGACAGACCGGACCGGGCCGGCCCAGCCGGCCCGACGCGCCACCCGCTCGTCCCCGAGCTCCGGACAGACTCCCGAGCTCACACGCCGCACCGCCGCCGTCGAGTCCGACCGGGACTCTGTCCCCACGCCGCCGCCTTGCCCCCTCCTCCACGCCTCCTGAGGCCCCTCCCCGCCTATTTGAGCCGCAGCCCCGGGCCCCTCTCTCTCTTTCCTCGCCTCGCCTCGCCCGATCCATCGCCACCGCTGTTGGTTGCTGCCGCTGCCGCCTCGCTGCTCCTCGCCGCCGCCACTGCTCCACCACCGCGTTGCCTCTTGCTTCGCCCCGCGCCGCCTCTCGCCACCGCCTCCGCTCGCCATCGAACTCGTCGGCGAGATCCGCTGCAACCACCGCCGTCGCCGCCTCGCCGGAGAGCCACCGAGAAACCGCCGCCGCCGGTTTATTTCGCCCGAGCCAGTAAAAGCCGCCGCCTTTTCTTTCGGTTTTATAAAACAAAACCCTAGATCGGTTTTCTATAGAAAACCTAGATCTGATTTTTTAAGTTTAGTTATGTAGTGAACATTTACTGTTTATCCCTTCGAAGCGAATGAATTCGTTCGTTAGCGTCCGGTAACGAACATTCGTTATTTAGTCTTTTTCTTTTTCTGTTTTAATTCCGGCTAGGGACCTATCTGTGATGATTTCTTTACAGATTAGTCCCTATTCTTCAATCGATCACTACTTTTTACTCATTAGTCCAAATCCAACGAAACTAACGCCCACTTCTTCGTTATGATCCCCTCTATCCAGTAATCCAAATCAAACATGTTTTTGAAAGTTTAAAATTTGAATTAGATCAGATTTGTATTCAAACTTCGTTTGATCGTAACTTGAGTTTCGTAGCTCCGTTTGAGTTGATTCTTTTTGCAAATTAAAGCTCTTGACCTACACTTTCTGATAAGGCCAAATTGACATAATTTTGGTACTGTTAGAAATTTTTTTATGTTGCAAGAGTTATTTGCTTGGTTTTGATGTTTTCTGAATTGTTTTCTTCGATCTTTCTGATCTTTTGAGTGATTGCTTATGTGTGGTTACTATTGCTTGCCTACGATAGATTGAACGGAGTGTGACGAGTAGAACTATCAAGAGTTATGAGTGCGAATCATCTTCATCAACATTGCAGGCAAGTTCACACTTTGATCATATCCCTTTCATACCCAGTTTTTATGCATTAGTTTCACCCTCAAACATTGCATGGTTAGGATTTGACAAAATGTGGGTATTGGGAAGTAGTTGATGAGGTAGGAACCTATTGTCCTGCATTCAAACCTTGGGAGTTACTTCTACGTTATGCTTATATTGCTATGCTATGCTCGTAGACGTGGATTGGTTGAGTGTACTCATGACAGATGTGAGAGTTATCATTAATGGTTAACCTAAGGTGGCTACTTTAATACACATCTGGGTGGATTGGTTGGGGCACCCTGGAGCACCCAGTGGTTTGCCCGGGCACCTAGAGAACCCAGTGTTTGCCCAAGGGGATCTCGGAGGACCCGTGTGATCACCCTATGGAATGCCACCCAGGCTCAAAGGGATCATATGATTATTCATGCTAGAAACTTCCGTGTGCAGCCACAAGCTATTATGGGCTCTAGCATAGTTGAGTAAGTTGCGTGAAGCTCTTGAAGAGGTAGACTAGCAGATGTAGTGGGTTGTAGGTGGTATAGTCTATCCGGAGTAGAGAGTTAATGCTTCTGAAAGACTGTGCCTCGGTCATCAGTTTCTCAAACACCATGTAGTGCGAGAAATCCGACGGAGGAGATCGAGTCTTGTGGGGAAAAGTGCGCAAACCTCTACAGAGTGTACAAACTAATCATGGTTAGCCGTGTCCCCTGTTATGGACATCTTGAGTATCTGGTTCTTGGATTATCATACTGATCACATCATGTTACTTAATTAATTTGTTGGGTTGTTAACTTCTAATTGGGATTGAGTTGGAGGAACCTTCTCAATGTTTTTCAACAAAACTGTGTAGTTAAATAAAATATATTCCTTTGCAGTAGGGAAAATTGGCTTTTCACAAAAACATTATAACCATAGAGCTTTTCCACAAGCCAAAAGTGCATGTAGTGATAGCTATTATTCATCTTTATCCTGTGGTGTGAATTTGCCAGTACATTCAATGTACTGACCCTTTGTGGCTGCAACGTCTCATGTTGCAGGATTATCTTACGACGAGTAAGTGATACATTAGGGTTACGATTTCTACACTCAACTTTGCCGTTGGTGTTGATGGGGAATCCATAACCTTTGTTACTTCCGCTATATGGATTGAGGTAATATTATTTATGTTACTTTATACATGTGATTTATCTCTGTTATAAATCCTCGAGTACTATGTGTGTCAGCATACCGATCCAGGGATGACACTTAAGCACAGAGAGTTGACTGTCTGAGGTCGGGTTGCTACAAGATGGTATCAGAGCACATGTTGAATGTAGGACATAACCCCTAGAAACTGGCAAGCCCATAGGAAAGATTTTCTCTACAAACTTCATTTTCAAAGGATCTTTTACCTCTCTTCTTTTCTGAGCTTTATCAAAATATTCCATTTTAGTGAGACTATACCCCTTTCCCCTTTTGACCACACGAAGATTCGGCTAATGAGACCACTCCAAGAAGTACAAGATATCAGACAAGTAAGATCATTTTGGAATGAAGAGGATTTTACCGTGCATTATAATAATGGAAACAACAACGGTTGAAGACTCCGAAGACTGGGAGAATTTGAAGGCCATGTAGAATTTTCCAGATTTGTATGACCTAGGAAGGATACCCTATTGGAATTTTTGAGACTATCGAAGTCGTCAATACTCGAGATCAAGGTGTATCGGAGAAAGACCGGAACATGGAGCATGAGAACTCAAGGTTTTGTCAAGAAAACCCTAAGGCAGGAGATATCAACTATGGAAGATAGTTCATGGCAATGACAAGGGCAGAAACACGGTTATCCGTAATGTCGTCGCCACTGATACTATGGTCACTGAGCTGAGCTAAGCATGCATTTCTTCGGAAGGATTAGATGGTAGAAGGCTGATGAAGCATCTATCAACAAAAGATGAAGTTTTAACCTTAGTCGGTGTATCACCAGGATCTAGAGTAGTACATCAAGAATTTTAAGATGGAGCTCCAGGAAGCCGTATTAGACAAGGAAGCATTTCGTGAAGAACTCTGGAACCAGAAGCTGAAAGTAGCCAAGCTGGAGGAGCTACAACCTCAAGATACCGGAGATGTGCCAGGAACTGAAGGACAGTAGGACCATGGCTCATTCCAAGGATGTTGAAACCCAGAAGTTTGGAACGCAACTCCAGAAATATTAAAGGATGTCACTAGAGACTTCGCGTCAACAGAAAACTGGCAGAGGAACTTGAGAAGGACAAGCATGATCGGAAGAAGCCATCAGAGACATGAACAAGTCTTGAAGAGTCTGGCGACGTTGAAGATTTATTGACCTTTAGAAGACCAAACACCTGTTATATACTTACGTTAGATGCGGCGATGGTGAGCTGTCATTTGTTTGATGTGTTTTTCGATAGCCACAAAATAAAAAAAATCTGTCTTTTCAAAACTATTGGTTGCATTGTGTGTATCCCTCTCTATCTCTCTTATCTCACCCCAAACCCTTGGAACCAATAGAGGATGAATGGAGATGAGCTTGTATTTTCTGGACCGATGAGTCAATTGGAGACGGACCGATGGATTCAGAACATGGAAGATTTCATGTAGAATAGCACTATAGCCGGAAAGAATATGACCCAACATGCTCTTCAGTGTTTTGAAAGAGGTGTTGCTACTTGGTGGAGGATGTACCAAACCATCAATGGATGGCAAGGAGTAACCACCTGGAAAGATTTTAAGTTGACTTTGCTAAAGTCTCGGTTTGTGTCCCAGAAATTGAAGCCTTATGGAAAGGATATGAAGAAACTTTGTGCATGCAAGCTCTATGGAGAAATAGGACACACCCATAAAGAACAGAGGGATGAATGCCCCAACTATGAAGGAAGTCACACAGCTGAAGAATGCCCAGCTAGGCAGATTACTTGTTTCTTCTGTGAAGGGACTACCCACTACCCTACTTAGTGTCACATTTACCCCATGGTACAAAGAACCATCCAACAGAAGGAAGAAGCAATGAAAGGAGCCCTCATGGAAATTTTAGAAGAATCTGTGATGAAGGAGGAGGTGGAGGACACACCCGAAGAAGACCCAATTAAACCCTGCACCAAGTGTTGCTATTCATGTGGAGAAGAAGGACACATCTCCCAGAATTGTATGAATGGGGAATCTAGTAGAATTCCCGATGGAGGAAGTAGAGTATGACCCACAGGAAATAGAAGCCCTGATTGGAACGGAAAAGTCCAGGAAGAGAAATAGATTGTATTTCAGGAAGGGCTTGAGTCATATCACCTGTTTTAGGTGCAAGGAGTAAGGGCACTACCTTAGTAGTTGCCCAAAAAGGAAGCCGAGGACCCAATGAGGCTATGTAATCACAAGGAAACCACGAGACTTGTCAAAAGTAATATGTTTCTACTGTAATGAAGCAGGGCACTTTGTCAGAGGTTGTCCCAAAGAGAAGGAGACTTGGGATAAATAGTTGAGTTGCAATAAAAGAAGTAATAGTAGTAGTAGAGGGAACATTTCTCTTATATTGAGGTGTTGAGTTTAAGCATGTAATGGAAAAGCGAGAGATTGTAATCATTAGAGAATAAATAAAGTTAGCATCGTTGGTACTGATATGGATTTTATGAGTAACTCTATGAAGAAGGATTTTTTCGAGGATATGAGAAATATGGTCTATGGATGAATTTGTGCATTTCAAGGGTGGTAGTACCCTGTGAGGACCCTTGACCCCTGGAAAAGATAAGGATATTCCACGGACTGGCTTTTGACAAAATAAGTAAGAGTTTTGTCTCGATATGTGCGATACCCCAAGAGTATGAGGGGATGAAGTACTATTGGATATAAAGGAAATAAGATGTTGGTAATATGGAGCAATTGTAACTCCAGGATGAGTCTGAGTTATCACGTCTTAGTTTGGTGCAAATAGAAGGAAGAAAGATAGTACAATTGGATGGATTTAAGAATGCTAGGAAGCTGGATGTTGGAATAGTGATCAGTTGCCCCAATGATGAGTTCAAGGATTTCAAGTGATGAGATGGGCCATAACCCATAGGTCCCAGGACCTGCCAAGAAGAAAGCACACTCTTGCTGAAGGAATAACCCTGGAAGAGGTTACGGTTTTATTGACAGACGATCTTATAGGAGCTTACGCAAAACCTGAGAGTTGTGAAGGAACGATAGATGTTTGTTTGGCTTGTAGAATCCATGGATTTATCTGAACTTAGTTCATCGACAAGAGAAATTCTGCAATGCTTGTGAGGATGACCGAGTGTTAGAATGCGAGATTCGCTAAACCATGTACAAGGTAATGATTTGGGTGCGGGATGGATTGATCACCATACCGAATTACTCTTATTATTCGCCTTGCTATGTGGGATGGTAAATCTGAGTGACTTACCTATAGTAGAGGGACGACGATCAAAACCTTGTTTAAGCCTTAGAATGGTATGACAATTTTTCCCCTTGCACAAGGCAGTTGTTGCCAATCGTAGAATATACGGTGAGGTTCAGCCAGACCCATTTCCTGCAGGAGAAACCATAAATGGTTGACCACCATGAGATATCGATAGTTGTTTAGTATTGGTGCCAGACCCGTCAGCTAAGAAGACCTAGTCTCGGAAGAACCTTACCAAGATGAAAGGACACAAGAATTGAGGAAAAAGGTTAAGCCACACTGGAAGAGACAGATAAGGAATTATACTGAAGATCTGAGAAGACTGGCCCTGTCAAGAATAAGGATGGAGTATATAAGTTTTGATGGAAATGTAACCATGCTTCCAAGGGTGGTAGCACCCCAGACCCCCTCCTGCGACAATTTATGGATTTTGAGGAGACCCCCAAACCCTAACCTTTTTCTTGCTAGCCTCTCCGAATATCGAGGACGAGATTCATTTCAAGGGTGGTAGGTTTGTAACATCCCAAAAATCTAAATTTTGGAATGTTATAATAAATAGATAGATTTGATTGATTGACTGAAAGTGAGTGAATTTGAGACTTTTTGAAAGTTAAATGAGAGGGAATAAAAGGACTTTCCCAAACTTTAATTTTGCATTTTGATCTCCATGAATTCAAATTCTTTTCAAATACAAAACCCTTGAGTGAAGATGATATGACTTCTTCCATTTAATTAAATGAAAGGGGATTTGAAAATATTTGAATTTCATTTGGAAATATTTTCAAATTCAGAAACTTTATGCAACTCAATGATTTTCATGAGAGAAGATAAAATGACTTCTTCAAAACATATGAAATATGAGTTGGGAGTTTCAAAGAATCAAATTTTAAAGTCCCTTTGAAATTATTTTCAATTTGGAGTTATTTGGATTCTATTCAAATTATTTTTCTCCAAAAATAAAATATATGTAAAATATGGTAACATGATTCCCTACAATAGAAAATTTGAGAGAAATAAATTTGAAATCATTTTGGTATTTTTAAAATGATTTTTATTGGATTTTAGTATGGCAGTAGCACTCTTTGAATTATTTGAAGTTGTGTGTATTTTATTTGACTCTAGAAAAATGTTCAACTTGTAAGATATCTTTTTCTGAAAATTTTGATATATTATATGCCTATAGTATTTTTTATTTTGAATCATTTTATTAGTTCTTTTGTATGTTAAATGTTTTTTAAAAAAACTTCTGGATCGACCAGACCGGGCCGGCCCCGCCAGCCAAGCCACGGCCCAGCCGGCCCGACACGCCACCCGCTCGTCCCCGAGCTCGGGACAGACTCTCGAGCTCGCACGCTGCACCGCCGCCGCCGAGTCCGACCGGGACCCTGTCCCCGCGCCGCCGCCTTGCCCCCTCCTCCACGCCCCCCGAGGCCCCTCCCCGCCTATTTGAGCCGCAGCCTCGGGCCCCTCTCTCTCTTTCCTCACTTCACCTCGCCCGATCCATCACCGCCGCCGTTGGTTGCCGCCGCCGCCACCTCGCTGCTCGCTGCTCCTCGCCGCCGCCGCTGCTCCACCACCGCGCCGCCTCTCTCCGCCGCCTCCGCTCGCCATCGAAGCCGCCGGCGAGATCCGCCGCAACCGCCATCGTCGCCGCCTCGCCGGAGAGCCACCGGGAAACCGCCGCCGCCGCCGGTTTATTTCGCCCGAGCCGGTAAAAGCCGCCACGTTTTCTTTCAGTTTTATAAAACAAAACCCTAGATCGGTTTACTATAGAAAACCTAGATCTGATTTTTTTAAAGTTTAGTTATGTAGTGAACGTTTACTGTTTATCCCTTTGCAGCGAACGAATTCGTTTGTTAGCGTCCTGTAACGAACGTTCGTTATTTAGTCTTTTTCTTTTTTCTGTTTTAATTCCGGCTAGGGACCTATTTGTGATGATTTCTTTACAAATTAGTCCCTGTTCTTCAATCGATCACTACTTTTTACTCATTAGTCCAAATCCAACGAAACCAACGCCCACTTCTTCGCTATGATCCTCCCTATCTAGTAATCTAACTCAAACATGTTTTTCGAAGTTTAAAATTTGAATTAGATCAGATTTGTATTCAAACTTCGTTTGATCGTAACTTGAGTTTCGTAGCTCCGTTTGAGTTGATTCTTTTTGCAAATTAACTCTCTTGACCTACACTTTCTGATAAGGCCAAATTGACATAATTTTGGTACTGTTAGAAATTGATTTATGTTACCAGAGTTATTTGCTTGGTTTTGATGTTTTCCGAATTGTTTTCTTCGATCTTTCTGATCTTTTGAGTGATTGCTTATGTGTGGTTACTATTGCTTGCCTACGATAGATTGAACGGAGTGTGATGACTAGAACTATCAAGAGTTATGAGTGTGAATCATCTTCATCAACATTGCAGGCAAGTTCACACTTTGATCATATCCCTTTCATACCTAGTTTTTATGCATTAGTTTCACCCTCAAACATTGCATGGTTAGGATTTTACAAAATGTGGGTATTGGGAAGTAGTTGATGAGGTAGGAACCTATTGTCTTGCATTCAAACCTTGGGAGTTACTTCTACGTTATGCTTATACTGCTATGCTATGCTCGTAGACATCGATTGGTTGAGTGTACTCATGACAGATGTGAGAGTTATCATTAATGGTTAACTTAAGGTGGCTACTTTAATACACAACTGGGTGGATTGGTTGGGGCACCCTGGAGCACCCAGTGGTTTGCCCCGGCACCTGGAGAACCCAGTGTTTGCCCAAGGGGATCCCGGAGGACCCGTGTGATCACCCTATGGAATGCCACCCAGGCTCAAAGGGATCATAAGATTATTCATGCTAGAAACTTCCGTGTGCAGCCACAAGCTATTATGGGCTCTAGCATAGTTGAGTAAGTTGCGTGAAGCTCTTGAAGAGGTAGACTAGCAGATGTAGTGGGTTGTAGGTGGTATAGTCTATCCGAAGTAGAGAGTTAATGCTTCTGAAAGACGGTGTCTCGGTCATCCGTTTCTCAAACACCATGTAGTGCGAGAAATCCGACGGAGGAGATCGAGTCTTGTGGATAAAAGTGCGCAAACCTCTGCAAAGTGTACAAACTAATCATGGTTAGCCGTGTCCCCGGTTATGGACAGCTTGAGTATCTGGTTCTTGGATTATCATATTGATCTCATCACGTTACTTAATTAATTTGTTGGGTTGTTAAATTTTAATTGGGATTGAGTTGGAGGAACCTTCTCAATATTTTTCAACAAAAATGTGTAGTTAAATAAAATATATTCCTTTGCAGTAGGGAAAAATTGGCTATTCGCAAAAACATTATAACCATAGAGCTTTTCCACCAGCCAAAAGTGCATGTAGTGATAGCTATTATTCATATTTATCCTATGGTGTGAATTTGCCAGTACATTCAATGTACTGACCCTTTGTGGCTGCAACGTCTCATGTTGCAGGATTATCTTACGACGAGTAAGTGATACGTTAGGGTTACGATTTCTACACTCAACTTTGCCGTTGGTGTTGATGGGAATCCACAACCTTTGTAACTTCCGCTATATGAATTGAGGTAATAGTATTTATGTTACTTTATACATGTGATTTATCTCTGTTATAAATCCTCGAGTACTGTGTGGGTCAGCATACCGATCCTTGGATGACACTTAAGCACATAGACTTGACCTTCGGAGGTTGGGTTGCTACACCTATATACATGATCATACCTAGATATTCTCATAACTATGCTCAATTCTATCAATTGCTCGATGGTAATCCGTTTACCCACCGTAATACTTATGCTCTTGAGAGAAGCCACTAGTGAAACCTATGGCCCCCGGGTCTATCTTCCATCATATTAATCTTCCAATACTTAGTTATTTCCTTTGCCGTTTATTTTACTTTGCATCTTTATTTCTATTTATCATAAAAATACCAAAAATATTATCTTATCATATCTATCATATCTCACTCTCGTAAGTGACCGTGAAGGGATTGACAACCCCTTTATCGCGTTGGTTGCGAGGTACTTATTTGTTTGTGTAGGTGCGTGGGACTTGAGCGTGATCTCCTACTGGATTGATACCTTGGTTCTCAAAAACTGAGGGAAATACTTACGCTACTTTACTGCATCACCCTTTCCTCTTCAAGGGAAAACCAACGCAGTGCTCAAGAGGTAGCATAGTGCCACAAATAAGTTGCACTATCATTATTAAACTTGTATCTTTTGGCTTAAATACTATGAATACTAGATGATACCCCGCGCGTTGCTGCGGAAATTTCGTTGTGTTGTAGAAGTATCAAAGGAAAATTCATCGAGTGGAAAATACTAAAACTATGGAATTGAAAGTGCTAGTTATCGACTAGAGGGGGGTGAATAGGCGATGTTTATGAAAGTCTTCAAAACACGGGGGCTTTGAAGACAAATGATAGAAATGATCCTATTGATATGCAGCGGAAGGTCGACTACACTAGACAAGCCATAGTCAAGTAAGCAATGAAGTGAAAACACGAAGACTATCAGCAGCTAGGTAGTATGGATCAGGATGGAAGATGGTATGAAGCCAAACAGTAGAGATTCTTCACTTAGTGAAGTCAATCAGATCAGACAGGCATGCAATGACTTCACGAAAACAAACTATAAACTAAAGCGAAGTGAAGGATAGAACGAGTAGCTTGATGAAGACAAGGATTTCGTAGACCAGGTCCAGTTGCTATGACAATTGTACGTCTGGTTAGGGAGGCTAAGATTCAACTCAGAAGACCGTGTCTTCACCTTATTCCCCTTGAGCTAAGGACACACAGTCCTCGCCCAATCACTCTAGTAAGTCTTCAAGGTAGACTTCCAAACCTTCACACACTTCGTTCACCGGCGATCCACAATGACTCTTGGACGCTCAAAACGCGACGCCTAACCGGTTGGAGGTCATAGTCCTCAGGTGTAACAAGTCTTCAGGTCACGCAGACAGAAAGACTTCAGTGATGCCTAACACTCTTTGGCTCTGGGTGTTTTGGGCTTTCTCCTCGCAAGGATCTCTCTCTTTCAAAAGCTTTGGAGGTGGGTTGCTCTCAAACGACAAAAGCCGTGCACTAACTCTGAGCAGCCACCAATTTATGGTGTAGGGGGTGGGCTATTTATAGCCAGGAGGCAACCTGACCTGATTTGTCCAAAATGACCATGTGTCACTAAGGAATTGACACGTGTCCAACGGTCAGATTTCAAACACACACGGCAGCTTGACTTGGGCTACAAGTTAAGCTGACTTATCCAGCTCTGGATAAGGTTTGCTCTCATTGTCTTCGCTCGAAGACATAGGATTTGGTTGAGCATCACATCAGTCACTCTGACTTTGTTCACTTGGACCCCACTTAACAGTGCGGTGGTTCCTATGACTCAACAAAGAAGAAAAGGAAACTAAGAAACAACTATGTCTTCGCACTCCATAGTCTTCATGCGATGTCTTCTCATGTCATAGTCTTCAATGTGAATATCTTCACAGACCACCATTACCTTCATTGTCTTCACACATTTTTAGGGGTCATCTCTGGTAGGTAAACCAAATCAGTATGGGACTACTACCTATGTTTTTCTGCAATTCTCACAAACACATTAATCCCTCAACCAAGTTTGTCGTCAATACTCCAAAACCAACTAGGGTGGCACTAGATGCACTTACAGGAATGTACTCTATATTGTAGTGACCAGGACTACCATTACTATAACGAATACAAATCAAAGTGACTATCATATTAGATAGAAATATTGAAAATTTGAATTGGAAATAGAAATTGTCCAAAAGAGTACTAATGAGTGCTCTTCTCAATTACAAATGAAGGTGTTCACTCAAGATGACTAATTTTAAATTTAAACTACGAAATTCTAAGGCCTCTAAAAAAAGAGAAAAGAATGTGAAAAAATAGGATTGAGGAAAGCAACATAAAAAATCTATTATGTCGTTGTCAAAAGATATAATATGCATTATCTACTAACCTCCTAATTTCAAACGAAGTATATAATGTAACTAAATCTCGTGAAAAAATCACTATTGATGTGTGAATTAATTTGATAGAATCCATAGATTTTTCTTCCATCAGCCTCCTAATTACGAATTAAGTATAGATGTTTCTTATCAAGGGGTCACCATCCGCTCTACCAACAATAAATCTTATTTCTAGCAAAGTACTGCAGGATTTCATTACTACGTCGCCTGAGTGTACAATACCACACACGTATAGTACCCATGCGTACACACACGATACATACCACGAAGGACAGTTGTCCCATTGCAGAGTACTATGCAAAATATGCACCCTAAAATCCAGTATCTCAGAAGCTCTGCCTCAACCAATATTGCCGCACTGCGCCTCGCCAAGCTCCGCCGCCGCCGGTGCGCATGTCAGAGCAGGTCAGAAGGTCAACGCTGGGACAAAGAGAAGCACCATCACAAGATTTGTCAAGACACAATAATCATCGGAGAAAGGAAGATGTTTTCGAGTTGACGAACACAGTCTGCGCGACGACCCAACCCCATGCTCCCCTGCTCCTATAACCACCTCCAACGATTGCCTAAAAACATATGAGAGAAGCCACTCACCGCTCATCACAATAGAACTCGTATACATTCTCTCCACATACCTAACATCACGTGCATGAAAGAGCACACCCTACTAGACTCTGTGGCCTCACCGGATCTCATGCGACCACGATAGGGATGGAGTGGGAAGGCTTTATTCTTTTGCAGTGTACCCTCCTTGACCTGAGATGTACCACCAGGAGGAACCGTAGACACAACTTTGCACTCTCCTCTACCGCACCACCCCTCCCTCATGTCCATCCGACGAGAACAGTCGGCGGAGGCAAGAGAGAACAATAGGTTCAGCCGCCAGAAACATCCTCTCGAGATGCCTTTATTTTCGCCAAGATTTACGGTAGAGAGCGAGAGGGTTCAGGGGAGGTCGCAAATCGCAATAATAGAGATTGCTTTGATTTTGGGGGCTGCTTGGAGACAAATCTAGTATATAGATACTAATTGGGAGTTATGCCAATATGAAGGGCTCTTGATTTCCCACTAGTAGTTCGTGAAGCCGCCATTACAAATCAGAGGGGAAAGTTCAAGCAACCACCGCCTCTTCCATTGCCAAGATCATAGGTGAAGGGGGTCAAACTAGAATGTATGAGACTCGGGTAGGGGAAGGGGATCAGACGGGAATGTGTGGGCCTCAATATGATGCGGCTTCATAATATAGCCCAGAAGCAATAAACTGAGTCATGGGATGAGCAACATGCGGATGGTATGAGCAACATGATGACGTGGACACATGAGAATATAGTCCATGTTGATGTGGCAAGGTCGCTGATGTGGATAGCTTGCATGTCAAGAGAAATAGGTTAGTGGGGATGAACCATTTAGGTATTATAGATGTGTATCACTACTATCGACATTTAACAAAAATAGACTACTCATCAAGGGTGCATGACCATAAAAGATATTACTCATATAAATAGAACAACCATTATTCTCTTATTTAAATGAATAACTGTCTCGCATCAAACAAGATCCAGATATAATGTTCATGTGTAATGCTAGCATCAAATAACAATTATTCAGGTCTAAAACAAATCCTGAAGGTAGATGTAGAGGTATCATGCCAACGGCGATCACATCGACTTTGGAACCATTTCCCACGCGCATCGTCAACTAGTCCTTAGCAATCTTCGTTTAATCCGTAGCCCCTATTTTGAGTTGCAAATATTAGCAACAGAACCAGTATCAAATACTCAGGCGCTACTATGACCATTAGTAAGGTACACATCAATAACATGTATATCAAATATACCTTTCACTTTGCCATCCTTCTTATCCGCCAAATACTTGGGGCAGTTCCGCTTTTAGTGACCAGTCCCTTTGCAGTAGAAGCACTCAGTCTCAGGCTTAGGTCCAGACTTGGGCTTCTTCACTTGAGCAGCAACTTGCTTGCCGTTCTTCTTGAAGTTTCCCTTCTTCCCTTTCCCCTTTTTCTTGAAACTAGTGGTCTTGTTAACCATCAACACTTGATGCTCCTTCTTGATTTCTACCTCAGCAACCTTTAGCATCGCGAAGAGCTCATGACTTGTCTTATCCATCCCTTGCATATTATAGTTCATCACAAAGCTTTTGTATCTTGGTGGCAATGATTGAAGAACTCTGTCAATGACACTATCATCATGAAGATTAACTCCCAGTTGAGTCAAGTGGTTGTGGTACCCAGACATTATGAGTATCTGTTCTGTGACAGAACTATTCTCCTCCATCTTGCAGCTGTAGAACTTATTGGAGACTTCATATCTATGAATCCAGGCATTTGCTTGAAATATTAACTTCAACTCATGGAACATCTCATATGCTCCATGATGTTCAAAATGTCATTGAAGTCCCGTCTCTAAGCCGTAAAGCATGGTACATTGAACTATCGAGTAGTCATCAGCTTTGCTCTGCCAGACGTTCATAACATCTGGAGTTGCTCCTGCAGCGGGTCTTGCACCTAGCGGTACTTCCAGGACATAATTCTTCTGTGCAGCAATGAGGATAATCCTCAAATTACGGACCCAGTCCGTGTAGTTTCTACGATCATATTTGAACTTAGGTTTCTCTAGGAACGCATTAAAATTCAAGGGAACGGTAGCACGGGCCATTGATCTACAACAACATAGACATGCAAAATACTATCAGGTACTAAGTTCATGATAAATTAAAGTTCAATTAATCATATTACTTAAGAACTCCCACTTAGGTAGACATCTCTCTAGTCATCTAAATGATCACATGATCCATATCAACTAAACCATGTCCGATCATCACGTGAGATGGAGTAGTTTTCAATGGTGAACATCACTATGTTGATCATATCTACTATATGATTCACATTCGACCTTTCGGTCTCAGTGCTCCGAGGCCATGTCTGCATAAGTTGGGCTCGTCAAGTTTACCCCGAGTATTCTGCGTGTGCAAAACTGGCTTGCACCCGTTATATGTGAACGTAGAGCTTATCACCCCCGATCATCACGTGGTGTCTCGGCACGACGAACTGTAGCAATGGTGCATACTCAGGGAGAACACTTATACCTTGAAATTTAGTGAGAGATCATCTTATAATGCTACCGCCGTACAAAGCAAAATAAGACGCATAAAGGATAAACATCACATGCAATCAACATAAGTGATATGATATGGCCATCATCATCTTGTGCCTTTGATCTCCATCTCCAAAGCACCGCCATGATCACCATTGTCACTGGCTTGACACCTTGATCTCCATCGTAGCATCGTTGTCATCACGCCAACAATTGCTTCCACGACTATTGCTACCGCTTAGTGATAAAGTAAAGCAATTACTTGGCGATTGCATTTCATACCATAAAGCGACAACCATAAGGCTCCTACTAGTTGCCAAAAACTTTTACAAAACATGATCATCTTATACAACAAATTATATATCATCACGTCTTGACCATATCACATCACAACATGCCCTGCAAAAATAAGTTAGACGTCCTCTACTTTGTTATTGCAAGTTTTATGTGGCTGCTACGAGCTTCTAGCAAGAATCGTTATTACCTACGCATCAAAACCACAACAATTTTTCGTCAAGTGTGCTGTTTTAACCTTCAACAAGGACCGGATGTAGTCAAACTCGATTCAACTAAAGTTGGAGAAACATACACCCGCTAGCCACCTGTGTGCGAAGCACGTCGGTAGAACCAGTCTCATGAACGCGGTCATGTAATGTTGGTCCGGGCCGCTTCATCCAACAATACCGCCGAATCAAAGTAAGACGTTGCTGGTAAGCAGTATGACTATTATCGCCCACAACTCTTTGTGTTCTACTTGTGCATATAAGATCTACGCATAGACCTGGCTTGGATGCCACTGTTGGGGAACGCAATATTTCAAAAAAATTACCTACAATCACGCAAGATCTATCGAGGAGATGCATAGCAACGAGCGGGGAGAGTGTGTCCATCTTTGGCTATATGAGGTCTTTCGCCCTGGAAAAAATCACGGAAGTCAGTTTTAGAATATATAAAAAATATTGGGCGAAGGAAGCACCAGAGGGGGGCCACCCACCATCCACGAGGGTGGGGGCGCGCCCCCTGCCTCGTGGGCCCCCTGGCATGCCTCCGGTGCTCATCTTTGGCTATATGAGGTCTTTCGCCCTGGAAAAAAAATCATAAGCAAGCTCTCGGGACGAAACTCCGCCGCCACGAGGCGGAACCTTGGCGGAACCAATCTAGGGCTCTGGCAGAGCTGTTCTGCCGGGGAAACATCCCTCCGGGAGGGGGAAATCATTACCATTGTCATCACCATCGATCCTCTCATCGGGAGGGGGTCAATCTCCATCAACATCTTCACCAGCACCATCTCATCTCAAACCCTAGTTCATCTCTTGTATCCAATCTTTGTCCCAAAACCTCAGATTAGTACTTGTGGGTTGCTAGTAGTGTTGATTACTCCTTGTAGTTGATGCTAGTTGGTTTACTTGGTGGAAGATCATATGTTCAGATCCTTTATGCATATTAATACCCCTCTGATTATGAACATGAATATGATTTGTGGGTAGTTACGTTTGTTCCTGAGGACATGGGAGAAGTCTTTCTATAAGTAGTCATGTGAATTTGGTATTCGTTCGATATTTTGATGAGATGTATGTTGTCTTTCCTCTAGTGGTGTCATGTGAACGTCGACTACATGACACTTCACCATTGTTTGGGCCTAGGGGAAGGCATTGGGAAGTAATAAGTAGATGATGGGTTGCTAGAGTGACAGAAGCTTAAACCCTAGTTTATGTGTGAAAGGATCGATATAGTTGACTAGAGGGGGTGAATAGGCAACTGACAATTTTTAGCTTTTCTTTAACAATTTAAACTTTGCATCAAAGTAGGTTGTCTAGATATGCAACTAAGTGAGCAACCTATATGATGCAACAATGATAAGTACACAAGGAAGCAAGAGATATATCACAAATAAGCTTGCACAAGTACAGGCACAAGATAACCAAGAGTGGAGCCGGTGGAGTCGAGGATGTGTTACCGAAGTTCCTTCCCTTTTAAGGGAAGTACTTCTCTGTTGGAGCGGTGTGGAGGCACAATGCTCCCCAAGAATCCACTAGGGCCACCATATTCTCCTCACGCCCTCACACAATGCGAGATGCCGTGATTCCACTATTGGTGCCCTTGGAGGTGGTGATCGAACCTTTACAAACAAGGTTGGGGCAATCCACAACATAATTGGAGGCTCCCAATGACACCACGAAGCTTCACCACAATGGACTATGGCTCCATGATGACCTCAACCGTCTAGGGTGCTCAAACACCCAAGAGTAACAAGATCCACAAGGGATTAGTGGGGGAATCAAATTTCTCTTGGTGGAAGTGTAGATCGGGGCCTTCTCAACCACTCCTGAGCAAATCAACAAGTTTGGTTGGCTAGGGAGTGAGATCGGGCGAAAATGTAGCTTGGAGCAATAATGGAGATTAGGGTTGGAAGAGGTGGTCAACTAGAGGAAGAAGACACCCCTTTTATAGTTGTGGACAAAAATCCAACCGTTATCCACTTAACCAGCCCGTGACTTGCTGTACTACCGCTCCTGACAAGCGGTACTACCGCAAGGCCATGCGGTACTACCGCTCCTGACAAGTGGTACTACCGCAAGGCCATGCGGTACTACCGTGAGGGACAACGGTACTACTGCGGCAACAGCAGGGACTAGAACATTCCTGGCTGAGAATGGTACTTCCGCAAGCGCGGTACTATCGCTCCCCCTTGTGGTACTATCGCAAGGCACAAAAGTCCTAGCCTGGGAAGGGCGCGGATGAATAAAAATACATCCGTGCCTACTTCCGCTGGAAACGAAAAGATGCAAAAATCTGACACGGTACTACCGCTGGGGAGCGGTACTACCGCATGGCAGCTGAACCAGTCCGCGCGCGGTACTACCACGCACGAGGTGCGGTACTACCGCGGAGGCGCAGATGTAAAAAATTACATCCGCCCCCTACTACTACAAAGCAGCGGCACTTGGCCTGGGGGCCACGGTACTACGGCTCGAGAGGAGCAGTACTACCATGGGCTCCTGCGGTACTACCGCACCGTAGTACGGTACTACTGCTCTGGGGAGTAGTACTACCGCAAGCCCAACATCAGCAGCCAGGACAATTGCATAGAGGAAAAACGGTGGATGCTCCAAAGAGCAGGGGAAAGGTGGAGACAAGGAAGAAAACGTGTTCGTGATGATTCCACCCGAACCTTTCCGACGCAGACCCCCTCTTAGTAGTACGGCTTTCCTACGACTCAAATCCACCAAAAAGAAACGTAGAAAAATGCCGTCTTCAATAGTCTTCGAGGGGCACCAAACCGTCTTGTGCCTAGCGATGAAACGTCTGGGAAACTCAAGGGAC
The DNA here is from genome assembly GCF_002162155.2 of Triticum dicoccoides. Taxonomy (NCBI): domain Eukaryota; kingdom Viridiplantae; phylum Streptophyta; class Magnoliopsida; order Poales; family Poaceae; genus Triticum; species Triticum dicoccoides. The sequence continues at coordinate 399,814,256 of NC_041388.1, read as the reverse complement.
ACGATTAGTCCGCAAAAGCATTGTCATCAATCACCAAAACACCTTAGGGATAAATATGCCCTTACAATCTCCCCCTTTTTGGTGGATTGATGACAATACGGGATTTGCACAAAGGGAAATAATATTGAGCAAACGCAAAGCCCTCCTCTCTAGAATATAGACGGGCCCCCCTAGATGTGTGCAAACTAGATGGGTACTTTGGACTCCACGACACACATACTAGGATCAAAACTCCCCCTATATTTTAGAGACAAGGCATATCTTGCAATAGTAATGCTAACACTAGAGAAGATAGCAAATAAGAGCATAACATAAGTAGCACAAACGTAATCTCACTAAGATAGGATAGAGAGCATATGTCTTACACCATATGAAGGATAAGTCTCACAGGCGCAAACCAAACCAAAGCAAACGAGGTCCAAACGACAAAGCAAACACACCAAACATGACACACGACTCGCAAGCACACAA
>NC_041388.1:399689142-399813633 GCF_002162155.2 Triticum dicoccoides | reverse complement strand
GACGTCAAAAAGGTAGAGAGGAAACCTACACACAAGGGGTGGCTCAGGCAGAGAAATCATCCCAACTCTCCTCGTGCTCCTCGTCAGACTCGGCGGCGGGGACGGTCTCCTCGATGTCGTCCTCAGAACTAGTCCACTTGAAGCCTTGCTTGGCCATCCATGCAGCCTCTGGTGTGATGACCTCCTCAGAACCGCCAGAGACGTCCTCTCCAAAGAGCCTCATAACCTTCTTGTCGCGGCGGCGACTCTCCTTGGATGCCATGTGAGTCCTGTACTGCCCCTTTGCTTGCATGCAGAAAAGAGTCTTCATTTGTCCTTCAACTTCTTGGCTCACGAGGGCTCAAAGGAAGGATGGGAAGACCTAGCAGCACGGTCCTCAGCAACATCCTCTGCTCCAGCCTCCTCCTCACCAACAGCCGTCCTAGCAGCAGACGCCTCAGCACGAGTAGTAGTGTTGGCCCAGTTCGGTTTGACACGGAGACTGATGGGCTCATGCCGAATCCAGTTTGGAGCAAGGAACTCATCACTAGGGTACAACTTCTCCCAAGTTGTGGAGATCAACAGAAACCGGTATGGTCCATAGATAGGTACCTTGCGGGTGAACACCGCAAACCGAAGCTCACACCACATGATGTGTGAGACATCAAGTGGCCGAGTCTGAGACACACGTGCCTCCTCGCACAGGAGCAGCATATCCACCAGATAGGCATGAACCTTGTCCTTGTCGCCAATGCGAGGGAACAGAGAGTTGCAGAAGATGCAATGCATGATATCCAGAGAGGAGTTCAGCACCCATGTCGACTTGCCACTGGGAAGCACCTTCTCAACATAGAACGGCTGTAACTTGTTCTTGCTAGCAGACTCAGGATTGGCATGGGGGCGAACACCAACGGGTGTGGTGAGCCCGTCATCAGGAACATGGAGCAGATCCATGAACTCCTTCCAGGTAGCAGTCAACTTACGGCCATTGGTCATCCAGGTCATCCTCCGCTCCTCCCCGGGGTGAAAGTAAACTGAGGCAAAGAACTGACAGATAAGCTCAGGCTCATAGTCAGGGTGGAAAGAGATCACATGTTCAATACCGAACTGCTCCACCAAATCCAGAGCTTCTCCAAACTACTCACGAAACTTGTCCTTCCTCAAGTGATTCATGTCTATGCACTTGACATCCACGTAGGTATTTTGCTTGTTCTTGATTACATCCAGATAAACGAGAGTCTGCTGCTTGGTCCAAAACAATTCACTGCCTATGAGGATAGCACAAGCATTCACATAAGGGTTGATCTTCCGGCGTTCGATGTACTCAGCGTGGGGAATCTCGTCCATGCCCTTAGTGGGTTCCTTGTTATTGCTAGCGGTGGTCTTGACATTGCGCTTGGGGGCACTGGAGCCCTCTGGTGCTTCATCTTGAGGATTGCACAGTCGCTTGGAGCCAGTGTCACGACTGGGATTGGAACGGCGAGAGCCACCACCTAAGAAACAAGAGAAAGCACACACAACGAGCGAGAAGAATCAATGGAAAGACCTTAGCAAAACAAGAGAAACAGGTAGAAAGCATACGTGGTAATTGCCACGAGAGAGATTGGACACCAACGGTAGTACTGTCAGGGCATGCGGTACTAAAATTTTAGTACCGCTCCTAGTCGCGGTAGTATCGTGTGAGGTCACGGTAGTACCGTGTCTTGGAGTGGTAGTAAGAGCTTAGTGCCACAGCACGTGCGGTAGTACCGCACCAGACGGGCGGTAGTACCAGACTAGCGGTAGTACCGCACAAGAGGCGCGGTAGTACCGCACCGCGTCAGATCTGAACCACTTTTGAATCTCAGAAGAAACCGCAAAACCACAACGGTACTACGGTTGATCAAATCTACCATGGGACAATATATCAAGTATAATTTCTACGCAACATGACTCTCCTACATCCTACGCTTGCAAAGATTTGGCCTAAAATCTCAAGAACAACATGCATCTCCCCAAAAACCTAGAAGCGAAAGAACAACCAAGAAAGAGAGGGATTTGGGGAGAAACCTTGGTCCATGGCAAGAGGAAGTGGCGGGGAACGATCCCACCGGACGGAATCCGAGGAGAGTGGCCGGAGACGGATATTCCGCGAGGGCCTCCGGCACCATTCTTGAGCGAGAGAGAGAGAGAGAGATGGTGGGGAGAGAGACAAGTGAATGGGTATGGGGAGTTGGAACTCCCCTGCCCGAGTCATAACCCCCCACGCACTCGTCAGCGCGGTTGTACCGAGCTTCATTGCATAGTACCGCTCGGCGGAAGTACCGCACCTGAGCGGTAGTACCGCTCTCCGAGGCGGCAGTAAAAAATTTACTGCCACGCTAGGTGCGGTAGTACCATGCACTCCATACGCGGTAGTAGCGTTGCAAACCGCGGTAGTACCATGGGCTCAAGAAGTTTCACGTTTCAAACAAGAAAAGAGGTCTGCGCACCAAAACTTCAAGCCAACAAGACACCACAAGAACACGCTCAACACAAAGAAAGAAAGGCAAGAGACAACAAGAAACAACCTCGAGACACAACCTCTCCAAAGAGAGGGCGGTGGCCGGAGCCACCTATGTTTGAGTCAATTGGTATGGCACCGCGAAAAACTATCCTTGGGCCCATGACCAAAACTCGTCTTTGAAGCACAAGTACCATAAAAAATGGTGAATGTGGAAGGGTTGATCAATTTATGCATAATGGGGGGAGGGAGAGTTCATTGAGAGAACAACACTCCCCCTATGTCCATGCCTACATCTAAACAAGACAACAAGTGGAGTATGGTAGAGTGTGCAAGGGTTCAAGCAACATTGCTCGAATCAATGATATTTAGCTCATGCCTTAACTCGCGAAATCTTACTTCATCCAACGGCTTCGTGAAAATATCTGCAAGGTTATCATGAGTGTTGACGTAGTTCAGCTCGATCTCCCCTCGCCTAATGTGATCCCGGATGAAGTGATACCTAATCTCAATATGCTTCGTCTTGAAGTGTTGCACCGGGTTGAGAGAAATCTTGATGGCACTTTCATTGTCACACCAAAGAGGCACTTTGTCACAAATGACACCGTAATCCTTTAAAGTTTGCCTCATCCATAAGAGTTGTGCACAACAACTACCGGCCGCTACATACTCCGCTTCGGTGGACGAGAGAGACACACAACTTTGCTTTTTGGAAGACCAACTTACCAAAGAGCAACCAAGGAATTGGCACCCTCCGGAAGTGGACTTCCTAGGAGTCCGAATACCCTACAAGCTTGAAGTTTGCTCCTATTGGGTACCATAAGCCAAAGTTTGGGGTATGAGCCAAATATCGAAAGATTCGCTTGACCGCCACAAAGTGACTTTCCTTAGGTGCGGCTTGAAACCATGCACAAATTCCCACACTCAACATGATATCCGGTCTAGATGCACAAAGGTAAAGCAAGGATCCAATCATGGAGCGATATACCTTTTGATCCACCGCTTTACCATTGGGATCGATGTCAAGTTGGCACTTGGTGGGCATTGGAGTGGAAGCCGGCTTGACATCACTTAGCTTGAATCTCTTGAGCATGTCTTGAGTGTATTTGCCTTGGTTGATGAAGGTTCCTTCTCTTCTTTGCTTCACTTCGAACCCTAGAAAGAACTTCAACTCTCCCATGGAAGACATCTTGAACTTTGAGGTTATGAGAGCGGCAAATTCCTCATTGAAAGCTTTGTTAGGGGAACCAAAGATAATGTCATCAACATATAGTTGGCATACAAACAACTCCCCTTTGACCTTCTTAGTAAAAAGAGTGGGGTCGATTAGCCCAACTTCAAACCCACGATCTTGTAAAAACTCGGTAAGGTGGTCATACCACGCACGTGGGGCTTGTTTAAGCCCATAGAGTGCCTTATCGAGTTGATACACATGATCGGGAAAGTAGGGATCCTTGAACCCAGGGGGTTGCTTGACATAGACCAACTCATTAATAGGACCATTAAGAAAAGCACTCTTCACATCCATTTGTTGCAACTTAAAGTTGTGATGAGAAGCATAAGCAATCAACACGAATGGATTCAAGGCGAGCAACGGGAGCAAAGGTTTCACCGCACTCGATACCCTCGACTTGGGAGTAGCCTTGTACCACCAATCTTGCCTTGTTGCGAATGATGGTCCCATGAGCATCTTGCTTGTTCTTAAATATCCACTTGGTTCCAATGACATTGTGGTTCCCCGTTGGCCTTGGCACCAATCTCCACACCTTGTTGTACTCGAAGTTGTTGAGTTCTTCATGCATGGCATTAAGCCAATCAGGATCTTTGAGTGCTTCATATACCTTTTGGAGTTCAACACAAGAGACAAACGCGTGATGTTCACAATAGTTTGCCAATTGTCTACGAGTGCTTACCCCCTTTTGAATGCTTCCAAGTACATTCTTCATGAGATGACCCTTGGTGGAGAGCTTGGAAGCAATCTTGGCGGCACGACGCTCCAATTCCTCCTCGGTGGTGAGTTGAGGAGCGGTCACTTGATCATATTGAGCGACGTCTTGAGCTTGTTCTTGATATTGAACTTGCTCGGAGGAGAGAACTTGACCTTGGGCATCACTTGGTGTGTCAACACCGTCTTGAGCATGATCTTGCCCTTGGTCTTGTTCATGATGATGAGGGCCTTCACTTTGTTCTTCTGAAGCGTGTGGGCCTTGGGTTGGTGATGGCTCCACTTGAGTGGAGCCTTGTCCTTCTCCTTCGGCCACAAGGGGTTCCTAAATGGGTAGGATAAAACCAACACCCATTCTTCTTATGTCTTGAGGAGGAATTTCATCACCTACATCACAAGTGCCACTTTGCTCCACTTGGGAGCCGTTATTCTCATCAAACTCCACATTACACGTCTCCTCAATAAGTCACGTGGATTTATTAAGGACACGGTAAGCATGAGAGTTTGTAGCATAACCAACAAATATGCCCTCATAAGCTCTAGCCTCAAATTTAGACAACTGAACACCTTTCTTGAGAATGAAACACTTACACCCGAACACTCGAAAGTACTTGAGGTTGGGCTTGTTACCGGTGAGTATATCATATGGAGTCTTGTTCAAGCCCTTGCGGAGGTAGAGCCGATTGGATGCATGACACGCGGTGTTGATGGCTTCGGCCCAAAAGTTGTATGGAGACTTGAACTCCGCCATCATGGTCCTTGCCGCATCCATCAACGTCTGGTTCTTCCTCTCCGCAACACTATTTTGTTGAGGGGTGTAGGGTGCGGAATATTGATGCTTGATCCCCTCATCACTAAGAAACTCATCCAAGGTGTAGTTCTTGAACTCGGTGCCGTTGTCACTTCTTATTGTCAAGATCTTTGCATTGTGTTGACGTTGTGTTTCATTTGCAAATTCAATGACGGTTTGTTAGGTTTCGCTCTTCCTCTTGAAGAAATACACCCAAGTATAACTTGAGTAGTCATCCACAATCACCAAGAAATACTTCCTACCCCCAAGACTATCAAAAGGATGGAGGCCCAAAGAGATCCAAGTGAAGGAGCTCCAAAGGCCTCTTTGAGTAAATGATAGTCGTGGGAGGGTGAGCCTTCTCATGAAGCTTAACTTCAATACAAGCACTACAAGCACGATCTTTAGCAAAACTAACATTCGTTAGTCCATGAACATGGTCCCCCTTGAGAAGACATTGCAAAGATCTCATATTGACATGGGCTAAACGGTGATGCCAAAGCCATCCCACATCAACTTTAGCCATTAGGCATGTCGCGGTCTTAGTGGGTCGCTTCGAAAAGTTAATCACATATAGACCGTTCTCGACATGCCCAACAAAGGCTACTTTAAGAGTCTTGCTCCACAAGAGGGCCACAGTATCAATATCAAACAAAGTGGCAAAGCCCATGATTGCAAGTTGACGAACGGAAAGTAAATTGTATGCAAGGGACTCAACAAGCATGACCTTCTCGATCGTGAGATCATGAGAGATGACAACCTTACCAAGTCCCAATACCTTAGAAGATGAGGCATCACCCCACTCGACATTGGTGGGCATAGATGGAATCTTGTGCACGTCCACCACCAAGTCCTTGCTTCCGGTCATATGATTTATATCTCCACTATCGAGCAACCATGATCCCCCACCAGAAGCAAACACCTACAAGAGATCAATGCTTGGTTTTAGATACCCATTTTGTAATGGGTCCTTTGATGTTAGTAACAAGGGTCTTAGGAACCCAAAGAGACCATTCAATGTACTGATGAGGAGAACCAACAAATTTGGCATAGACATGCCCATCACTAGCACGACATAACACATAAGAAGGATTAAAGTCGACGGCTTTGTTGGGAGGGGTGGCATTGCCCTTTTTGACACCGCCACCCTTCGCATTGTTCTTCTTCTCCTTGGAAGCATGCTCTCCCTCCTTCACAAAAGTTTGCTTGAGAGGAGGAGGTCGTTTGGTCTTGTTATCCTTCTTCTTGTTCTTGGGCTTGGGTGCGAACCCAATCCCCTCCTTGGCCACAACTTCCTTTTGATTTCTCAAAAAGGTCGTTTAGGTTCTTCTCACCTTGTATGCATGACACAAGGCCTTTCTCAAGTTGCTCCTTCAACTTAACATTCTCCTCAATAAGATGCACATGCTCACAACAAGGGTTAGTAGCATTTGCATTATCAATTAACACCATATGAGGAAATGTGGCTTTCTCCTTGGTTAGCTTCACTTGGAGTTGATCATGAGACTCCTTGAGGGTAGCATGAACACCCTTCAAGACTTTGTGAGCCTTGTCGAGAATGTCAAACTCCTCTTTGAGTCTAGAAAGATCAACCCCAAGCTTTGCCTTCTCGGAGTTTAGCACACGAGAAACAACAAGGGCATGATCAAGATCTTTCTTTAATTTAGCATGATCATAATTGTGAGACTCCTCAAGAGCCAAACGAAGACCACGCTCTTCCTCAAGAGCATTAGAAAGATCCTAAATCTCATCGACGTAGTCACGACTATGCCCCTCCATCTTAGAGATGGTATCTTCGTGAGCCTCGATCATGTCATTGGCTTCACCAAGTTGTTCCAAGAGAGCAACAAAGTGCTTCTTGGATTTACCCTTGAGTTTACCCATAAAGGCCTCAAACTCATTCACCTCCACATTAGTTCCCTCATGTTCATCAATGCTATCCGTCGAAGAAGGATGATTAATGATGGTAGTTTTGATGTTGGGGGTTACCTTGTTGGTGGCTTTAGCCATGAGGCACTTGGCGGTGATGCTCTCATTGGGTGAGTCGAAGAGAGACACCCGTGGAGTCGTCGCAATGGCAACGGAGGCCATGGCAACTCATAACCCACAAGTATAGGGGATCGCAACAGCTTTCGAGGGTAGAGTATTCAACCCAAATTTATTGATTCGACACAAGGGGAGCCAAAGAATATTCTCAAGTATTAGCAGCTGAGTTGTCAATTCAACCACACCTGGAAACTTAGTATCTGTAGCAAAGTGTTTAGTAGCAAAGTAAAATGATAACGATGGTAATGGTAACAAAAGAGTAATGAAAGCAAAGTAATGTTTTTGGTATTTTGCAGTGATTGTAACAATAGCAGTGGGAAAGTAAATAAGCGTAAACCAGTATATGGAAAGCTCGTAGGAATTGGATCAATGATGGATAATTATGCCGGATGTGGTTCATCATGTAACAATCATAACATAGGGTGACACAGAACTAGCTCGAGTTCGTCAATGTAATGTAGGCATGTATTCCGAATATAGTCATACGTTCTTATGGAAAAGAACTTGCATGACATCTTTTGTCCTACCCTCCCGTGGCAGCGGGGTCCTAATGGAAACTAAGGGATATTAAGGCCTCCTTTTAATAGAGAACCGGAACAAAGCATTAGCACATAGTGAATACATGAAATCCTCAAACTACAGTCATCACCGACAAGTATCCCGATTATTGTCACTTCAGGGTTAATGGATCATAACACATAATAGGTGACTATAGACTTGCAAGATAGGATATAGAACTCTCATATATTGATGAAAACATAATAGGTTTAGATCAGAAATCATAGCACTCGGGCCCTAGTGACAAGCATTAAGCATAGCAAAGTCATAGCAACATCAATCTCAGAACATAGTGGATACTAGGGATCAAACCCTAACAAAACTAACTCGATTACATGGTGCATCTCATCCAACCCATCACCGTCTAGCAAGCCTATGATGGAATTACTCACGCACGGCCGTGAGCATCATGAAATTGGTGATGGAGGATGGTTGATGATGACGACGGCGACGAATCCCCCTCTACGGAGCCCCGAACGGACTCTAGATCAGCCCTCCCGAGAGGTTTTAGGGCTTGGAGGCGGCTCCATATCGTAAAACGCGATGATTTCTTCTCTCTGATTTTTTTCTCCCCGAAAGCAGTTATATAGAGTTGGAGTTGGAGTTGGGGGGTCTCTAGGTGGGCCCACGAGGTAGGGGCGCGCCCTAGGGGGGGCGTGCCCCCACCCTCGTGAGAAGGGTGTGGGCCCCCTAGTCTTCATCTTTGGCAAGGATTTTTTTATTATTTATTGTAAGATATTCCGTGGAGTTTCAGCTCATTCCGAGAACTTTTGTTTTCTGCACATAAAACAAAATCATGGCAATTCTGCTGAAAACAGCGTCAGTCCGGGTTAGTTCCATTCAAATCATACAAGTTAGAGTCCAAAACAAGAGCAAAAGTGTTTGGAAAAGTAGATACACTGGAGACGTATCAACTCCCCCAAGCTTAAACCCTTGCTTGTCCTCAAGCAATTCAATTGACAAACTGAAAGAAATAAAGAAAAACTTCTACAAACTCTGTTTGCTCTTGCTGTTGTAAATATGTCAAGCTAGCGTTCAAGTTTTCAGCAAAGATTATAACTAACCACATTTGCAATAATTCTCAGGTCTCATGTTTACTCATATCAATAGCGTAATCAACTAGTGAGCCATAATAATAAAACTCGGATGACAACACTTACTCAAAACAATCATAATATGATATAACAAGATGGTATCTCGCTAGCCCTTTTCTGAGACCGCAAAACTTAAATGCAGAGCACCTTTAAAGATCAAGGACTGACTAGACATTGTAATTCATGATAAAAGAGATCCAATCATAGTCACACCCAATATAAATTAACAGTAATGAATGCAAATGACAGCGGTGCTCTCCAACTGGTGCTTTTTAATAAGAGGGTGATGACACAACATAAAAGTAAATACATAGGCCCTTCGCAGAGGGAAGCAGGGATTTGTAGAGTTGCCAGAGCTCGAATTTGAAATAGAGGTGAATAACATTTTGAGCAGTATACTTTCATTGTCAACATAACAACCAAGAGATGGCGATATCTTCCATGGTACACACATTATAGGCGGTTCCCAAATAGAATGGTAAATTTTATACTCCCCCTCCACCAACAAACATCAACCCATGGCTTGCTCGAAACAACGAGTGCCTCCAACATACATCAGGTCCCAGGGGGAGTTTTGTTTGCAATTATTTTGATTTAATTTGCATAAAGCATGGGACTGGGCATCCCGGTGACCAGCCATTTATCTCGTGAGTGAGGAGCGGAGTCCACTCCTCTTGAGAATAACCCGCCTAACATGGAATATACAGACAACCCTAGTTGATACATGAGCCATTCGAGCATACAAAACAGGATATTTATTTGAAGGTTTAGAGTTTGGCACATACAAATTTACTTGGAACGGCAGGTAGATATCGCATATAGGAAGGTATAGTGGACTCATGTGGAATAACTTTGGGGTTTAAGGAGTTTGGATGCACAAGCAGTATTCCCGGTTAGTACAGGTGAAGGCTAGCAAAAGACTGGGAAGCGACCAACTAGAGAGCGACAACAGCCATGTACATGCATTAAACTTAATAAACATTGGATGCAAGCATGAGTAGGATATAATCCACCATGAACATAAATATCGTAAAGGCTATGTTGATTTGTTTCAACTACATGCGTGAACATGTGCCAAGTCAAGTCACTTAAATCATTCAGAGGAGGATACCACCCTATCATACCACATCATAACCATTTTAATAGCACGTTGGCACGCAAGGTAAACCATTATAACTCATAGTTAATCAAGCATGGCACAAGCAACTATGATCTCTAATTGTCATTGCAAGCATGTTTATTCATAACAAGCTGAATCAAGAACCATGAACTCATCATATTTACAAAAACAAAAGACGTCGAGTTCGTACCAGCTTTTCTCATCTCGGTCAGTCCATCATATATCATCATAATTGCCTTTCACTTGCACGACCGAACGATGTGAATAATAATAAGAGTGCACGTGCATTGGACTAAGCTGGAATCTGCGAGCATTCAATAAACAGGAGAAGACAAAGCAATATGGGCTCTTTTGTCAGGTAAACAATAATGCATATAAGAGCCACTTCAACAATTTAATTATGGTCTTCTCCTACTGACCCCCAAAGAAAGAAAAGAAATAAAACTATTTACATGGGAAAGCTCCCAACAAGCAAAAGAAGAACAGGAAATATTTTTGGGTTTTCTTTTTAATTGCTACTACAAGCATGGAAAGTAAATTGATTAAAAGCTACAACTAATTTTTTTGGTTTTTCTTAAAGTTTATTAAACACACAAGAAGAAAGCATTAAAAAGGAAAATAAACTAGCATGGATGATACAATGAAAAAGTATGAGCACCGACATCTAGCAATGAGTGTGTGTGAACATAAATGTAATGTCGGTGAGAAATACGTACTCCCCCCAAGCTTAGGCTTTTGGCCTAAGTTGGTCTATGGCCACGGCTGACCTGGCTGATATCCATAATAATAGTTGTTGGGGTCGTACTGTGTTGTAGCGGCTATCGCCTCCTGAGCTGCAGTGTGGCGACGAGCGGCCTCCGCTCTCCTCTCGTACTCATCTGCCTCCTCTCTGGTAATAGTATATCCTCCTCTTGCCTGATAATCAAAGAAAGCAGGAGCAGGGAGAGTAATATGGACAGCACGGCGTCTGTCAAAGATTAGTCGGTACTGGAGAGGCGATTCGTTCCTCTCGACAAAATGGTGGGAAATCATAGAATCAAAATCTAAATAAGCAGGAGGCAACTCCATGTCTCCCTCATGAACGTCTATCTCAAGAAATTTAGCAAAGCGGGTTGCATAAATTCCTCCAAAGAAATCTCCATTATGTCTATTATGATGCAACCTACGAGCTACAATGGCTCCCATATGATAAGATTGGTCTCCTGACACAGCACTCCTGAGAATGCTAAGGTCAGGGACACACATGTGACATGATTCATCCTTAGCATTTATGCACCTACCTATGAAGAGAGCAGAATAATGTATAGCAGGAAAGTGAATGCTCCCTATGGTAGCTTGCGTTATATCTCTAGATTCCCCTACAGTTATACTAGCAAGAAAGTTTCTAAATTCAGATTTAGGGGGATCCCTAACACTACCCCATTGTGGAAGTTTGCAAGCAAAAGTGAAATCCTCTAACTCCATGGTATAAGATTTTTCATAAAGATCAAACATGACTGAAGGAGAATTACGCGAAGATGAATACTCAAACCTCCTCACAAAAGAGCTTGTGAGCTCATGATACTGGGGGCATTCGTCTGCCTCAAAGTCCTCAAGATCGGCATTACGTAAATATGCGTTAAATTCTTCTTTTATTCCCGCTCAATCCATAAAATTTTCAGAAGGCCACTCACAAGGACGCACTGGAGCGTCTCTTGGAGGCTCTTTGTCAGCATCACGCATTGTAAGCCTGGGTCCTTGCTTCCTTGAAGAACCACCTTGGAACATTTTCCTAAACATATTTATTCCTCTGATATTTTTTGAAAGTTTTTAGTAACTTCAAAATAAAAGTAAATCAAACTCAATAATATTGATAGCAACTACTCCTACAAGTGCCTAGAGCCTATATCATGCATCAAAACTACATTTGACCATATAAATTTGACATGCAAGCTCAAGAACAGGGTCACCTAAGCAGCAAAAAATTTCAATGAATAAAGCACTAGAACAAAACCTAATTGGACCAATGGAGGAGTCACATACCAAGGAACAATCTCCCCAAACAGTTTTGTGAGAGGTGCTTTGAGCAAGGAGATCGAAAATGGCAGCAAAGAGGGCTGGAACTCGTGCTTGAGTTGGTTTTTCGTGTTTGTGTGAGGAAGATGAAGTGTGTGGCTAAAAGAATAAGTAGAGGAGGGCCACCGTGGGGCCCACAAGACAGGGGGCGCGCCCTAGGGGGGTGGGCGCGCCCTCCACCCTCGTGGCAAGGTGGTTTCCCCCCTGGTGTGTTCTTTGTTCCATAAATCCTCAAATATTCTAGAAAATATCATATTTAATTTTCAGGGCATTTGGAGAACTTTTATTTTCGAGGTATTTTTATATTGCACGGATAATCAGATAACAGACAGAAAATTATTGATTTTTACTTTATTTTAACTAAATAACAGAAAGTATAGAGAGGGTACAGAAGGTTGTGCTTCTAGCTTCATCCATCTCATGTTCGTCAAAAGGAATCCACTAACAAGGTTGATCAAGTCTTGTTAACAAACTCATTCCGATTAACATGAAACCGGAGCAATTTCGAATAACACTAGGTTACCTCAACGGGGATATGCACATCCCCAATAATAAGTATATCATATTTCTTCTTGACAGTAGGAAGAGGAAATTCAAAACCTCCAAATATAATCGATGGAATTTTTCTGATAGAGTTGATACTATGAACTTGAGGTTGTTTCCTCGGAAAGTGTACTGTATGCTCATTACCATTAACATGAAAAGTGACATTGTCTTTGTTGCAATCAATAACAGCCCTTGCAGTATTAAGAAAAGGTCTTCCAAGAATAATAGACATACTATCGTCCTCGGGAATATCAAGAATAACAAAGTATGTTAAAATAGTAATGTTTGCAACCACAACAGGCACATCCTCACAAATACCGACAGGTATAACAGTTGATTTATCAGCCATTTGCAAAGATATTTCGGTAGGTGTCAACTTATTCAAATCAAGTCTACGATATAAAGAGAGAGGCATAACACTAACACCGGCTCCAAGATCACATAAAGCAGTTTTAACATAGTTTCTTTTAATGGAGCATGGTATAGTAGGTACTCCTGGATCTCCAAGTTTCTTAGGTATTCCACCCTTAAAAGTATAATTAGCAAGCATGGTGGAAAATTCAGCTTCCGGTATCTTTCTTTTATTTGTAATGATATCTTTCATGTACTTAGCATAAGGATTTGTTTTAAGCATATCAGTTAATCGCATACGTAAAAAGATAGGTCTAATCATTTCAGCAAAGCACTCAAAATCCTCATCATCATTTTTCTTAGATGGTTTGGGAGGAAAAGGCATAGGTTTCTGAACCCAAGGCTCTCTTTCTTTACCATGTTTCCTAGCAACAAAGTCTTTCTTATCATAACATTGATTCTTTGATTGTGGGTTATCAAGATCAATAGCAGGTTCAATTTCTATATCATTATCATTACTAGGTTGAGCATCATTATGAACATTATCATTAACATTATTACTAGTCTCAGGTTCATTACCAAATTGTGTTTCAGCATCAGAAATAGAAATATCATTTGGATTCTCAGGTGTTTCAGTAATAGGTTCACTAGAAGCATCCAAAGTCCTATCATTTTTCTTTTTCTTCTTTTTAGAAGGACTAGGTGCATCTATTTTATTTCTCTGACAATCTTGCTCAATTCTCTTACGGTGGCCTTCAGGATACAAAGGTTCCTGAGTCATTCTACCAGTTCTAGTAGCCACTCTAACAACATTATCATTATTCTTACTATTCAATTCATTGAGCGAATCATTTTGAGCCTTAAGTACTTGTTCTAGTTGAGTGGTAACCATAGAAGCATGTTTACTAACAAGTTTAAGTTCACCTTTAACATTATCCATATAATCACCCAAGTGCTCAAGCATATTTGAATTGTATTTCAATTGTTTGCCAAAATAAGCATTAAAATCTTCTTGCTTAGCCTTGAAAGGCATGGGTTTCTGAACCCAAGGCTCTCTTTCTTTACCATGTTTCCTAGCAACAAAGTCTTTCTTATCATAACGTTGATTCTTTGATTGTGGGTTATCAAGATCAATAGCAGGTTCAATTTCTACATCATTATCATTACTAGGTTGAGCATTATTATGAACATCATCATTAACATTTTCATTAGGTTCATGTTCATTGCCAGATTGTGTTTCAGCATCAGACATAGAGATATCATTTGGATTATCAGGTGGTTCAGCAATAGGTTCACTAGAAGTTTGCATAGTTCTATCATTTTTCTTTTTCTTCTTTTTAGAAGAACTAGGTGCATCAATTTTATTTCTCTGAGAATCTTGCTCAATTCTCTTAGGGTGGCCTTCAGGATACAAAGGTTCCTGAGTCATTCTACCAGTTCTAGTAGCCACTTTAATAACATAATCATTTTTCTCACTATTCATCTCATTAAGCAATTCCTTTTGAGCTTTAAGTACTTGTTCTACTTGAGTGGTAACCATGGACGCATGTTTGCTAACAAGTTTAAGTTCACCTCTGACATTAGCCATATAATCACCCAAGTATTTAATCATATCAGCATCTTGTTTTAATTGTCTACCAAAATAAGCATTGAAGTCTTCTTGCTTAAACATAAAATTATCAAACTCATCAAGCATTGACTAGCAATTCTAGTAGGAGGGATTTCAGCTTTATCATATCTATAGAGAGAATTTACCTTTACTACCTGTGTCGGGTTATCGAGGTCTGGAGGTTCTTCAATAAATAAAGGATTAAGATCATATGTTTCTTTGACATGCGGTAAATTAAGACCATGTATTTCTTCAATAGGAGGTAAATTCTTAACATCTTCAGCTTTAATACCTTTTTCTTTCATAGATTTCTTTTCCTCTTGCATATCTTCGGGGCTGAGAAATAGAATACCTCTCTTCTTCGGAGTTGGTTTAGGAATAGGATCATTAATTGGAGCAGGAGCTAGCTCAGGAGCTGGCTCAGGAGGTGCCCAATTATTTTCATTTGTCAACGTATTATTCAATAAGATTTCAGCTTCATCCGGTGTTCTTTCCCTGAAAAGAGAACCAGCACAACTATCCAGGTAATCTCTGGAAGCATCGGTTAGTCCATTGTAAAAGATATCAAGTATTTCGTTTTTCTTAAGAGGATGATCAGGCAAAGCATTAAGTAACTTGAGAAGCCTCCCCCAAGCTTGTGGGAGACTCTCATCTTTAATTTGCACAAAGTTGTATATTTCCTTTAGAGCAGCTTGTTTCTTATGAGCAGGGAAATATTTAGCAGAGAAGTAATAGATCATATCCTGTGGACTACGCACACAACCAAGATCAAGAGAATTAAACCATATCTTAGCATCACCCTTTAATGAGAACGGAAATATTTTAAGGATATAAAAGTAGCAAGATCTCTCATCATTAGTGAACAGGTTGGCTATATCATTTAATTTAGTAAGATGTGCCACAACAGTTTCAGATTCATAGATATGAAATGGATCAGATTCAACCAAAGTAATTATATCAGGGTCAACAGAGAATTCATAATCCTTATCAGTAACACATATAGGTGAAGTAGCAAAAGCAGGATCAGGTCTCATCCTAGCATTTAGAGATTGCTTATTCCATTTAGCTCATAACCTTTTGAGTTCATATCTATCTTTGCAAGCTAAAATAGCTAAAGAAGCATCTTGATCAAATAAATTACCCTCAGGAATAACAAGTGATTCTTCATCATCACTTTCATCTTCATAATCAGATTCAATATTTTCAATCTCTCTAGCCCTAGCAAGTCATTCCTCGAGAAAATCACTAAGTGGCATAGTAGTATCAAGGATAGAAGTAGTTTCATCAGAAGTATCGTGTATAGCAGAAGTAGCATCATCAATAACATGCGACATATCAGAACGAATAGCAGAAGCAAGTTTAGGTGTCGCAAGCTTACTCATAACAGAAGGTGAATCAAGTGTAGAGCTAGATGGCAGTTCCTTACCTCCCCTCGTAGTTGAGGGATAAATTGTTGTCTTAGCGTCTTTCAAATTCTTCATAGTGTCCAGCAGATATAAATCCCAAGTGCTCAAAGAATAGAGCTATGCTCCCCGGCAATGGTGCCAGAAATTAGTCTTGATAACCCACAAGTATAGGGGATCACAACAGCTTTCGAGGGTAGAGTATTAAACCCAAATTTATTGATTCGACACAAGGGGAGCCAAAGAATATTCTCAAGTATTAGCAGCTGAGTTGCCAATTCAACCACACCTGGAAACTTAGTATGTGCAGTAAAGTGTTTAGTAGCAAAGTAATATGATAGTGATGGTAACAGTAACAAAAGAGTAACGAAAGCAAAGTA
Organism: Triticum dicoccoides; assembly: GCF_002162155.2. Classification (NCBI taxonomy): domain Eukaryota; kingdom Viridiplantae; phylum Streptophyta; class Magnoliopsida; order Poales; family Poaceae; genus Triticum; species Triticum dicoccoides. The sequence continues at coordinate 399,797,275 of NC_041388.1, read as the reverse complement.
ATGTTTTTAGTATTTTGTAGTGATTGTAACAATAGCAACGAGAAAGTAAATAAGCGTAAACCAGTATATGGAAAACTCGTAGGCATCGGATCAATGATGGATAATTATGCCGGATGCGGTTCATCATGTAACAGTCATAACATAGAGTGACATAGAACTAGCTCCAATTCGTCAATGTAATGTAGGCATGTATTCCGAATATAGTCATACGTGCTTATGGAAAAGAACTTGCATGACATCTTTTGTCCTACCCTCCCGTGGCAGCGGGGTCCTAATGGAAACTAAGGGATATTAAGGCCTCCTTTTAATAGAGAACCGGAACAAAGCGTTAGCACATAGTGAATACATGAACTCCTCAAACTACGGTCATCACCGGTAAGTATCCCAATTATTGTTACTTCGGGGTTAACGGATCATAACACATAATTGGTGACTATAGACTTGCAAGATAGGATCAAGAACTCTCATATATTGATGAAAACATAATGGGTTCAGATCTGAAATCATGGCACTCGGGCCCTAGTGACAAGCATTAAGCATAGCAAAGTCATAGCAACATCAATCTCAGAACATAGTGGATACTAGGGATCAAACCCTAACAAAACTAACTCGATTACATGATAAATCTCATCCAACCCATCACCGTCCAGCAATCCTACGATGGAATTACTCACGCACGGCGGTGAGCATCATGAAATTGGTTATGGAGGATGGTTGATGATGACGACGGCGATGAATCCCCCTCTCCGGAGCCCCGAACGGACTCCAGATCAGCCCTCCCGAGAGGTTTTAGGGCTTGGCGGCGGCTCCGTATCGTAAAATGCGATGATTTCTTCTCTCTAATTTTTTTCTCCCCGAAAGCAGTTATATAGAGATGGAGTTGGAGTCGAAAGGTCTCCAGGGGGCTCACGAGGTAGAGGGCGTGCCCTAGGCGGGGCGCGCCCCCCACCCTCGTGAGAAGGGTGTGGGGCCCCTGGTCTTCATCTTTGGCGAGGATTTTTTATTATTTATTGTAAGATATTCTCTGGAGTTTTAGGTCATTCGGAGAACTTTTTTTTTCTGCACATAAAACAACATCATGGCAATTCTGCTGAAAACAACGTTAGTCCGGGTTAGTTCCATTCAAATCATACAAGTTAGAGTCCAAAACAAGGGAAAAAGTGTTTGGAAAAGTAGATACGCTGAAGACGTATCAGGGTGATGCTAAGATATGGTTTAATTCTCTTGATCCTGGTTGTGTGCGTAGTCCCCAGGATATGATTTATTACTTCTCTGCCTAATATTTCCCTGCTCATAAGAAACAAGCTGCCTTAAGGGATATATATAATTTTGTGCAAATTAAAGAATAGAGTCTCCCACAAGCTTGGGGGAGGCTTCTCCAATTACTTAATGCTTTGCCTAATCATCCTCTTAAGAAAAATGAAATACTTGATATCTTTTATAATGGACTAACAGATGCTTCCAAAGATCACCTGGATAGTTGTGATGGTTCTGTTTTCAGGGAAAGAACACCGGATGAAACTGAAATTCTATTGAATAATATGTTGACAAATGAAAATAATTGGACACTTCCTGAGCCAACTCCTGAGCCTACTCCTAAACCAACTCCGGAGAAAATAGGTGTTTTATTTCTCTGTCCTGAAGATATGCAAGAGGCAAAGAAATCCGTGAAAGAAAAGGGTATTAAAGCTGAAAATGTTAAGAATTTACCTCCTATTAAAGATATACATGGTCTTAATTTACTACCTATTGAAGAAATATATGTTTTTAATCCATGACCTATTGAAGAAACACATGGCCTTGATAACCCGACACAGGTAGTAAAGGTAAATTCTCTCTATAGATATGATAAAGCTGAAATCCCTCCTACTAAGTTTGCTAGCCAATGTTTGGATGAGTTTGATAGCTTTATGGTTAGGCAAGAAGACTTCAATGCTTACTTTGGTAGACAATTGAAACAAAATGCTTATATGATTGAACACTTGGGTGATTATATTTCTAGAGTTAAAGGTGAACTTAAACTCATTAGTAAACATGCTTCTATGGTTACCACTCAAGTAGAACAAGTACTTAAAGCTCAGAATGATTTGCTCAATGAATTAAATAGGAAGAAAAATGATAATGTTGTTAGAGTTATGACTAGAGGTGGTAAAATGACCCAGGAACCTTTGTATCCTGAGGGCCATCCTAAGAGAATTGAGCAATATTCTCAAAGTAATGATATTGATGCACCTAGTCCTCCTAAGAGGAAGAAAAAGAAAAATGATAGGACTTTGCATGCTTCTAGTGAACCTGTTATTGACACACCTGAGAATCCCAATTATATCTCTATTTCTGATGCCGAAACACAATCTGGTAATGAACATGAAACTAGTGATAATGTTAATGATAATGTTCATGTTGATGCTCAACCTAGCAATGATAATGAGGTAGAAAGTTGAACCTGTTGTTGATCTTGATAACCCACAATCAAATAATCAACGTTATGATAAGAGAGACTTTTTTGCTAGGAAACACGGTAAGGAAAGAGAGCCTTGGGTTCACAAACCCATGCATTTTCCTCCTAAGCCATCCAAGAAAAAGGATGATGAGGATTTTGAGCGCTTTGCTGAAATGATTAGACCTATCTTTTTGCGTATGCGTTTGACTGATATGCTTAAAATGAATCCTTATGCTAAGTACATGAAAGATATTGTTACTAATAAAATAAAGATACCGGAAGCTGAAATTTCCACCATGCTTGCTAATTATACTTTTAAGGGAGGAATACCAAAGAAACTAGGAGAGCCCGGAGTACCAACTATACCATGCTCTATTAAAAGAAACTATGTTAAAACTGCTTTATGTGATCTTGGAGCCGGTGTTAGTGTTATGCCTCTCTGTTTATATCGTAGACTTGATTTCAAAAAGTTGACACCTACTGGAATATATTTGCAAATGGCTGATAAATTAACTGCTATACCTGTCGGTATTTATGAGGATGTGCCTGTTGTGGTTGCAAACGTTACTATTTTAATGGACTTTGTTATTCTTGATATTCCCGAGGATGATAGTATGTCTATTCTTCTTGGAAGACCCTTTTTGAATACTGCAGGGGCTGTTATTGATTGCACAAAATGCAATGTCACTTTTCATGTTAATGGTAATGAGCATACGGTAAACTTTTCAAGGAAACAACCTCAAGTCCACAGTATCAATTCTATTGGAAAAATTCCATCGATTATTTTTGGAGGTTTTGAATTTCCTCTTCCTACTGTCAAGAAGAAATATGATATTCTTATTATTGGGGATGTGCATATCCCCGTTGAGGTAACATAGTGTCATTCAAAATTTCTCCGGTTTCATGTTACTCGAAATGAGTTTGTTAACAAGACTTGATCAACCTTGTTAGTGGATTCCTTTTGATGAGCATGAGATGGATGAAGTTAGAAAGTACAACCTTCTGTACCCTCCTTTTACTTTCTGTTATTTAGTTGAAATAAAGTAAAAATAGTATTTTCTGTCAGTTTTCTGAATTATCCGTGCAATATAAAAATACTCTGAAAATAAAAGTTCTCCAAATGCCTGCCAATTTAATATGATTTTTTCTGGAATATTTGAGAATATCTGGCACTAAGAACACAGCAGGGGGAGCAAGCACCTGGCCACAAGGGTCCAGTGGGCGCCCACCCCCTGGGCGCCCCCTGCCTCGTGGGCCCATGGTGGCTCCCCTCCACTTATTCCAGCTACCACACATTCCTTCTTCCTCCCACAAGCATCACTAACCAGCTCAAACCCGAGTCCAAGCTCATTTTTCTGCCATTTTCGATCTCCTTGCTCAAAGCACCTCTCACAAAACTGCTTTGGGGGATTGTTCCTTGGTATGTGACTCAATGGTCCAATTAGTTTTTGTTCTAGTGCTTTATTCATTGCATATTTTTGCTGCTTAGGTAACCCCGTTCTTGAGCTTGGATGTCAAATTTATATGGTCAAAAGTAGTTCTGATGCATGATATTGCCTCTAGGCACTTGTAGGAGTAGGTGCTATCAATTTTGTTGAGTTTGATTCACTTTTATTTTGAAGTTACTAAAAATTTCAGAAATTTTCAAAAAAAGATGAAGAGATTTTTGAGGGGCTCATCAAGCCGAAGCTCAAAGGATAAGCAAAGTGAGGAGGATAAGAGGCCCAAATATAATCTCCCTCGCACCGCGGAAGTTCGGCCGTGTAAATGGCCTTGTGATAATTTCTTGAGAGCAGCCGAGATTTATGATGATTTCTATGAATTGGCTGAGAATGCAGGCCTCACCGCCTTCCTCCACGACCAATGTGAACAGTATCTCTTACTCACCAAAATCTTTGTGCAAAATTTTCATTTCCATGCTAGGAGCTCACCACCTACGGTGGAATTTTATTTATATGATGAGCATAAGGAGATGTCACTTCGTGATTTGTGTCGGGTTTGTTTGATCCCTTTTGAGGGCAGCATAGAGGAACCACATCATGACGACATGGATGTGTTTATTGATACCATTACTGTAGGGGAAACGAGGAAGGTTTCCGACGCATGAATTACTAGCATACGCTTTCCTGTTCTATGTTACTTTGCTATATTTGCTAGTAGATGCTTAATTGGGCGCGGAAACTGTGGAAACCTGAGTGTCCCTGATATTGTTATTTTGTGCCATGCCTTATTTCGTGATGACACATTTAGTATGGGTACTATTGTTGCAAAACGGTTAAATCTTAACCATACTAAGGGCCCTGTCGTGGAATTGTCACGGCAGATGTCCCAGCGAAAGGACATAGTCGTAGGGCCATCACAACTAGGAAGCTTAAAGGGGTTAATTGGGACAAAGGACACGAGAGGTTTATACTGGTTCGGCCCCTTACGGTGAAGGTAAGGCCTAGTCCAGTTGATGTTGTATTGCTAGGTTTCAATGACCAAGGAGCGAATCCGCTAGCTTGGCTATTGAACTCTTGTTTCTTCCCCTAAGCCGCCGTCGGGTCGTCCCCTTATATACACGGGTTGATGCCTGGCGGCCTACAGAGTCCCGGCCGGCTCATAAAACGTGTCCGGCTCGGTGACTTCTTTTATATGCCTTTCTTTACAAGTCTTTCTTTACATACGGCGGTTTACAATATTAGGCCTTAAGCCGCCTCTGGGCTTAGGCCTTCTACAAGTCTTAATAAACTATCACCTTGAATATTATTGGGCTTCTTTTGTAATCCGCCATTGGGGTTGACCCGGCCCCTCCTGGGTGGGTCATACCTGGTAGCTATATCCCTAACATTAGGCCCCAGGTTGACTTGAACTTTGTTCTTTGTCAATCTTCAATACTTAGACGAAATCAATCTTCCTCTGTCTGAAAAAACTCTATAACCCGCCATGACGTCATCTTCTGAAAATATGAAAGCCCGCTATGACGTCATCTTCAATGGATCTTTTATCTTTTAATGTCTTCTGAGAATTGAGGCGTCCGTTTAGCTGGATAATCATTATTTTGGTCTTCCTCAATTTTCGCGCCCGCCTGTTAACTTATCCCCTTATAAATAGGCTTGGCCGGTCCTTCTTCTTTCTTCTTCTTCCTTCCATATTCTTGCTACCTCTCTGCTTCTCGAGCTCCTCCGCTGTCGTAGCACTCACCGTCGCCCTCAACATCGGCCGCTGCATCACCCTGAGCTCGTCCAGAGAAACGCGGCGACTCTTCGCAGTACATCTGCATTTCGTAAGATCCTTCTTTTTCACGCACTTAGACCTGTATTAGGGTTGCGAGTTCATCGGTGTTCTTAGTTGTTCATCACGGATCTTCTTGTAGTTCTTCCTCCGCAGCCTCTTCTGATCCAAAAAGGAACACATAACTCATGCGGTAGTTGTTTTGTGTCCATTTTTGACACCAGTAGATCCCTTTTTCCTGTACAGATGCATCATTATAACTCACGAACTCATTCGTACTAGATTTTTAGGTCTAGAATATTTTATTTTCGAAACGGCCATTTGATCGAAAATAATAATGAAAGCTTGGTAAACTTGTTTGTGCCAACACTTAGCCATTTTCTGTTTCTAGCATCCTTTGAATATCTTTAGTCATGGCGGCTTATGACTCCGGCTTTCCTTTATATGTCATTAGCCCTTATTTAAGCTGCCACAATTCATCTGTATCATGATCGTGAACCTGTAACTTCATCAAATAAATTGAACCGGCAAATTACTTTCTTTTCAGCTTCCCCTTTTTCATCATGCCGTCAAAAGCACCGACAGTCTGCAACTGGGTCCCCTCCATAGTAACTGAGGATAACTTGAAAGAGTTTGTCACCATTGGATTTTTATCGGAGAAAAACGTTATGTCTTATCGTGCTCCTGACCTGGACGAGGAACGACCTAATTCCAAAGACGGTGAAGTTATTGTCTTCATTGACCACATGAATCGGGGTTTTTCTCCACCTGGCTCAAAGTTTTTCAGAGATGTTCTTCATTTTTTCAAACTTCACCCTCAAGACCTTGGACCCAATTCCATATCCAACATCTGCAATTTTCAAGTTCTCTGTGAGGTGTATCCTCAAGAAGAGCCGACTTTGGAACTCTTCAGAGAGTACTTTTATCTGAACCGCCAGAATGAGTGTACCAATCGCCCTAGCTTTGAACTCGGTGGAATCTAAATCTAGCGCCGACAGGGCGCCGTATTTCCCTTAATAGTCTTACCAAGTCATCCCAAAGATTGGAATCAAACCTGGTTCTATTGACAAGATATGTCTCCAGCCAATGAAAAACCACTACCGGGTTATCGCGCGGAGCGTCTGGATTCCATGTTTGTGCTCCCTGATAAACTTACTTCTGCTGAACGCAAGAAGCTTATTCCATCTATTAAAAGGATTAATGCCTTATTGGGGAATGGCTTAACCGAAGTTGACTTGATCCGTTGCTGGATCTCGTGGCGGGTCATCCCTCTAAGCCGTCGATCCAAATTGATGTATGAGTATGGCGGAGGCCCAAATGATTCTCTACGTCACAGCTCTGTACAACTAACTGAAGAAGACATTATTGCAATGTCAACCATCCTTGTGAACGGAAAATATGAGGACTGCAGTAAGGTTGGGTTAAACCCCTTCTGCAAACTTAACCCGGCACCAGAGGAGAAAAACCCCTGACCTCTTTCTCTTTTTGTGTTTTCCTGAGTAGTTTTAAATACTTGCATGACCTTTTATCCTATTTATTTGTTTACAGGCCAAATCCGACTTCTGGAAGGCCAAGTATGACCATGAAGCTGCCAAGAAGGCTAGAGCCGCCGCCATAGCCACCAGGAAGACGACCCGGAGGTCCAAGAAGAAAAGGAGCACTGCTTCGGACCTGTTAAAGCTGGACGATGATACTGAGTCGGAGGTAGCCCTTGACTCCCTTGGCCAGTTTTTTAATAACCTTATTGACGCTGACTATTGCCAGGATGACACGGGAGCCAGACTGGCCGTAGAAGAAGACGAAACTATTTCCTCCGACTCAGCCCATTTGCCAAGACAGAAACTTCGACTGGTAACCCGGAAAGTATGGTTTTCGCACCCTTTGGCTTATTTGGACCCTCATTTTCTTTTGGAAAAGCAGCAACATGAGAGTCGCCGTCAAGCCCGGAATAATGACGACAATGAACCGCCTTCCGTTTTACAAAAAACTCCTCCAAAACGCCTGAATGAGGTTTCTTTCATCTTCATCTTTTGCTTTCATTACTGAATCTATTCCCTTGCCTCACTGACTTTATTTTACCTTTTACAGGAGGTTTCTCGCTCTTCTGGCAACTCATCTCAGACTTAGTTTCTGGCTTTCAAAACTGCTCCTAGGTAAGGAAAAATCAGCTTTCCTCTGTATCTTTAAAAACTGCATTCTTACACTAACTGAATCATAAAACTTTTCTTAGTGGCCCAGCCAAATCCAAGAAGGCCAAGGTGATTAAGCCGTCAGAAGACCCGAAGGTTCCTGCACCTGAGTCGGCCATGCCAACTCCTCCCTTTGAAACTGAAGCACCTGAAGACCCGACTGTTCATACTCAATTGGATCCTCCTGAGTTGTCACCCGATGAGATCACCCTTAATCCGACTATCACTGAACCATCTAGTTCAGCTAACCTGCCAACAACTTCTGATACTGACGTGTTGATTATTGGTAGCCGATTTGTTGAACCGGGGACCCCCACTGTGTTAGCCCGGCACACTACTAAGCAAGAAGCCTTGGAGAAGCAGAAAGTGTTTTTTGATATCTCTCACTACACTCATCTGAATGCTAGTGACATACTGTCCGGCTATCTCAGTCATGTTCATTCAAGTCGTGAGTCGGAAATTGAGATGGTCAAACAATTGCAGCTAAAATATGAGGTATGTTCTTTGGTTCACTTATACTCTGCCAGCCCCAAAGTCTTCAGATGATGAACCTGAATGATCTATAGACTTTATGATATAGGTTGATAATTTGTCTCTAAGCTTTTTCAAAGTCCAACAAGGTAGCGTAAACTTCACCTGTAGTCCCCAAGGGCCGTCTCAATTTATCATAAATGAACTGGTACTTAACTTCATAATTGTCTTTTACTAGTCCCAATAAGTATTGCAATCCGACTTAATCTTGAGAAACTTTCTGAATATCATGCATTAGCCCCCAAGTGCCAAGTGATGTTACTTTGTAAAACACTTGGGACTTGAAACATATAAGAATCATAAAAAATTACTTTGGCAGACATTAGCCCCCAAGTGTCATGTGGTATTGCGGTGCATAGTACTTGAGACTTGAACCCTTATAACTTTTAGTTTTAAGCCTTGACACACATGTGTATGTTTTATAGAATGCCCTATCTGAATTGGGCTCCCAATTAACTGATGCAAAGACCCGGCTGACAGATCAAGAGGCAGAAATCAAGACTGCTAACTCTAAACTCCAATTGAGACTTTCTGAGACAGAAAAATTGAAGACCAGCTTAACGACAAAGAAGAAATCATGTGCCAAAGAAAAGATGCTGCTAATACAACATGCTGAAACAGCTGAGGCGGCTCTTGAGGAGGTTACCACGGAGCTCACCGGCTTAAAGAACCGGGTGTCTCAAATGGTCTCCGCCATCTTTGGTAAGTCATCCGTATTAATCTCTTGCACCTTCTTTTGACCCGGAATATAAGCCGCCTGCTGAGCCTTTGTTTAAAAAAAACTCATAGGTCCATGAAGCAAATATCTGAGCCAAGACAGTGTGGCCAAATTGAAGGCGGTTTATGCCTTGGTGGAGCAATTGTATACTGGCGCTCTACGAGCACTTGCCACCATCTCCCCTGCCAACCAAGGACCCAATTGGTTGAATGATGTCTTGAAGAAGTTATCAATCTTACCCGCCAGGTTTCAAGAGGTCAAACGATCCTGTGCCAGAGCCGGAGCCCTGACTGCCCTGAGCCGCTCCAAAGCCTGGGTGCCAGATCTAGACCCGGCGGATGTACCTAAGGGGTACCCTACCGTGAAGGAAGACGGGACCCTATTTGAGAAAGATGACTTCATTGCCTGTGTGAGGGGAGTTCGACCTAAAGCTACTATTCTTGGAGATGAGACCAACATCGATAAATATCAGCCGGGTTTTGATATGGAGAATAAGAAGATGGCGACTCCCTCTTATAAGGTGGCAGATCTTATCCCGCCGGTTCGTCAACACACTTTTGCCCCGGAAGTTGATCCGTTCGGCCTGATTGATGATGAAGCGGAGTTCATTGCTCTGAATGGCTTTGACTGGTCCAATCCCAGCTTCCAATCAGTAGAAGGAGGTGAACCGGCGAGGGAAGAGTCATAACCATCTTGTGGGATTTCAAAGATTTGTAATTAGATTTAGCTTGAAATTGTATGTGTTGCTTATGCCATCGCACACAAAATGTTGCATACTACTCTTTGCCAGCACATCTTTGATTATATCTGCAATGTTTTAACTTTGCTCCTACAAAAAGTGAAAGAGTTGGCCTGTGTTTCTGGACTGCTGGTTTTCATGATCCAATCTTTTTTGAGAAGTCAATGCTTCCATATACCTGATGACTATCACGCCTTGGCGGCCTATTATCAAATAGTCAAACAGGCTTAAGTAAAAACCATACTGATAATTTAGATTTGAGACAATAAAAAACCAGTAAGACAAAATAGCAGATTTAAAACAACATAAATTTGGGGGTTTCTGATTTGAATACGATCAGTAAACCGGACCAGAGGGGTTAAGCTAAGATGCGAATACGATCATATAGCCCCCAGTGGCTTTGGCATTGTGCCGATCAAGAGGGTACCGACAGCTGTGTTCTCTTTGGTTCGAATACGACCTATGTTTGAACAGGAAGCCCCCAAATGACCTTGAGAGGTTTTTAACTAACCTGATTCGAATACGATCCAAGTCGGGCCCAAAAGGGGTTAAGCTATGATTCGGATACGATCAAGAAGCCCCCTAGTGAGTTTGTCTTTGAGCCTATCAAGAGGGTTACAACAGCTATGTTCTCTTTGGTTCGAATACGACCTATGTTTGAACAGGAATCCCCCAAGTGATCATGAGTTTTACAGCTAGATTCAAATACGATCATAAGCCGGACCAAAAAGGTTAAGCTAGATTCAGATATGATCAGCTCCTTAATAGTCATTTAAATAGTGAAAATAGTAAAGATATATGATCTTTGAAGAGGAAAAATACATAGGTCCTGCTTTATTACTTATCATAATATATACAACGTCAAAGTATGTACATGACGAGAGCCGGTAGCTCAGGTGTAGTATGGCCGAAGCTGAGCAATGTTCCACGGCCGGCGGGTCTCCTCCTCCGACTTACGTGAATCTTTGTGCTCTCGAACGTCAATGAGGTAATATGACCCGTTGTTTAAATTCTTGCTGACCACAAAGGGTCCTTCCCAAGGCGGGGATAGTTTGTGTGCATTTGACAGATCTTGGATGAGCCGAGGCACCAGGTCACCTTCTTGAAAGGTCCTGGACTTAACCCGGCGGCTGTGATAACGTCGCAGGTCTTGTTGATAAATTGCTGATCGAGCCGCCGCTAAGTCTCTCTCCTCATCTAACAAGTCAAGTGCATCCTGTCGGGCTTGTTCATTATTAGCTTTGTAAGCCGCCACACGAGGGGAGTCATGACGGATGTCACTAGGTAGCACCGCTTCCGCTCCATAAACCATGAAGAAAGGTGTATAACCTGTAGACCTGTTAGGAGTGGCGTTGATACTCCAGAGCACCGAGGGTAATTCCTCTACCAAACAACCCGGCGTTCGTCGAAAGGGAACCATAAGCCGGGGCTTGAGACCTTTTAAGATTTCCTGACTTGCTCTCTTAGTCTGACCATTAGATTGAGGGTGAGCTACGGAAGAAACAGCAAGCCGGATGTGCTCATGTTGACAAAACTCCTCCATAAAACCTTGCGACAAATTAGTGCCATTGTCAGTGATAATGCTGTGTGGAAAATCAAAGAGAAAAATCACCTTTTTCATGAACTGAACCGTTGTGGCTACATCACACTTACTCACTGGCTCTGCCTCAACCCATTTTGTGAATTTCTCAACTGCCACTAAAAGATGTGTCTTTTTATCCTTGGACCTTTTGAAAGGTCCAACCATGTCAAGCCCCCAAACTGCAAACGGCCAAGTGATTGGAATCATCCGCAACTCTTGAGCTGGCACATGCGCTCATCATGCAAATTTTTGACATCCATCACACCTACTGACCAGATCCTCTGCATCGGCGTGAGTCGTTAACCAGTAAAAACCATGAAGAAAAGCTTTGGCCACAAGAGACTTTGACCCGGCGTGATGACCACAATCCCCTTCATGGATCTCACAAAGTATTTCTTGACCTTCCTTAGGAGAAACACAACGCTGAAACGCTCCAGTCACACTGCGATGATACAACTCTCCGTTAGAAATCGTCATTGAATTGGACCACCGGGTTATCTGTTGGGCCAGGGTCTTGTCCTCTGGCAACTCGCCCCGGGTCATGTAAGCCAGGAACGGTACTGTCCAATCTGGAATAACATGAATAGCCGCCACTAACTATGCCTCCGGGTCAGGAATGGCCAAATCTTCCTCTGTATGCAACTTAAGAGACAGGTTATGTAAAACATCCAAAAAGGTGTTAGGTGGTACCGGCTTACACTGAGATCCCAACCGGCTTAAGGCATCGGCCGCTTCGTTCTTTCTGTAGTCAATGTGTTCCCTTAAAATGCCCCGCAATAGTGTCGACCTCGCGGCAATAAGCCGCCATGAGAGGATCCTTGGAATCCCACTTGCCTGACACCCGTTGAGCCACCAAATCTGAATCGCCAAAGCACCAGACCCGGCTCAGACTCATCTCTTTAGCCATTCGAAGACCATGGAGCAAGGCTTCATATTCTGCTGCGTTGTTAGTACAAGGAAACATCAATCGCAACACATAACAAAACTTGTCCCCTCGAGGAGAAGTTAAAACAACTCCAGCCCCCGAGCCTTCCAACTGTCTGGACCCATCAAAATGAATCGTCCAATATGTGTTGTCTAGTTTCTCCTCTGGCATCTGCAACTCTGTCCAGTCGTTAATGAAGTCAACCAGCGCTTGAGATTTGATCGCAGTACATGGCATATACTTCAAACCATGAGACCCAAGTTCAATAGCCCACTTTGCGACTCGTCCTGTGGCTTCTCTATTTTGAATGATGTCTCCTAGAGGAGCAGAGCTAACCACAGTGATTGGGTGACCCTGAAAGTAATGTTTGAGCTTCCGGCTTGCCATGAACACCCTGTAAACGAGCTTTTGCCAATGTGGATATCTTTGTTTAGATTCAATGAGCACCTCACTGACATAGTAAACCGGTCGTTGGACCGGATGTTCCTTGCCAGCCTCCTTGCGCTCCACAAGAATGGCCACACTGACAACACGTGAGTTAGCAGCTACATATAACAACAACGGCTCTGTCTCAACCGGAGCAGCAAGAACCAGCGGCTCAGCGAGCTGTTTCTTCAGATCCTCAAAAGTAGAGTTAGCAGCGTCACTCCAGACAAAGTCATCCGCCTTTTTCATCATTTTATACAAAGGCTTTGTAACATCCCAAATTTTCAATTTGGAATGTTATACATTAGATCATCATTGCATATCATATTTTATTTTGCTTTTGGTTTGATCCTAGAAATTTCTACGCAACTCAAGGACCCGCGGAGAGAGTTGGGGAATTCATTATTTTCATATTTGAGTTTTCTCAAATTTTGAGAATAGGATCATTTGATTTTAATTATTTTATCATCAATTATTTCTATTACAAAAATATGAGAGAGGGAATAAAATGACTTTCCCAAAATAAAGAAATATTGAGGATTTAATAATAAAATAAAATAAGATTTTATTTCGGAGTTTTTCGTTATTTTATTTGAATTTAGGAAAAATGTGTGTTTTTCAAAATAGCATTTAGGCCCAAATAAATGTTCACCTTGTGAGGCTTGATTTTAGAAGCCCGGGAAAATTTATTTCGGGATTTTTGGAGTCCGTTTAGTATTTCTTTTTATTTTTCTTCCGCGCGTAATTATTATTAAAAAAAGGCAACCGACCTAACCGGGCCATGTCCGCCTGGGACTCTGGCCCGGCAAGCTTTATAAGCCGGGGCGCCCGAGGCCGAAGCCAGCCCTGCCGCCGCCGCCCCAAACCCTAGCGCCCGCCGCCGTCGCCAGCGCCGCCGCCGCGCCGCCACCGCCCGCCGCCTTGCCGACCCGCCGCCCGAGGTCGCCTCGAAATCCGTGTCGTCGTTTTTTTCAGAAAACCATTCGGTTTTTCCATCGGTTTTTCGTCGGTTTTTTTCTTTTTAGTTTTGGTTTTTTTAAATAGATCAGTTTTCCGATTTATTTAATTAGCGAGCGTTCGTCCGTTCGTTCGTTCTAGCGAACGTTCGACGTTTTTCTTTTTTTCGGATTAAATCCGCGATTTTTCTGATCGCGATTTCTGATCCGATTTTCATTTCAGTATAACTTTTTGCTCGTTTATCGGAATCGGTCGATTCAAGCGCCTGGAGTTTCGTCTCGAAACCCTCTATCCGTTTAACCAACTTAAACAAGTTTTTGCTACTTTAAAATTTGACTTAGATCCAGATTAGTAGAACGAAGTTGTTTTCTTTCGCCGTTTGACTTTCGTTGCTTCGTTCGATTTGATTCTTTTTGCAAACCGGAGTTCTTAAGTTGAACTTTCTGGTTAGTTCTCTTATTTGACTTTTACCTATGCATTAGATGAGTGCTTATTGTATGCTTGTTTGTTTGTCTGCGATAGAATACCCGGAGTGCGCTGCCTGTTACTTCGAATCTCTAGGTTTCGCGGATCATCAGCAAGGCAAGTAACACTTTGATCATACCTTTTCTACTACCCAGTTTTTATTGCATTAGATCAATCCTCAAACATTGCATGATTAGGATCTAATTAAATTGTGGGATGGGAAGTAGTTGAGGTAGTACCTATCACCTGTTATATTATCAAACCCTTGGGAGTTACTTCTACGTTTGCCTGTTATGCCATGCTATGCTAGTAGACGTGGATTGGGTGAGTGATATCCAGGATAGATGTGAGTTTGTTAATTAATGGTTTATCTAAGGTGCCAACTTAAACACACATCTGGGTGGATTGAGGTACCTGGATATTCCAGGATTGCCTGTTTTTCTTCATGGACCGCCACCCAGGCTCAAAGGGATCATGAGATTATTCATACTAGAAACTTCTGTGTGCAGCCACAAGCTATTATGGGCTCTAGCATAGTTGATTAAGTCGTGCGAACTCTTACAGGGTAGACTAGCAGATGTAGGGGAAAGTAGGTGTAACGGTCTATCCATCGTAAGGTGCAAGCGCTTCTGAAAGACTATGTCTCGGTCATCCGTCTTCTCAAACACCATGTAGTGCGAGAAACGAAACGGAGGCGATCGAGTCTTGTGGGGAAAAATGCGTAAACTTCTGCAGAGTGTATTAAACTAATCATGGTTAGTCGTGTCCCCGGTTATGGACATCTTGAGTATCTAGTACTTGGATTATCATGTGAATCTCAACATGCTACTCTAAATTAATTTTGTTGGGTTTTATTAATGATGATGTTTAATTGGGATTGAGGATGCTGTCAACCATTCTCAATGTTTAACAACTACCCTGATAGTTAAATAAATTTTATTCCTTTGTAGTAGGGAAAAATTGGATTTACGCAAAACTGTAACCATAGAGCTTTCCACCAGCCAAATATGCATATAGTATAGCTGTTTCATTCCATTACTCTCTATGTGTTACCTTGCCAGCATATTCCATGTGCTGACCCGTTTCGGGCTGCAACGTTAATGTTGCAGACTTTTCAGACGACGATTAAGGAGTTTTTAGGTCGTGGTTCTATACTCAGTGATGCCGTTGGAGTTGATGGACTCACTTATCTTCCAAGCCTTCCGCTGTTATCGTTAGTAGATGGCCTTAAGCCATATTTATTGTAATAAGTTCTCTATTGAGATACTCGATGTAATAAGTGTGTGATTGCTACTCTGTTATAAATCCTCCGAGTACTGTGTGGTGTCAGCATTACTGATCCATGGATGACACCGGAGCACAGAGATTGGACCGTTTGAGGTCTGGTCGCTACAGGCATCACCTTCTCCCCTAACCGTCTTATGAACCGGCTTAAGGCAGCGACGTGACCCGCCAAACGCTGAACGTCAATGATGCACACCGGTTTGGCTAGAGATGTAATTGCCTTAATTTTCTCCGGAATAGCCTCAATACCTCTGTTAGACACCAAAAAACCTAAAAGTTTGCCAGCTGGGACTCCAAAAACACATTTGGCCGGGTTAAGCATCATCTTGTAGACCTGGAGGTTATCAAAGGTCTCCTTCAGATCAGTTACCAAGGTTTCCTTCTCTTTGGATTTCACCACTATGTCGTCCACATAAGCATGAACGTTACGCCCAATCTGACTGTGAAGACAATTTTGTACACAACGTTGATAAGTCGCCTGGGCACTTTTCAGTCCAAAAGGCATAGACACATAGCAGAAGGCTCCAAACGGAGTGATGAAAGCCGTCTTCTCCTGGTCCTTAACTGCCATCTTGATCTGATGATAACCCGAATATGCATCCAAAAAACTCAAACGCTCTCAACCCGTCGTAGCATCAATGATCTGATCAATACGAGGGAGAGCAAAAGGATCGGCCGGACAAGCCTTGTTCAAATTGGTGTAATCCACACACATGCGCCAGGTGCCATTCTTCTTGAGTACAAGCACCGGGTTAGTCAACCACTCTGGGTGAAAAACTTCAATAATGAACCCGGCCGCCAAGAGCCGGGCCACCTCTTCTCCAATGGCCTTGTGCCTTTCCTCGTTAAACCGTCGAAGAAACTGCTTGGCCGGCTTAAACTTCGGATCAATATTAAGAATGTTTTCAGCGAGTTCTCTCGGGACACCCGGCATGTCAGAAGGTTTCCATGCAAAGATGTACTGGTTCTCACGGATGAACTCGATGAGCACGCTTTACAATTTTGGATCCAAGTTGGCACTGATGATGAACTGTTTGGATGAGTCGCCAGGCACAAAATCAACCATCTTGGTGTCATCCGCCGACTTGAATTTCAACACCGGTTCATGCTCCGTAGTTGGTTTCTTCAAATACGTCATGTCTGCCGGGTCAACATTATCTTTATAAAACTTTAACTCCTATGTCGCACAAACAGACTCAGCATAAGCGGCATCACCTTCTTCACATTTCAGGGCTATTTTCCGGCTTCCATGTACTGTGATGGTACCTTTATAACCCGGCATCTTGAGCTGCAGATACAAATAACACGGTCGAGCCATGAACTTGGCATAAGTTGGCCATCCAAACAGAGCATGATATGGGCTTTTGATCTTAACCACCTCAAAAGTTAACTTCCCAGCCCTAGAATCATATTCATCCCCAAAGGCTACTTCAAGTTCAGTCTTACCAACTGGTATGCCGACTTACCAGGCACAACACCGTGAAAAACAGTGTTGGATTGTTTAAGACTCTTATCAGTCAACCCCATCCGACGAAACGTCTCATAATAGAGGATGTTGATGCTACTGCCTCCGTCCATGAGCACCTTAGTGAACTTATATCCACCAACCTGAGGTGCCACCACCAAGGCCAAGTGACCCGGATTATCAATCCGGGGAGGGTGATCTTCCCTACTCCACACAATAGGTTGTTCTGACCACCTCAAATAACATGGAATCGCTGGCTCAACAGCATTGACAACCCTCTTATGAAGCTTTTGGTCCCTCTTGCATAAACTAGTGGTAAATACGTGGTACTGCCCACTATTCAACTGTTTTGGGTTACTCTGATACCCGGACTGTTGCTGCTATTGCTGCTGATTACTTTGGCCGGGTTGCTGATTATAGCCACCCTGGATACCCGGATGGCCCTGACCGTGAAAACCGCCTCCGCCTGAACCGGCGCCCGGGCCATGAAAGTTGCCTCCGCCTGAACCGCCGCCAGGTCCGTGGCTACCATCAAACATGTTGGAATTTTTAAATGCCTTCATGATCGTACAGTCCTTCCACAGATGGGTAGCTGGCTTCTCCCGGGTGTCGTGTCTTGGACAAGGTTCATTCAGTAGTTGCTCGAGGGTGGGACCTGACCCGCCTGACCGAGGAGGTGCCCTACCCTTGCGCCGTTGGTTGTTTCCCTGTGCATTGGTGTTAGCCACAAACTCGTCAGCCTTACGTTTATTACCTCCTTGATTCGCCGGGTTATGCTGATGACCCTTGCCGTTGTCGTTCTTCTTTCGCTTCCCTGTCTTCTCTTCATCTGATGCAGGATCCTTGGTACTATCAGAATCAGCATATTTGACCAGGGCTGCCATCAACTGGCCCATGTCATTACAATCGCGCTTGAGCCGCCCTAGCTTCTGTTTCAGAGGTTCAAAACGGCAATTTTTCTCCAACATTAAGACCGCAGAGCCGGCATCCATCTTATCAGATGAATGTATTATCTCCTTGACTCGGCGCACCCAATGGGTCGTGGACTCACCTTCCTCTTTCTTATAGTTAGTCAGGTCCACGATTGACATAGGTTGTTTACATGTGTCCTTGAAGTTCTGAATGAACCGGGCTTTTAACTCCGCCCATCAGCCGATAGAAGTGGGGGGCAACCCTTTCAACCAAGTGCGAACTATTCCATCCAACATCATAGTGAAATACTTAGCCATTGTCGCATTGCTGATCTCCAATAGCTCCATCGCCATCTCATAACTTTCAATCCATGCCCCAGGCTGCAAGTCGACCGTGTAATTAGGCACCTTACAAGGCCCTTTAAAGTCCTTTGGCAAGCGCTCATTACATAGAGCCGACACTAGGCAAGGGACACCTCCTGTTCTTATGGCCACTCCTGCCTCAACAGAGGTTGCCGGATAAACCGGAAAAGCCTGATGATCCGCCTGCTCAGCTGCCAGTTGAACCGCCCGCTCAGCCTCTTGACGGATTCTCTCCCGATCTGCCAAGTTAAGGGCAACACCCTGTGTCGGCACATGCCTACGCGGTTGGTTACGGCATTGAGCATTGCTCGACGTAGCGGCTGAGTCCATATGCCTGCTATAGCTCGGGCTCCAACTTCGGTGAGGGGTTGAATGGATTCTGTCTCGACTGTAAGAGTACGCATCCTGCTGCACCAGAGCCGTCTGAAGAAGTCCTCTCACCCTCCGTGTTTCAATTGCTGTCAGAGACTCGCCTTCCATCGGGAGAGCCGCCAAACGAGCCGACGAAGCGATGAGATTCTCCAAAGGGTTAGAAAAGTGACCTGGTGGTATTGGTGTGTAATGAGGCGGAGCGGTATTCATACGAGGTGGCTGCATGGCTCGCGGTTGAACCGGCGCCCCAGCCCCGGGTGTCGTGATCCGGTTTGTCTCCGACGGGTTACTTGGACCAGCCCTGGGTGTTTGGAAGAGATTCCTAGGGTCGTAAGTTAGAGGCAAACGTGACTGAGTTTTCTGGTGCCTTCTCCGCATGACCTCGTTTGACGCGTTCAGATCCACCGAGAGCCGGAAAGTCTCCGCTTGAAGCTGTTGAGCATGGGCATCCAAAGCCGCTCGCTCCGCGGCCATCCTGACCTCTTTTGCTGCTAAATTTTCCTTGGCTTGTGCCATCTCTTTGCGTAGTCGTGCCTCCTCCATGTCATGCTGAGCCTTATCCGCCGGCTCCACTACAGCAGTCAACAAATCCGTCAACTTATCCATGAGGTCCATTAGCAGCTGAGCCAGGGGGCGTGCGGGGTCTCCTGACCCGGTTGCTGCCGACTCGGTGGTTATTCCGGCCGCAGCCATAGAGTTCTGCCCGGGTTGAGTGCCAGCCATGAAAACTCCGGCTCGATTCGGCGGCTCATAGAGGTCCGGAATACTGCTGCCATCGGAACGGCCCCCAAGCACGCCATCTTGTAGCTGACACAAAGAATCTGTCTCGCCTAAGGACGACTCACCGTCAGAACAGATGGCCGTCTCACCGCCATCCACTGATCCTTCAGAGAACACACCTCCATGGATGCAACCCACGAAGGCATGCCTTACGGCAGGTTGAGCCCGGGCGGATCTCGCGCGCTGAGCCGTCTCGATGAGGTTGGTGCAGACGTCCGGCTCAGGGTCCGACTCGCCGATCCGGCCGATGAAGACATGGGTTCTGCCAAAGGGGACCCGGTACCCGTACTCAATTGAGCCGGCCTCGGGGCCCCAGCCTTCGCCGTCAATGTAGAGCTTGCCGCGATGACTCTTGGTCATCCGGCCCACAGCGTATCCCTTGAGCCCTTCGAAGTTGCCCTTCAAGAACTCAAATCCACCGTGCGCTGGCCCCATGGTGGGTGCCAACTATCGTGGAATTGTCATGGCAGATGTCCTAGCGAAAGGACTTAGTCGTAGGGCCATCACAACTAGGAAGCTTAAAGGAGTTAATTGGGACAAAGGCCCCTTACGGTGAAGGTAAGGCCTAGTCCAGTTGATGTTGTATTGCTAGGTTTCGATGACCAAGGAGCGAATCCGCTAGCTTGGCTATCGATCTCTTGTTTCTTCTCCTAAGTCGCCGTCGGGTCGTCCCCTTATATACACGGGTTGACGCCTGGCGGCATACAGAGTCCCCGCCGGCTCATAAAACGTGTCCGGCTCGGTGACTTATTTTATATGCCTTTCTTTACAAGTCTTTCTTTACATACGGCGGGTTACAATATTGGGCCTTAAGCCGCCTCTGGGCTTAGGCCTTCTACAAGTCTTAGTAAACTATCACCTTGAATATTACTGGGCTTCTTTTGTAACCCGCCATTCGGGTTGACCCGGCCCCTCCTGGGCGGGTCATACCTGGTAGCTATATCCCCAACAGGCCCCGTCCTTGGAGGCATCTTCGCCTTGCGCCTCGCTCCACATTTTAACATACCTATTAGGCATTATGAAAAAGAAGAAAAATTGATGCCTCCTGTTTATTTAGATTATAAGAGTATGGTAGCACATGATTTTATTGTTAAGTATAGGGAAAAGGAGCTTAAGTACAAATTAATGCTTGGTAAAAATCATCCTGAGACTATTACCTTGCCTGCTCCTTCCTTGTTTGATTTATCTGCAGGCAAGTACCTTGTTCCGTTGGAGGCCATTCATGCCTACCGGAACCCTACATCAGCTACAGAGCCAGAGCCGGAACCACAATTTGATCCTCCACGATAGTCTGATTACTAGTGGGATCCAGAGGCGATTGCCAACCAGTGGCAATCTGAGGCTTCTTCACAGTACGACCCCAACTATTACTTTGGATATCCGCCAGGCCAGCCGTGGCCATAGACCAACTTAGGCCAAAGGCCTAAGCTTGGGGGAGTACGTATTTCTCACCGACATTACATTCATGTTCACACACTCATTGCTAGTTGTCGGTGCTCATACTTTTTCATTGTATCATCCATGCTAGTTTATTTTCCTTTTTTATGCTTTCTTCTTGTGTGTTTAATAAACCTTAAGAAAAACAAAAAAATTAGTTGTAGCTTTTAATTAGTTTACTTTCCATGCTTGTAGTAGTAATTAAAAAGAAAACCCAAAAATATTTCTCGTTGTTCTTTTGCTTGTTGGGAGCTTTCCCGGGTAAATAGTTTTATTTCTTTTCTTTCCTTTGGGGGTCGAGAGGAGAAGACCATAATTAAAATGTTAAAGTGGCTCTTATATCCATTATTGTTGATCTGACAAAAGAGGCCATATTACCTTGTCTTCTTTCTTGAATTGAATGCTTGCAGATTCCAGCTTAGTCCAATGCACGTGCACTATTATTATTATCCACACTATTCAGTCGTGCAAGTGAAGGCAATAATGATGATTATATGATGAATTTATTGAGATGAGAAAAGCTGGTATGAACTCGACCTCTCTTGTTTTTGTAAATATGATTAGTTCATCATTCCTGATTCAGCCTATTATGAATAAACATGTTTGCAATGACAATTAGAGATTATAGTTGCTTATGCCATGCTTAATTAGCTAGGAGCTTATAATGGTTTGCCTTGCGTGCCAACATGCTATTAAAATGGTTGTGATGTGGTATGATAGGGTGGTATCCTATTTTGAATGATTCGAGTGGCTTGAGTTGGCACATGTTCACGCATGTAATTGAAACAAAATCAACATAGCCTCTACGATATTTATGTTCATGGTGCATTATATCCTACTCATGCTTGCATTTAGTGTTGATTAATTTTAATGCATGTTCATGACTGTTGTCGCTCTCTAGCTGGTCGCTTCCCAGTCTTTTGCTAGCCTTCACCTGTACTAAGCGGGAATACTGCTTGTGCATCCAATTACATAAAACCCAGAGTTATTCCATATGAGCCCACCATACCTACCTATATACGGTATCTACCTGTCGTTCCAAGTAAATTTGTATGTGCCAAACTCTAAACCTTTAAATAAACATTCTGTTTTGTATGCTCGAATAGCTCATGTATCAACTAGGGCTGTCCATATCTTCCATGTTAGGCGGGTTATTCTCAAGAGGAGTGGACTCCGCTCCTCACTCACGAGAAAATGGCTGGTCACCGGGATGCCCAGTCCCATGCTTTATGCAAATCAAATCAAAATAACTGCAAACAGAACTCCCCCGGGACTCTTGTTAGTTGGAGGCCCTCGTTGTTTCGAGCAAGCCATGGATTGATGCTTGTTGGTGGAGGGGGGTATAAACTTTACCATTCTGTTTGGGAACCGCCTATAATGTGTGTAGCATGGAAGATATCGCCATCTCTTGGTTGTTATGCTGACAATGAAAGTATACCGCTCAAAATATTATTCACCTCTATTTCAAAACCGAGCTCTGGCACCTCTACAAATCCCTTCTTCCCTTTGCGAAGGGCCTATCTATTTACTTTTATGTTGAGTCATCATCCTCTTATTAAAAAGCACCAGTTGGAGAGCACCTCTGTCATTTGCATTCATTACTGTTAGTTTACATTGACTATAACTTGACTGGATCTCTTTCACCATGAATTACAATGTCTAGTTAGTCCTTGATCTTTAAAGGTGCTGTGCATTTATGTTTTGCGGTCTCAGAAAGGGCTAGCGAGATACCATCCTGTTATATCATATCATGATTGTTTTGAAAAAGTGTTGTCATCTGAGATTTATTATTATTGCTCGCTAGTTGATTATGCTATTGATATGAGTAAACATGAGACCTAAGTGTTATTGTGAATGTGGTTAGTTCACAATCTTGCTGAAAACTTGAATGCTGGCTTTACATATTTACAACAACAAGAGCAAACAGAGTTTGTAAAAGTTTTCTTTATCACTTTCAGTTTGTCAACTGAATTGCTTGAGGACAAGCAAAGGTTTAAGCTTGGGGGAGTTGATACGTCTCCGTTGTATCTACTTTTCCAAACACTTTTACCCTTGTTTTGGACTCTAACTTGCATGATTTGAATGGAACTAACCCGGACTGACGCTGTTTTCAGCAGAATTGCAATGGTGTTATTTATGCGCAGAAACAAAAGTTCTTGGAATGACCTGAAACTCCGCGAAGATTATTTTTGGAAATAATAAAAAATACTGGCAAAGAATCAAGGCCAGGGGCCCACACCCTAGCCACGGGGGCCCCCTGGTGCTCCACCGACCTCAACTCCAACTCCATATATTCGTGTTCAGGGAGAAAAAAATCAGGGAGAAAGATTCATCCGTTTTACGATACGGAGCCGCCGCCAAGCCCTAAACTCTCTCAGGAGGGCTGATTTGGAGTCCGTTCTGGGCTCCGGAGAGGGGAATCCGTCGCCGTCATCATCATCAACCATCCTCCATCACCAATTTCATGATGCTCACCGCCGTCGTGAGTAATTCCATCGTAGGCTTGCTCGACGGTGATGGGTTGGATGAGATTCATCATGTAATCGAGTTAGTTTTGTTAGGGTTTGATCCCTAGTATCCACTATTTTCTAAGATTGATGTTGCTATGACTTTGCTATGCTTAATGCTTGTCACTAGGGCCCGAGTGCCATGATTTCAGATCTAAACCTATTATGTTTTCATCAATATATGAGAGTTCTTGATCCTATCTTGCAAGTCTATAGTCACCTACTTTGTGTTATGATCCTGCAACCGCGAAGTGACAATAATCAGGACCACTCCCGGTGATGACCATAGTTTGAGGAGTTCATGTATTCACCGTGTGTTAATGCTTTGGTCCGGTACTCTATTAAAAGGAGGCCTTAATATCCCTTACTTTCCATTAGGACCCCGCTGCCACGGGAGGGTAAGACGAAAGATGTCATGCAAGTTCTTTTCCATAAGCACGTATGACTATATTCGGAATACATACCTACATTACATTGATGAACTGGAGCTAGTACTGTGTCACCCAATGTTATGACTGTTACATGATGAACCGCGTCCGACATAATTCTCCATCACCGATCCATTGCCTACGAGCTTTCCATATATTGTTCTTCGCTTATTCACTTTTCCGTTGCTATTGTTATTGTCACTACAAAATACCAAAAATATTACTTTTGCTACCATTACCACTACTATCATATTACTTTGCTACTAAACACTTGCTGCAGATATTAAGTTTCCAGGTGTGATTGAATTGACAACTCAGCTGCTAATACTTGAGAATATTCTTTGGCTCCCCTTGTGTCGAATCAATAAATTTGGGTTGAATACTCTACCCTCGAAAACTGTCGCGATCCCCTATACTTGTGGGTTATCAGGGTTGTACCCAAGTACAGATCCATCCACATATCAAATTATCAAAGTAACGAAGGTGAATCATATGAGCGTGATGAAAACAAGCTTGATGATAATTCCCATGTGTCCTCGGGAGCGTTTTCCTTTATATAAGAGTTTGTCCAGGCTTGTCCTTTGCTACAAAAAGGAATGGGTCATCTTGCTGCACCTTATTTACTTTTATTACTTGTTACCCATTACAAATTATCTTATCACAAAACTATTTGTTACCGATAATTTCAGTGCTTGCAGAGAATACCTTACTGAAAACTGCATATCATTTCCTTCTACTCCTCGTTGGGTTCGACACTCTTACTTATCGAAAGGACTACGGTAGATCCCCTATACTTGTGGCTCATCACCGCCCCCACCCCTTGTCCAATTCGGATTGGCAAGGGGGGCGCGCGCCACCTCACTGGTCGGCCCTCTCTCCTCCACTAAGGCCCATGTGTGGCCCATTAACTTCCCCGCGGGGGTCCGGTAACCCCGGGTACTACGAAACTTATCTGATACTTCCTGAAACCAATCCGTGTTCGAATATAACCTTCCAATATATGAATCTTAACCTCTCGACAATTTTGAGACTCCTCGTCATGTTTGTGATCTCATCTGGGACTCCGAACAAACTTCGGTCATCAAATCACGTAAGTCAAAATACAAATCGTCATCGAACGTGAAGCATGCGGACCCTACGGGTTCGAGAACTATGTAGACATGACCGAGACACATCTCCAGTTAATAACCAATAGTGGAACCTAGATGCTCATATTGGATCCTACATATTCTACGAAGATCTTTTATCGGTCAAACCGCGTAACAACATATGTTGTTCCCTTTGTCATCGGTATATTACTTGCCCGAGATTCGATCGTCGGTATCACCATACCTAGTTCAATCTCGTTACCGGCAAGTCTCTTTACTCATTCTGTAATGCATCATCCTGTGACTAACTCATTAGACACATTGCTTGCAAGGCTCATAGTGATGTGCATTACCGAGAGGGCCTAGAGATACCTCTCTGATACACGGAGTGACAAATCCTAATCTCGATCTATGCCAACTCAACAAACACCATCAGAGACACATGTAGAGCATCTTTATAATCACCCAGTTACGTTGTGACGTTTGATACCACACAAGGTGTTCCTCCGGTATTCGGGAGTTGCATAATCTCATAGTCAAAGGAACATGTATAAGTCATGAAGAAAGCAATGGCAATAAAACTAAAACGATCATTATGCTAAGCTAACGGATGGGTCTTGTCCATCACATCATTCTCTAATGATGTGATCACCAGCTACAGCTTCAGTGCCACTAGCTCCAGCACCTACCGCATCAGCTCCGTCTACTTCGACTGAAGCCTTCGTCCTTGGAGTTCTCCGGACACCACCACCTGAAGACTAAGCCTGAGAGACGTTTTAGTGATATGCATTTTCTATGAACTTTTTGGTAACTTGTTGCCAAAGGGGGAGAAAAATGTATAGATCATAGGTTTCGAGAGAGAGAGACAGAGTTTGCTTTTGTTCTCTCTTGTCTTCTTGGTTGAACTTTGTTTGTCTTTTGATTGCTTGAGATACTACGCTATTATCTGTAGACATTGATGATCATGTGGTTGATCATACGCTACACTTATGCTTGTTAGATGATATTATCTTACTTATCCTTATATGATCATTCACTTTGCTTGGTGATGAGTGCATGTATTTAATTCTTATCATTTTGAGCGCTCCACCAAGATGTATGTGACATGGAAGAGTAACCCATGATCCTAACTCATTGTGCATTTGCAGTCCAAAGCAAATCTTAAGATATGCACAAATTTAGGGGGAGCTCTTGCTTTTCACATATTTCTCAAAGCGACGATATCTTTCACTCTTATTATCATTTGTCGAAGCTTTGATCTATATGTTGTCATCAATTACCAAAAAGGGGGAGATTGAAAGTGCAACTATCCCCGGGTGGTTTTGGTAATTCCTAACAACATATAGCTCATTGAGCTAACATTATTCCAAGATTAATATTTTAAGAAAAGCTCAATGAATGGCATGGCATGGATGAGGAAAGTGGATCCCTCAAAATTCTAAGGACAAAAAGTTTGGATCAAGCTTCAAGATCAAGACTCTACATTTTATATTTTAGTGATCCAAGATCACATTGAGTCTATAGGAAAATCCAATACTATCAAGGAGGGATGAGGTGTTGCTTAATGGCTTGCTTGCTCAAAGTGCTTAGTGATATGCTCCAAAAACCCTCAACTACCTTCCCACATCCACATATGACCTAAACCAAAAGTCAAACTCGGCCCCACCGATTCTTTCTATCCGCGCCACCGAGTTTCAAATGTCATAGCCACTGCCACAAACCCTAGCAATTTGGTTTCACCGATAGGGATCTCGGTCTCACCGAGATGGGATTGTAATATCTTTGTTTCCCTTCGCAACGTTTCGGTCTTACCGAGATGAGCGATCGGTCCCACCGAGATTGCAATGTAAACTCTCTGTTTCCCTTTTGTAACATTCCGGTCTCACCGAGATGAGAGAATCGGTCCCACCGAGTTTACCTGACCAACTCTCTGGTTAGCTTATTACCAAAATCGGTCCCACCGAGTTTGTGTAATCGGTCACACCGAGATTACGTTATGCCCTAACCCTAACCATATCGGTCCTACCGAGTTGCATCTCAGTCCCACCGAAAATCCTAACGGTCACTAGGTTTGCTGAATCGTTCCGGCCGAGTTTAACCATTCGGTCCCACCGAGTTTGGCAAATTGTGTGTAACAGTTAGATTCTGTGTGGAGGATATATATACCCCTCCACCCACTCTTCATTTGTGGAGAGAGCCATCAGAACATACCTACACTTCCAATACACATTTTCTGAGAGAGAACCACCTACACTTGTGTTGAGGTCAAGATATTCCATTCCAACCATATGAATCTTGATCTGTAGCCTTCCCCAAGTTGCTTTCCACTCAAATCTTCTTTCCACCAAATCCAAATCCTGTGAGAGAGAGTTGATTGTTGGGGAGACTATCATTTGAAGCACAAGAGGAAGGAGTTCATCATGAACACACCATTTGTTACTTCTTGGAGAGTGGTGTCTCCTAGATTGGCTAGGTGTCACTTGGGAGCCTCCGAAAAGATTGTGGAGTTGAACCAAGGAGTTTGTAAGCGCAAGGAGATCGCCTACTTCGTGAAGATCTACCGCTAGTGAGGCAAGTCCTTCGTGGGCGACGGTCGTGATGGAATAGACAAGGTTGCTTCTTCATGGACCCTTCATGGGTGGAGCCCTCCTTGGACTCGCGCAACCGTTACCCTCCGTGGGTTGAAGTCTCCATCAACGTGGATGTACGATAGCACCACCTATCGGAACCATGACAAAAACATCTGTGTCTCCAATTGTGTTTGAATTCTCCAAACCCTTCCCTTTACATTCTTGCAAGTTGCATACTTTACTTTCCGCTGCTCATATACTCTTTTGCATGCTTGCTTGAATTCTGTGGAGATTGCTTGACTTGTGCTAAGATAGCTAAAATCTGCCAAGAACTAAAATTGGGAAAAGGCTAGATTTTTATTTGGTCAAGTAGTCTAATCACTCCCCCTCTAGACATACTTTCGATCCTATAGTTCCCCAACAGTGGCATCCGAGCCCAGGTTTTATGCGTTGATGTAATATGCACGAGTAGAACACAAGTGAGTTGTGGGCGATATAAGTCATACTGCTTACCAGCATGTCACACTTTGGTTCAGCGGTATTGTTGGATGAAGCGGCCCGGACCGACATTATGCGTACGCTTACGCGAGACTGGTTTTACCGCCGTGCTATGCACACAGGTGACTAGCGGGTGTCAGTTTCTCCAACTTTAGTTGAACCAAGTGTGGCTACGCCCGGTCCTTGCGAAGGTTAAAACAGCACCAACTTGACAAACTATCGTTGTGGTTTTGATGCGTAGGTAAGAACGGTTCTTGCTCAGCCCATAGCAGCCACGTAAAACTTGCAACAACAAAGTAGAGGACGTCTAACTTGTTTTTGCAGGGCATGTTGTGATGTGATATGGTCAAGACGTGATGAGATATAAGTTGTTGTATGAGATGATCATGTTTTGTTGAAGTTATCGGCAACCGGCAAAAGCCTTATGGTTATCTCTCTATTGCATAAGATGCAAGCGCCAAATAATTGCTTTACTTTATCGCTATGCGATAGCAATAGTTGCAAGAGCAATTGTTGGCGTGACAACCATGTTACAACACATTGATATAGATCAAGATGATGGAGATCATGGTGTCATGCCGGTGACGATGGAGATCATGACGATGCTTTGGAGATGGAGATCAAAGGCACAAGATGATGATGGCCATATCATGTCACATATTATGATTGCATGTGATGTTTATCTTTTATACATCTTGTGTTGCTTAGTTCGGCGGTAGCTTTATAAGATAATCTCTCACTAAATTATCAAGGTATAAGTGTTCTCCCTGAGTATGCACCGTTGCGAAAGTTCTTCGTGCTGAGACACCACGTGATGATCGGGTGTGATAGGCTCCACGTTCAAATACAATGGGTGCAAAATAGTTGCACACGCGGAATAGTCAGGTTAAACTTGACGAGCCTAGCATATAACAGATATGGCCTCGGAACACGGAGACCGAAAGGTCGAGCGTGAATCATATAGTAGATATGATCAACATAGTGATGTTCACCATTGAAACTACTCCATCTGACGTGATGATCGGACATGGTTTAGTTGATATGGATCACGTGATCACTTAGAAGATTAGAGGGATGTCTGTCTAAGTGGGAGTTCTTAAGTAATATGATTAATTGAACTTTAATTTATCATGAACTTAGTCCTGGTAGTATTAGCATATCTATGTTGTAGATCAATAGCTTGCGATATTGCTCCCCGTTTAATTTTTATATGTTCCTAGAGAAAACTAAGTTGAAAAATGTTAGTAGCAATGATGCGGATTGGATCCATGATCTGAGGATTATCCTCATTGCTGCACAGAAGAATTATGTCTTTGATGCACCGCTAGGTGATAGGCCTATTACAGGAGCAGATGCAGGCGTTCTGAACATTTGGCTAGCTCAATATGATGACTACTTGATAGTTTAGTGCACCATGCTTAACGGATTAGAATCGGGACTTCAAAGACGTTTTGAACGTCATGGAACATATGAGATGTTCCACGAGTTGAAGTTAATATTTCAAGCAAATACCCGAGTTGAGAGATATGAAGTCTCCAACAAGTTCTATAGCTAAAAGATGGAGGAGAATAGCTCAAGGAGTGAGCCTGTGCTCAGATTGTTTGGGTAATACAATCGCTTGAATCAAGTGGGTGTTAATCTTCCAGATAAAATAGTGATTGACAGAATTCTCTAGTCACCATCACCAAGTTAGTAGAACTTCGTGATGAACTATAATATGCAAGGGATAACGGAAACGATTCCAAAGCTCTTCGTGATGCTGAAATCGACGAAGGTAGAAATCAAGAAAAGCATCAAGTGTTGATGGTAAACAAAACCACTAGTTTCAAGTAAAGGGACAAAGGGAAGAAAGGGGAACTTCAAGAAGAACGGCAAGCAAGTTGCTGCTCAAGTGAAAAACCCAAGTCTGGACCTAAGCCTGAAACTGAGTGCTTCTACTGCAAAGGGACTGGTCACTGGAAGCGGAACTACCCCAAGTAATTGGCGAATAAGAAGGATGGCAAAGTGAACATAGGTATATTTGATATACATGTTATTGATGTGTACTTTACTAGTGTTTATAGCAACCCCTCAGTATTTGATACTAGTTCAGTTGCTAAGAATAGTAACTCGAAACGGGAGTTGCGGAATGAACAGAGACTAGTTAAGGGTGAAGTGACGATGTGTATTGGAAGTGGTTCCAAGATTGATTTGATCATCATCGCACACTCCCTATACTTTCGGGATTAGTGTTGAATCTAAAATAAATGTTATTTAGTGTTTGCGTTGAGCATGAATACGATTGGATCATGTTTATTGCAATACGGTTATTCATGTAAACTAGAGAATAATTGTTGTTCTATTTACATGAATAAAACCTTCTATGGTCATACTCCCAATGAAAATGGTTTGTTGGATCTCGATCGTAGTGATACACATATTCATAATATTGAAGCCAAAAGATGCAAAGTTAATAATGATAGTGCAACTTATTTGTGGCAATGTCGTTTAGGTCATATTGGTGTAAAGCGCATGAAGAAAATCCATGCTGATGGGCTTTTGGAATCACTTGATTATGAATTAGTTGATGCTTGCGAACCATGCCTCATGGGCAAGATGACTAAGACTCCGTTCTCCGGAACAATGGAGCGAGCAAAAGATTTATTGGAAATCATACATACTGATGTATGTGGTCCGATGAATATTGAGGCTCGCGGCATGTATCATTATTTTCTAATCTTCACAGATGATTTGAGCAGATATGAGTATATCTACTTGATGAAACACAAGTCTAAAACATTTGAAAAGTTCAAAGAATTTCAAAGTGAAGTGGAGAATCATCGTAACAAAAATAAAAGTTTCTACGATATGATCGCAGAAGTAAAATATTTGAGTTACGAGTTTGGCCTTCAGTTAAAACAATGTGAAATAGTTTCACTACTCACGCCACCTGGAACACTACAGTGTAATGGTGTGTCTGAACGTCATAACTATACTTTATTAGATATAGTATGATCTATGATGTCTCTTACCGATCTACCACTATCGTTTTGGGGTTATGCATTAGAGACAGCTACATTCACGTTAAATAGGGCACCATCTAAATCCCTGGAGATGACACCATATGAACTGTGGTTTGGCGAGAAACCTAAGCTGTCGTTTCTTAAAGTTTGGGACTGCGATGCTTATGTGAAAAAGTTTCAACATGATAAGCTCGAACCCAAATCGGAGAAGTAAATCTTCATAGGATACCCCAAAAGAAACTGTTGGGTACACCTTCTATCACAGATCCGAAGGCAAGTTATTCATTGCTGAGAATGGATCCTTTCTAGAGAAGGAGTTTCTCTCGAAAGAAGTGAGTGGGAGGAAAGTAGAACTTGATGAGGTAATTGTACATGCTCCCTTATTGGAAAGTAGTTCATCACAGAAATATGTTCCTGTGACTACTACACCAATTAGTGAGGAAGCTAAATGATGATGATCATGTAACTTCATATCAAGTTACTACCGAACCTCGTAGGTAAACCAGAGTGAGATCCACACCAGAGTGGTATGGTAATCCTGTTCTGGAGGTCATGTTACTTGACCATGACGAGCCTACGAACTATGAGGAAGCGATGATGAGCCCAGATTTCGCGAAATGGCTTGAGGCCATGAAATCTGAGATGAGATCCATGTATGAGAACAAAGTATGGACTTTGATTGACTTGCCCATTGATCGGCGAACCATTAAGATTAAATGGATCTTCAAGAGGAAGACAGACGCTGATAGTAGTGTTACTATCTACAAAGCTAGAATTGTCGCAAAAAGGTTTTCGACAAGTTTAAGGTGTTGACTACGATGAGAGTTTCTCACTCGTATCTATGCTTAAGTCTGTCCGAATCATGTTAGCAATTGCCGCATTTTATGAAATATGGCAAATGGATAAACAAAACTACATTCCTTAATGGATTTATTAATGAAGAGTTGTATATGATGCAACCAGAAGGTTTTGTCAATCCTAAAGGTAATAAAAAAATATGCAAGCTCCAGCGACCCATCTATGGACTGGTGCAAGCATCTCGGAGTTGGAATATACACTTTGATAAGTTGATCAAAGCATATAGTTTTATACAGACTTGCAGTGAAGCCTGTATTTACAAGAAAGTGAGTGGGAGCACTACAACATTTCTGATAAGTATATGTATGACATATTGTTGATCGGAGATGATGTAGAATTATTCTGCAAAGCATAAAGGAATGTTTGAAAGGAGTTTTTTCAAAGAAAGACCTCGGTGAAGCTGCTTACATATTGAGCATCAAGATCTATAGAGATAGATCAAGACGCTTGATAAGTTTTTCAACGAGTACATACCTTGACAAGATTTTGAAGTAGTTCAAAGTGAAACAGTCAAAGAAGGAGTTCTTGCCTATGTTACAAGGTGTGAAGTTGAGTAAGAATTAAAAACCCGACCATGGCAGAAGATAGAGAGAGAATGAAAGTCATTCCCTATGCCTCAGCCATAAGTTCTATAAAGTATGCCATGCTGTGTACCAGACCTATTGTATACCCTGCCCTGAGTTTGGCAAAGGAGTACAATAGTGATCTAGGAGTAGATCACTGGACATTGGTCAAAATTATCCTTAGTGGAATAAGGATATGTTTCTCGATTATGGAAGTGACAAAAGGTTCGTCGTAAAGGGTTACGTCGATGCAAATTTTGACACTAATCCAGATGACCTTAAACTCAATCTGGATACATATTGAAAGTGGGAGAAATTAGCTAGAGTAGCTCTGTGCAGAGCATTGTTGACATAGAAATTTGCAAATACTTATGGATCTGAATGTGGCAGACCCGTTGACTAAACTTCTCTCACAAGCAAAACATGATCACACCTCAGTACTCTTTGGGTGTTAATCACATAGCGATGTGAACTAGATTATTGACTCTAGTAAACCCTTTGGGTGTTGGTCACATGTCGATGTGAACTATGGGTGTTAATCACATGGTGATGTGAACTATTGGTATTAAATCACATGGCGATGTGAACTAGATTATTCACTCTAGTGCAAGTGGGAGACTGAAGGAAATATGCACTAGAGGCAATAATAAAGTTATTATTTATTTCCTTATATCATGATAAATGTTTATTATTCATGCTAGAATTGTATTAACCGGAAACATAATACATGTGTGAATACATAGACAAACAGAGTGTCACTAGTATGCCTCTACTTGACTAGCTCATTGATCAAAGATGGTTATGTTTCCTAACCATAGACATGAGTTGTCATTTGATTAACGGGATCACATCATTAGGAGAATGATGTGATTGACTTGACCCATTCCGTTAGCATAGCACTTGATCGTTTAGTTTGTTGCTATTGCTTTCTTCATGACTTATACATGTTCCTATGACTATGAGATTATGCAACTCCCGTTTACCAGAGGAACACTTTGTGTGCTACCAAACATCACAACATAACTGGGTGATTATAAAGGTGCTCTACAAGTGTCTCCAAAGGTACTTGTTGGGTTGGCGTATTTCGAGATTAGGATTTGTCACTCCGATTGTCGGAGAGGTATCTTTGGGCCCACTCGGTAATGCACATCACTATAAGCCTTGCAAGCATTGCAACTGATGAGTTAGTTGCGAGATGATGTATTACGGAACGAGTAAAGAGACTTGCCGGTACCGAGATTGAACTAGGTATTGAGATACCGACGATCGAATCTCGGGCAAGTAACATACCGATGACAAAGGGAACAACGTATGTTGTTATGCGGTCTGGCCGATAAAGATCTTCATAGAATATGTAGGAGCCAATATGAGCATCCAGGTTCCGCTATTGGTTATTGACCAGAGACGTGTCTCGGTCATGTCTACATAGTTCTCGAACCCGTAGGGTCCGCACGCTTAAAGTTCGGTGACGATCGTAATTAGGGTTTTTGTATTTTGATGTACCAAAGGTTGTTTGGAGTCCGGGATGTGATCACGGACATGACGAGGAGTCTCGAAATGGTCGAGACATAAAGATTGATATATTGGAAGCCTATATTTGGATATCGGAAACGTTCCGGGTGAAATCAGGATTTTACCGGAGTACCGGGGGGTTACCGGAACCCCCCGGGGGTTATTGGGCCTACATGGGCCATAAGGGAGAAGAGGAGGGCCGGCCAGGGCAGGCCGCATGCCCCCTCCCCCCTAGTCCGAATGGGACAAGGAAGGGGGGGCGGCGCCCCCCTTTCCTCTTTCTCCCTTCCTCCTTCCTTTTCCAACAAGCTAAGAGGGGGGAGTCCTACTCCCGGTTGGAGTAGGACTCCTCCAGGCGCACCCATAGGACCGGCTGCACCTCCCCTCTCCCTCCTTTATATACCGAGGCAAGGGGGCACCTCATGACACACAAGTTGATCCTCGTGATCGTTCCTTAGCCGTGTGCGGTGCCCCCTTCCACCATATTCCACCTTGGTCATATCGTAGCGGTGCTTAGGCAAAACCCTGCGTCGGTAGAACATCATCACCGTCATCACGCTGTCGTGCTGACGAAACTATCCCTCAATGTTTTGCTGGATTGGAGCTCGAGGGGCGTCACCGAGTTGAAAGTATGCAGAACTCGGAGGTGCCGTACATTCGGTACTTGGATTGGTCGGATCGGGAAGACGTACGACTACTTCCTCTATGTTGTGTCAACGCTTCCGTTGCCGGTCTACGATGGTACGTAGACAACACTCTCCCCTCTCGTTACTATGCATCACCATGATCTTGCGTGTGCGTAGGAATTTTTTTGAAATTACTACGTTCCCCAACACGGGGACCGGTGGCTCTTGTAGTGATGGTGATTGCTCTATTCATTCTCTCGGCGATGTTGTTTCGATGGACTAGTGGGGCGAAGGTAGTTGTTAGTGATGATGCTCGAAAGATGTGGTCTGGATACTCAATCAAGTGGAAATGTATTTTGATGTCTCCATCTGAAGTTGGGTTAGTGTTGTGCTCTTCCCTTGATCATCTCGTTCCCGTATGACACCTCTCCCTCTCTTTGAGTGGTGTTGGGCGGCAACCAAACGACTAGTGCTAAAGGCGTCCGTCTTGCTTGGTTAGATGGCGATGGAGGTTGATAAACTCCGGTGTTTGGTTGAATATTCATGATCATTGGAGCTGAGTTGGTGCCGCTTTGCCTCTTGCGTTGTTGGGTTGTGTCGTATGTGGTGTTGTTCGTCTAGTGTGCTCCACTCGAGCTTAGGGTGCTAGTGTGTGTCATCATGTGTTTGTGTGCTCGGTCTGGACTTGTAACCTCTTCTTACTCAATGAAATGCAACACCATTTGTTTTGGTCAAAAAATAAGTTGCTAATATTAAACATGAGACCATTTGTTGGCCGTTGTTGGTGCAAAACATCTAAGATCAATCATGCCCCAAGAATAATTGTTTATGTGTCCCCTCCATGTCATCATGCATAATTTGTACTTTGTTTAACTAACTTTTTAATCGTGAGACGTATTTTTGTAATCGTATAAATAGTTTTCTCTATGAACTTGATCAAATTTATGAAGCTGGACTTTTCGAAAAAAAAAATCATTAGACACTACATTAGGAAAAGGATGGATCAGAGTAGTTGATAGGTTGGCTCGACCAAACCATTTGTTCTCTAAGAACTTGACCTTTTGTCCATTGCCAATGGCATTGATACCCAAATCGAGCAACCAGCTTATAACATGACAAACATGCAAATGTCGTGACAAAAAATGGTATTGAGATTTACGGTGTTGTATTTAAAGTAAGGGGCATGCTATGCGTCGGCCTACCGATCTTTTGAAAAGATCGTCTGGATCGCAAGCTATCCGATCTATGATGCTCTCACCGTGTGATTGTACTCTGTGTTTCTATTCTCTGTTTTTCTCGTTGCAACAAGAGCCTTATTGCAATTGCAACATGACCCTTGTTGCAGAAGTATTTTCGGCTCATAGCTAATGTTGCCAATGCAACACAAGAGCCTTGTCACCATTGCAACATGACCCTTGTTGCAAAGGCATCTTAGGTCCGTGGCCGTGTCCGTCGCCATTGCAACATGACCTTTGCAAAAAGCATCTCCGCTCACCGATCTGAGACTAGGAGGTCATCGCCGTTGTTGCCGCTAACTGCAAGCCCACCTGGCCCGAGCTCCCGTCCCGAGAGCTCGCCCACCTTCGTTGCGTGCTACGCCGGCCAGCGAGCTTGCCATAGTAGCACGCCTCGGCGCCCTTATCCTTCCTTCCCTCCTCCTCCTTCTCCCTCCTTTCTCACCTTCCTATCTCCTCTGTAGATCTCCGAAACAGCCTAAGATCGGCTCGCCGCCGCACATCGCCATGTCAATGTCGTACGCCAGCAACTGCCCTACCTTTCCCTGACCGGTCTGCAATAGACCTTTGTTGCGCTTGAAGGGATTGCAACAAAGGTCGCATCAAAAGGCAGATCTTGTGGGTCTTCCGATGAAAGGCAGATCTACCGATCGCGGAGCCGACGAACAGCAAAAGTGTTTCTGTCGAAGTAAAGAGTAGTTTATATAGTTGATTACAGTTTTTGAGTCTTCTTGTTTTTAGCCCACTCCGTGGTGGCTAAATTTCGTGTTTTTGCCCTTTTCTGATATCTATTCGAGATCTGACCCTAGTCTGATAAAATTTCGAGATCAGACCCTTTTAATACCGCCAAGGTCCATGGCGGTAGGGTCTAACAGCCTACCGCCAAGGTCCCTGGTGGTAGGGTTGCATGCCCTACCGCAAAATTCTACTAAGTGTTGAACACAGTGTGTGCTCGTGCCTACCACCAAGCACCTTGATGATAGGGTTGTACAGGCTACCGCTAGTATGTTTGGCGGTAGGGATGTTTTCTATCATCATGGACCCTGACGGTAGCAAAAGGGTCAGATCTTGAAAAAATTTCAAACTAGAATCAAATCTCGAATAGGTTTTAAAAAAAGGATCAAAACAAAAAAAATTGTGCTCTGTGATGGAGACAGAACCCCTAGAGACACCAACCTGCTCAAGAACGGTAGCTTGCTACTCTGATCAGTCTTTCACGACACAGAAGCTCTGCACGATCCGTGGCCGGTTGCTAGACGTACGCGCGCAGCGTGCGCCGAGCGGGGCCGGGGCGTACATACGAAACGCACGTGGAAACGCGTCGGTGCGCGCCGCAACGGTCGGCCGAGACCACGTGCCGTGCTGCGTTGCTGCACTGGTGCGGCCGTACGTGGACCGGTGCCCATGCCACCTCGTAACAGCGAGCGGAGGCGCAGCGCGGACGGCGACACGTCATGCGTGGTTCGGAGCGGCCGGCGGCGCAGTTCACCCCGTGGCTGTTCCTCGTACGGGCTCCGCGCGCGGTCCACGGATCGAACGTTCTCCGCCGTCTCGCCGACGAGGAATGATGAGACGAGGCTGCGACGAACCATTGGTGTCGGTCGATCCGCTCCCCACGGAAGACGTGCGCGCCATGTCGCGCGGCGGCCGCCGGCCGGTTCGTTACGTTAGTGCTGCTGCTGCTGCAGTGAAGACTCTGGAGATCTCGAGCATGTGGCTTCCCCAAGCAGCAAGATCCGGTGATAATTGGTCGGGTACTCGGGCGTTACTGGCAGAATTAACGAGCGGTCTAGAGTCCTGGAGGAGGACGAGAGACTCAGAGAGCACGTAGACTCGGCGTAAATTAATGTGAAAAATGCACAGTGTGCATAAGCTGATCGCTGTGGCACCAGGCCAAAAGACGTGCACAGCGACCATGCATGTACAAGCAACTCCACGACGGCGGCATGCGCAGATGCTCGACCGCCGGGACCGAGAAGATAACGCAGGTAAGAGACTATCCTCGCTCTCTCCGGTTTTCTTTCCTCACTTGGCACAGCATGGTGTCTGCTCCGTCAATGCGGTTAAATTTGGCATTTGTGCTTGCCAGTAGTAAGGCCAACTCCACCGCGCGACCCTATCTTGTCCGGCCACGTCCGTTTAGGATAAAACGGACAAAGGAGGCGGCCCAGCGCGCGACGGCCCGGACCCATCCTGTTTGTTTTGTGTCCGGACCGACCCATTTCGAGCGCAAACTTGCGCCGGGTTTGGATCGCGGCGGACACCAAACGGACGCGCACTCGTCCGCGTCGGGGCCGCGTGGCAGGCGGCCACCTACCTCCCACCCGCCCACATCAATGCGCATGAGCGGGCGGCCCCATCTGTCATCCGCACGTCGAACGGTCGCCGTCCTTCTTTAAGTGGGAAGCGTGGACGGATCGTCGTCCACACTGCCCCACGCCACCCCGCGGCCTCCTCGAAACCCGACAGCGGCGACCACGTCCCAAACCCTAGCCAAGAACTCGCCGGCCGGCCGCCCGCAGCCATGGGGCTATGGAACTACGGCCGCAAAGGCAGGCACGACCGCGAGGCTGGCTCCTCGTCGGGACGCCGCCGCGCCTCGGTGAAGAAGGAGGAGACGATGTCGCCATCGCCACCACGTCGGGCCCCCGCGCCGCCCGCGTTCTCCATCGCGCCCACGTCCGTCGGCGCGCGCGACCGGCATTACGTCCGCGCGTCGTTGTGCCGCCGTTATTGGGAGACGAGGACGCCGCTCCCCTGGAGCGACGCCCATCTCCCCAATAACTGGCATCTGTCCGCCGACCGGGTCCCGATCCCGCCGGTCCCGATGAGCGGCCGTGCGCGCGAAGAGGAGATCGAGCGTCGCCGACACCTCCTCCCCGACGACCTCTTCTACGACCCCAGGTACGCCCCCGACTCCGCGCTGTGGGACACCTGGTTTCGTGACGAGCACGACACCAGGCGCGCGTCCTTCTTCGCCGGCACCTCGACGGGGCCGCGGCGGCCACGACAGGGGCGTGCCCAGGAGCGCGGGCGTAGGCGGGTGCGCGGCGTCACGCCCACACCGTCGCCATCGCCGTCTCCGTCGCCCCCTCCACCTCCTCGCATGTCAGCGGAGGAGGAGGCCCGTCTCCTCAAGCGTGTCATGGACGACTCTATGTACACGCACAACGAGCGGCAGTGGGACGGCCTAGAGAAGGCCAGGGCCCTCTCTGCCGCCGGGGATGTCGCCTTCCCGGAGCTCCAGATGGTGGCCGTGGAGGACGAGAGGAGGGAGGACCCGCCAGCCGCGTTCCAGCAGCTGCTGGGCCAGGGGTGGCGCTGGTCCTGCACTGCTCCGGAGATGTCCGCCGGCGTGGGCGTGAACTGGTGCCCCACTCCGCCGCGGTCATCGGAGTGGGAGGCCTCGCCACGGGAGGAGGTGGTGCAGGCAGCTCCGGTCGTCCAGCCCGCCCCCGTCCACCACGCACCTCCGGCCCACCTGTGGACGCCGCCGGACTACGTCGAACTCGTCAGCGACGACGACGACACCGGCGGCCAGTGAAGACGGCGACGGCCACGGCACCGACGGGCGCGGCAGGAGCGCGCGGGAGGCGGAAGCGTTTTTTTATTTTGTTTTATATGTTAATTATGAAAACTGGGCCTTTTAAGTGGCCGTGCAAACTGGGCCGTTTTGTGGCCGTCCCCTTTATATGTTTTATGTTTTTTTAAATGCTTTTATTTAGTTTTTTAGTTATTTCATTCTAGTTTTTATATTTGTTTTATTCACGTCCACCTCGGACATGATTTGGGGTGCGGCCGCGCGGTGCGCGCACGCACGACCTATCTGACAAAGGCGGACACGGGCGAACTCATTGGCGTCCCAAAGGGACAAAATCCGGCCAATCCGGACGTTCGTTTGGGGTCGTGCGGTGGAGTTGGACTAACGCACAGGTGCCGCGGTTGATGAAACAACAGTATCCACCTCAGATTTGACCATGAAAAGCTAGGGCAGACAGCTGGTGTCAACAAAAAGAAACAAGAGGTTTCTCCTAGAGATCACCGAAACGGGACCCATGCTCCTGGGGAACGACGCAGCATACTGTACCGTACGAGGCGTTCTGAGTTGCTAACCGGGCGTAAAATGTTTCGGCCAATACCAACGCTCGCCGGCATTTCATCCGGTCGTATTCCTTTGGGTCCTCGCTGATAGAAAACATAGCCCAACGTGCTAACGCAAACTGATGAGCATCCGTTTTTCTGTCCGTCATGACCTATTTTTTGTTTAAATTTAAGCTGGTTTTGTGTCGGCGCGGACAAGAAAAGTACGCGCGCGACGCCTACCCTTGCCCTCCTTCCTTCCCTCCTTCGCCCCCACCCGCCAGTCGGTCGCATAGCCGTCTCATTTTTCCCTCTCTTCCCAAAACCCTTCCGCCACTTGCACACTCCTGCCTCTCGCGACATGGCCGACCCGCCAACCCACGCAGCTGCCTCCCTGCCGTCGGCCACGATCGACAGCGAGGCCACCCGCCCTGCACGTTCAAGGAAGAAGACGAAGAAGGAGCAGACACCGGAGGAGAGGGCCGCCAAATTGCTCAAAAAGGCTGGCCGGAGGAAGACGGCCGCAAAAAATAAAGCAATCACCGCTTGGATTGGCTCCTTCCAGTCGGCATAGCTCGTGGCGAGGGCCTACAAATTGAAGGCGAGCCTATATGGCAGTCGGGTGAAGACCAGCTTCCCCCCTCGGCAGAAGCGAGCTCCAAGATTTCGTCTCCATTGACCCCCGAGTGGTCTCCCACCGCGAGCTGTGTGAGAATCGGGAGACCTTCGAGCTGATTGATACGTCTCCAACGTATCTACTTTTCGTAACGCTTTTTCTCTTGTTTTGGACCCTAATTTGCATGATTTGAGTGAAACTAACCCCGGACTGACGATGTTTTCAACAGAACTACCATGATGTTGTTTTGTGCAGAAATAAAAGTTCTCGGAATGAAACGAAACTTTGCGACGATTTTTTATACAATAAATTAAAATTTCTGGAGCCAAGATCCACCGGAGAGGGGCA
The DNA here is from genome assembly GCF_002162155.2 of Triticum dicoccoides. Taxonomy (NCBI): domain Eukaryota; kingdom Viridiplantae; phylum Streptophyta; class Magnoliopsida; order Poales; family Poaceae; genus Triticum; species Triticum dicoccoides. The sequence goes on along the minus strand of NC_041388.1, from coordinate 399,756,547 downwards.
CCTAGGTGGGCACAACCCACCAGGGCACGCCCCCTGAGGGAGTCCTGGATTATGGGGTCCTCGGGTGTCCGGGCTATGTGACATGGGCCGGATTGATGGGCCGTGAAGATACAAGGTAGAAGGCCTTCCCCCGTGTCCGGATGGGACTCTTCTTTGCGTGGATGGCAAGATTGGCGTCCGGATGTGTACTTTTCTTTCTCTGTAAACCGACCATGTACAACCCTAGGCCCCTCCGGTGTCTATATAAATCGAAGGGTTTAGTCCGTAGAGGCTATTAGAATTTACATAGGCTAGACATCTAGGATTTAGCCATTATGATCTCGAGGTAGATCAACTCCTGTAACCCCTATACTCATCAAGGTCAATCAAGCAGGAAGTAGGGTATTACCTCCATTAAGAGGGGCCGAACCTGAGCAAACATCGTGTCCCCTTTATCTCCTGTTACCTTCGATCCTCAAGCGCACAGTTTGGGACGCCCTACCCAAGATCGGCCGGTTTTGACACCGACGTTGGTGCTTTCATTGAGAGTTCCACTGTGTCATCGGCAGAAGGTTCTATGGCTCGTTCGATCGTCAATAATGATGCTGTTTCCGAGGAAACTTTCCTCCCCGGTCTTCTTTTTGTGTTCGGCGGCTTCGCTCTGCAAGCCAATTCAATTGGTCACCTCGAACAGATCGACAGCCACGTCCCTGGTCATCGGATCAGATTCGGAAACCTGAATTAGGTCGCCGACATCCCAGGAGACTTGATCTTCGAAGGGTTCACGACTTCGACCACCGAAGGAAGCCCGTCGGATCCGTCATCAGGCTCCGTTCAAGGACCAACTTCCACCTCTGCCCTGGCCTTAGATCCAGGGCAGGCTATGATGACCCACAAGTATAGGGGATCTATCGTACTCCTTTCGATAAGTAAGAGTGTCGAACCCAACAAGGAGCAGAAGAAAATGATAAGCGGTTTTCAGCAAGGTATTCTCTGCAAGCACTGAAAGTATAGGAAATAGATAGTTTTGTGATAAGATAATTTATAACGAGCAACAAGTAACAAAAGTAAATAAGGTGCAGCAAGGTGGCCCAATCCTTTTTGTAGCAAAGGACAAGCCTGGACAAATTCTTATATAGAGAAAAGCGCTCCCAGGGACACATGGGAATTATCGTCAAGCTAGGTTTCATCATGATCATATGATTCGCGTTCGGTACTTTATAATCTGATATGTGGGTGGACCGGTGCTTGGGTGCTGTCCTTACTTGGACAAGCATCCCACTTATGATTAACCTCTATTGCAAGCATCCGCAACTACAACAAAAGTATTAAGGCAAACCTAACCATAGCATGAAACATGTGGATCCAAATCATCCCCTTACGAAGCAACACATAAACTAGGGTTTAAGCTTCTGTCACTCTAGCAACCCATCATCTACTTATTACTTCTCAATGCCTTCCTCTAGGCCCAAATAATGGTGAAGTGTCATGTAGTCGACGTTCACATAACACCAATAGAGGAGAGACAACATACATCTCATCAAAATATCGAATGAATACCAAATTCACATGACTACTAATAGCAAGACTTCTCCCATGTCCTCAGGAACAAATGTAACTACTCACAAAGCATATTCATGTTCATAATCAGAGGGGTATTAATATGCATATAGGATCTGAACATATCATCTTCCACCAAATAAACCAACTAGCATTAACTACAAGGAGTAATCAACACTACTAGCAACCCACAGGTACCAATCCCAGACTTAGAGACAAGAATTGGATACAAGAGATGAACTAGGGTTTGAAAGGAGATGGTGTTGGTGAAGATGTTGATGGAGATTGATCCCCTCCCGATGAGAGGATCGTTGGTGATGACGATGGCGATGGTTTCCCCCTCCCTGAGGGAAGTGTCCCCGGCAGAACAGCTCCGTCGGAGCCCTAGATTGGTTCCACCATGGTTCCACCTCATGGCGGCGGAGTCTCGTCCTGAAAGCTTGCGTATAATTTTTTTCTCATCAAAGGACTCCATATAGCAGAAGATGGGCATCGGAGGGCCACCAGGGGGCCCACGAGGCAGGGGGCGCGCCCAGGGGGTAGGGCACGCCCCCACCCTCGTGGCCAGGGTGTGGTCCCCCTCTAGAACTTCTTGCGCTCAGTATTTTTTATATATTCTGAAAATGACTTCCATGAAGTTTCAGGACTTTTGGAGCTGTGCAGAATAGGTCTCTAATATTTGCTCCTTTTTCAGCCCAGAATCCCAGCTGCCGGCATTCTCCCTCTTTATGTAAACCTTGTAAAATAAGAGAGAATAGGTATAAGTATTGTGACATAATGTGTAATAACAGCCCATAATGCAATAATTATCGATATAAAAGCATGATGATAAATGGATGTATCAACTCCCCCAAGTTTAGACCTCGCTTGTCCTCAAGCGAAAGCCGAAATCGAAAAATATGTCCACATATTTAGAGATAGAGGTGTCGATAAAAATAAAATACGGACATGAGGGCATCATGATCATTCTTAGAACAACAACTTATATAATTCTTGTCATATGATCTCTTATGCTAGAGTAACAATTCAATCACAATTTCAAGTATGAATCATAAACTTCATTGAAAACTAACAAACTGTAATCTCAGTCATTAGAGCAATTGGAATTTATCATAACATAGGAAAGAGTCAATATAAGAGCTTTCCAGCAAGTCCAAATACTCAACTATCATATAGTCTTTCACAATTGCTAACACTCACGCAATACTTATGGGTATGGAGTTTTAATCGGACACAGAGAAAGATAGGGGCTTATAGTTTTGCCTCCCAATGTTTTACCTCAAGGGTAATGTCAACAATAATAGTTCATGAAAACTCACATCCAATTAGCTATATATATCAGGATCTTTCCAACATACTGTGCTTGCCAAAGGATAAAATGTAAGAAGGAAAGGTGAAGATCACCATGACTCTTATGTAAGGTAGAAGATGAAAGTAAAATATAGGCCCTTCGCAGAGGGAAGACGAGATTGTCATGCGCTTTTATGGTTGGATGCACGAAATCTTAATGCAAAAGAATGTCACTTTATATTGCCACTTGTGATATGGACTTTTATTATGCAGTCCGTCGCTTTTATTTCTTCCATATCACAAGATCGTATAAAGCTTATTTTCTCCCACACTAATAAGTGATACATGTTTAGAGAGCAATTTTTATTGCTTGCACCGACGACAACTTACTTGAGGGATCTTACTCAATCCATAGGTAGGTATGGTGGACTCTCATGGCAAAACTGGTTTAAGGGTTTTTGGAAGCACAAGTAGTATCTCTACTTGGTGCAAAGAATTTGGCTAGCATGAGGGGGAAAGGCAAGCTCAATCATGTTGGATGGTCCACGACAATATAATTTATCTCAGATGTAAGAAAACATAACCCATTATGTTGTCTTCCTTGTCCAACATCAACTCTTTAGCATGTCATATTTTAATGAGTGCTCACAATCATAAAAGATGTCGAAGATAGTGTATTTATATGTGAAGACCTCTCTTTCTTTATTACTTCCTATTAATTGCAACGATAACCAAAACTATGTTTGTCAACTCTCAACAACTTTTATTCATCATACTCTTTCTATGTGAGCTCATTACTCTTCATAAGACCCATATGATCTCTTTTATTTTCTTTCTATTCTTTCTCTTTTCTTTTATTCACTCAAGATCATGGCAAAATAATCAAGCCCTTGACTCAACACTAATCTTTATTATATATAGTTCATGGACTCGATTACATAGAAGGATCATAAATCAAAACTCACAACTAGATCATACTAAAACTTTTATGCTACTAGATCTAGATATTACCAAAAGGATCGAACTAAGAAAAACGGTAAAGATAGAAGTGATGGTGATACGATACCGGGGCACCTCCCCCAAGCTTGGCAATTGCCAAGGGGAGTGCCCATACCAGATACTCAATTCTTCTTTGTTGGTGGAGAGGGTGGAGTTGTTGATAATGTAGGCTTGTTGTCCCTCTTCCAAGGCATAGGCTCGCCATCATAGAAGGATGACCGAGTCTCTTGAATCCTCAAATCTGCAGCCAAACTCATCCTCTTGAATCTATAATCATACTCACAGTTTTGATTTTGCATGTCATAAATCTGGGCTTGGAGGTGCTCGATTTTCTTGTGAAGCTTGAAGAAGGCCTCCCCAATGTCCTTGACGTCCAGCTTGTGGTTGTTGGTTAACTCCGTGATCATAATGTGATTGGAGTCAAGTCAACGCTCCACCATCTCCTGGCACCTGAAAACTTGTTGCTCCATTGCCTCGAGCCTTGTCTCCACGCTTCCGGTCCTCCTTGGTCCCTCAACATCACGGATGTGCAGCACCCCCTCATGCATCTCATTGGTTTGAGGGTGTTGCAGCACTTCCGTGAGGTAGGGTTTGATGACCTTATCGAAGAACTTGTCCTTGGAGGCATTTGGAGACGTCATGATAATCTAGATCTGTCAGAAAAAACAACTAGAAACAAGAACACAGGATATTCGCGTGATACGGTGGTCAAAACCTTTGGGAGATTATATAATGAAATTTTACCGACCAAAATATGTAACGTGCAAGAAAACGGAGTCCGGAGAGCACACGAGGTGCCCACGAGGCAGGGGGCACACCCAGGGGGTAGGGCGCGCCCTCCACCCTTGTGGAGCCCACGTGACCTTCCCGGGCTGCTTCTTATTTTCCTATTTTTCTAAATATTCCAAAATGGAGAAAATTGCCATTAGAACTGTTTTGGAGTCGGTTTACTTACCGTGCCACATACCTATTCCTTTTTGGAGTCTGAAACGTTTCGGAAAGTGTCCCTTATGTATTCCTCCGGGGTTACGGTTTCAATAATATTAGTTTCAACATTTATACGATTACCTAAGATTTAATGTTTGATTCTTTGACCGTTCACCACCTTCAGATTTGTGTCTTCGGAGTTGTTGATTTATGGCACCGGAACGATAGACCTCCTTGATAATGTAAGGACCTTCCCATTTCGAGAGAAGTTTTCCTGCAAAAAATGTTAAACGAGAGTTGTATGGCAATACATAATCACCTATATTAAACTCACGCTTTTGTATCTGACGGTGTCCTGGACTAGGGGGTACTCACCACGCCATCTCCTGGTCAATTAGATTGGGCCGAGGACCCCCATGACCGTATACTCATGGGCCAGTTCAGACAGCTGCCGCATACAAGGAAGATTCCACAAGACTTGATGGTCAAGACAAGGACTCCTCCCCCACCGGCGTATTCGGCTAGGACTCTTATTCTACTAGGCCTCTGGTGCATTATATAAACCAGGGCCAGGCTAGTCGATAGATATACAAACAATCATACCATAGGCTAGCTTCTAGGGTTTAGCCTCTATGATCTCGTGGTAAATCAACTCTTGTAATACTCATATCATCAAGATCAATCAAGCAGAAAGTAGGGTATTATCTCCATAGAGAGGGCCCGAACCTGGGTAAACATCGTGTCCCCTGTCTCCTGTTACCATCGACCTTAGACGCACAGTTCGGGACCTCCTACCCGAGATCCGCCGGTTTTGACATTGACATTGGTGCTTTCATTGAGAGTTCCGCTGTGTGATCAGCAAAAGGATCGATGGCTCGTCTGCAGGTCAACTGTGATGCCGGCATCTTCGTCGCCGGCTCTACTGGTCACCTTGGCTCGACCGAGGACCGTGCTCCATCTCCGATCATCATGTTCAGACGAGGGCCTTCATCAACATCAACTCCGATTTCTATCAAGATCATGAAGGAATCATCCATGGAGCTCGGGGGCTCAACGTCAACATTGCCCTCGGGCGACCGTTCTGTTTTTCTGAACAGCGAACTTGTATCCACTACCACCACCTCTTAGAGCGTCGCTTTGACGATCCCTTTGGTGGAATTGTGCAGAATTGAGTCTACAACAACCATGTAAAAACATTTTGAGTTCCGATCGAGGAATCTCCGGCAATCTATGATATACCAGAGCCCTGTCGAATCTGAACAGGAATCTGGACGAGTTTAGGGCGTGGTCTCCAGCACCTAGCTCGGACGTCCTTTGGAAGATCCAACCGTTGATCGGCTGCGGAATTCCTATATCTAACACCCCTCAAAATTTCAGCTCAATCCGACCGTCCAAACTCCGGGAACCTTCCGATTAGTGCATCACTTTTCGGGTCTGTTTTCTGCGCGAATACGGATCCGACCTGAATTCATGTTTCTTTATGAACGTGATATGGGACAACCTTCTTAAAGGAATTTTCTCCTAGGGTATTGTGCGTTGTTTTTAAACATGTGCCCATAAAATTTTAAACCTCCTCTGAGGTAATCTTCATATCATGCTGGTGTCAAACCAGTCCGGCAATACTGCTCCACGGCTACCGACCTGCACTAGACACGTCGTCGCCTTTTGAGCTGAGCTCAACTTCTTCGGATTATCATCTTGGCAAGCGAACAAGAGTTCGAAATCAACAAGGATAAATCATCATCAACATCGCCGCCCCACGAAATACACGAAGCGGGAACACAGGCATCGCCTCATGGTCACTTCATCAAACTGGCATTGATCGCGTCACAAGTTACGACCTGCGTCGGCATGGCCGCACTATTGCTTATTCAAGCCGATGCCCATCACGCCGAACTGCTTCAACACCTCGGCTGACACGGCATCTGCAATGTCTCCTTACCGACCTGCTCCGTCTCCTCGGCAAGACCGAGGGCTTCACCATCTTTTTATCAACTTACTTCGGAGACTTCGGCGTCACTAGCCGACCAGCTTCATCACATTAGCTGGACAACAGGCTTTTCCTCGGCGAGCCAACCTTTGCTAGCATCGTGATGCCACCGCTTCATCATCCATTAGGCAATCGGTGTGCGGATCGAGCCCCAATTTTGGGAGTAGCCTTTCTCCACATTGCTACAACAGAAAAAACCAGGTGCTATCAATCCTATTATTTTTTCTTGCTTCGATTTATTTTTCTCAAGGAATTATTACTCCGGTTTGTTTCATCATCTATAGACAGGTCTATCAAATGGTGGCCGCATTAACAATGGCCGCATGGTGGTTCGGTCAGTTTTCGTATACAGTTCGGCGAGTGCCACATCTGGAACTCAGACCGGCCTGCAAATTCGGGCTTGACCATGCCTTCACCGCGTCACGCCGACGCCCTGCATCGACATGACTTCGGCGCCAGGCCACATCTCTTTCAATAAATTATTTTTGCGAAAAGCAATTATTCTTTTTGGACCGCACTATTTTATGTGTGTAGGTGATCGACTCCGACTGTGTCACATAGTCTCTTCGGCAAGCCGATGTCGTCGTCCCAATCAGCGTAAATCGGCTCGCGTGATCACCTTGTTGGTCGTGTTACCATACCGATGTGTTCGGTTGCCTCGGGGACTTCGGCATCGCCGAGAGAGCTCTACCTCATCGAGTGTCCGGCGCACATGCCATATTTCTTTTATTACTCACTTTGCATAAATTATTGATTATGCAACAATTTATTATTATTATTATTCTTATTATCTCCAGCTTGCACCATTTTTTGTGCACAGGTAGATAATCCGGGCAGCGCTGTCACCGCGGCGTACCGACGTACCACGTCACCTCGGCTGACCGGGGGCTTCGTCATCACTTCATTAACACACGCTGGGCGCTTCGGCGTCACACTGCCAGCCTGCTCCGTCGCCGCGGTCGGACTGGGGTTTTCACCTCACCCATCGACTATGCTGCGTCACCACTTCATAGCCGATTTCTTTACTCGGACATCTCGGGACCGGCTTGGGGGCTGGGATCTCGTCCCGCCACAATCTCGGCCTATGTCATCAACATCGAGCATATTAACCAGCTAAGTCACTTTCATGTTAAAAAACTTTCAGTTTTAAATTTTGTTCAGTTCGACCAAGCATTATACTTTTCGGCACAAAGTTGTTTGTGACAAAGTTCCTTGTCAAAACTTTGTTTGTGACTCGCATATTCAAATACCCCATTTATTTGGGGGCCCCCTTGATGGAGTTTTTCCTCTTGCATATGATTATACTTGTACGGCTTCGTTCCTTGTTCGTGTATTACGCAACAATATGCACCATATTGACCTAAGCGATTTGCAAGATGGGTTGCCTCACTTCTGTGTTTACCCCTACGTTCCTGATTGTTCGGCTAGGGAGTAAAGAGAGCACCTCTGCGATTGTCACGACTGGGTCATCCGAGCTCTGACCTCAGACTGGGTGAAGCCGAAAGCTAGCGCTCTTATTGTTTTCAATCATGGTCGACACACAACGGAACTCATGAGTACAAAAAATCTATTGCACAAGTCTCATAGTAATATGAGCACCGAAGAAAGGTATCGGTGGCCTGCCCTAGGGCCCTCTCCTCTCTCTCTCTCTCTCACACACACAAGGCCCATGTTAGCCCATTAGTTCCCCCGGGGTTTCCGATAACCCCCCAGCACTTCGATATTTATCCGGTGACCCTAGAACTCATCCGGTGTCCGAATAACATCGTCCAATATATCAATCTTTATGTCTCGATCATTTCGAGACTCCTCGTCATGTCCGTGATCACATCCGGGACTCCGAACTACCTTCGGTTCATCAAAACACATAAACTCATAATACCGATCGTCATTGAACGTTAAGCATGCTGACCCTACGGGTTTGAGAACTATGTAGACATGACTGAGACTTATCTCCGGTCAATAACCAATAGCGGAACCTGGATGCTCATATTGGTTCCTACATATTCTACGAAGATCTTTATCGGTCAAACCGCATAACAACATACGTTGTTCCCTTTGTCATCGGTATGTTACTTGCCCGAGATTCGATCGTCGGTATCTCAATACCTAGTTCAATCTCGTTACCGACAAGTCTCTTTACTCATTCCGTAATGCATCATCCCGCAACTAATTCATTAGTCACATTGCCTGCAAGGCTTATAGTGTGTGCATTACCGAGAGGGGCCAGAGATACCTCTCCAATACACGGAGTGACAAATCCTAATCTTGATCTATGCCAACTCAACAAACACCATCGGAGACACCTGTAGAGCATCTTTATAGTCACTCAGTTACGTTGTGATGTTTGATAACACACTAAGTGTTCCTCCGGTATTCGGGAGTTGCGTAATCTCATAGTCATAGGAACATGTATAAGTTATGGAGAAAGCAATAGCAATAAACTAAACGATCATAGTGCTAAGCTAACGGATGGGTCAAGTCAATCACATCATTCTCTAATGATGTGATCCCGTTTATCAAATGATAACTCATGTCTATGGTTAGGAAACTTAACCATCTTTGATTAACGAGCTAGTCAAGTAGAGGCATACTAGTGACACCCTGTTTGTCTATGTATTCACACATGTACTAAGTTTCCGGTTAATGCAATTCTAGCATGAATAATAAACATTTATTATGATATAAGGAAACATAAATAACAAATTTATTATTTCCTCTGTGGCATATTTCCTTCAACTGCCGCCCTACTATGGCCGAAGCAGGCAGAGTTCAGTAGCCAAAAAACAAGCGGTAGTGCCCGCGGCACTGGACTGTGGAAGTACCTTGCAAGCGGTACTACCGCTACCCAGGGCGGTACTGCCACTAGTGTGCAACAAAATGGCCCAAGCAAAACAGATGGATGCAAGAAAACCAGAACTGCCATAACTTCTGCAAATGTGTTCCGAATACAACAAACTCAAGCTTGTTGGATAGATCACGACAAGTACTATCCAACGGCTAAATTAAAAATAGCAAAGGAGAATAGATGCCAAATAGGATAAGGAAGAGGACCCTATAGAGGCACTAGAAAAATGTCAATGATATAGAGGTGTGAAACCTCCATCAGTGAAGAGCCGACACAAATTCCATCATGGAAAACATCATAGAAGATGTATATGAAATTCATTTTCGATGAACTCGAGCTTGTCATGAAGATGACCACAAGCTCAAAAACTCAAACGGCGAAAAACCAAACAAGAACCAAGAAAGATGATGCCAATGATGCACTGGTTTGAGCTCTCTATGAACGATATGATTAAGCTACTCACTTGAGAGCCCCCCTTGATATTACGACTATCGATCTTATAACTCGGTCTCTCAACTAACATCATGAGACCGATAAAATAGAGAACCTATCAAGGCCAAATATTTGCCTTGCGCATAACCCACTTGAGCCCGATGATGACGATCTTGTACTCCTCAAGTTGGACCACCTTTCTTGATTGCGCCGGCTCGAAGAAGACTAGTAGATTGCTCCTCCATACTCCACTACGGGTGATTCACTCTTTGGCACATCTTCATAAGTCCATTGTCACCATAATGAACGACAATCTTTAAGCATGATCTCTTCGTGATGCTCCACTTGAACTCGCACACCGCAATCTTGATGATGATCACCACTTGATGTTGTCTTCCATGAGTTATATGATATCTTTTTTATGCACAACCGAGAACAACCAGCAAGGCATTCAAATTTTTATGAAGATGCTAGTTTGTTTGGCAATCTGGAACGAAAAAATGCAAGAGTTTTTCGAAACAAGGCATCTTTACCGACCCGTGTGGTTTCGTCAATCAAGGATGGGGCGAAAATTTGGTCATTGTCGGGGCTAATAGTAGGAAAAATTAATTCCAAAAGAGTGATCCCTCTTTGTGGTCATAAAACACTAGAACCTTGTCATTCTCTTCTTAATTAATGAGATGAGGCAAAAAATTTACCTCCGTTTCAAAAAAAAAAATCATAACCAGACATCCGCCTTGGTAGACCATGAATTAGGAAGATGCATAGTTTATATAAATCTCAAACTTCCTTGATATGAGAAAAAATAACAAGGGTATGTTGTTAGTTATCTCGTTGCTGTTATTCACAAAAAAAATATTATCTTGTTCGTGTCATAGTGTCTACGACACTGATATGCGCCAGTACTTCATCAACGTTGGCTCGGTGTGTCGCTGTGTCCTATGATCTCCCAGGCTCACGACGGGACACGTGGCACGACAAGCACATTGCACCATCGTCACGCTGCAATGGTGTTCATTAAAAAAACGCAAAGTATGTTTCTTGTACTCCCTTCATCCCAAAGCTAGTATAAAGTTGAGTCACTTATTTTGGGAGTCTCAAAATAAGTGACTCAACTTCATCTTGGGACCGAGGGAATACATACTTACCTGGGAATACATACTTACCCGATTTCTTACATCGAATTTTGCAAAGAGAACGCAAAGTTAGCCCGGGCTTCATGGCAGTATGGCCAGGAGCCTCACTGAAAGGCTTACTGTATGTGTGGTCTCCGCCCCCGAAAGCTCGTACAAAGCCGAGCTGTGACCGAATCAAATCACGCCCGCTGCCGCTCCTCTGCTTCCCCCGGCGAGCGAGCCAGAGCCACCACCTGCAGCGCCACGAGCCCCCTCATTATTGGCCGCTGCGGCTGCCAGACGCCAGTACACGCCCGGTGCTCTGGTCCACCTCGCCTCCCCCACTGCACGTGCACTCACTCACTCACAAGCCATGCAGAGGCCCTCTTTCCTCCCTGGTGGTACGTGCGTGCCGCTGCCAACTTACAGGGACGGTAGCGGCAGCCGTGGGCTGGCCCGTATCGGCACCACGGCGCCGCGGCAAGATCGTGTCCCTCCCGCCCCGCGCCAACGCCGCTAAAACTAGTCCCCCCTTGCCGCCCGGTGTCTCCCCCGCGGCCGGAAGCGTCCATGGCAGCCTCGGCCGTGCGCGCGCTTTACAGCGGCACGGCGTCGCCATCTCAGGACCGATCGGATCGGGGGAGCTGGCTTCGCTGCTGGAGTGTGCGGAGGGCCAAGGATCCCAGCCCCGATCGCCCGGCCGGACGGAGCGCGCGCGCTTTACAGTACAGCCCCCGGAGCCGCACCTACGCGCCCGTGGCTCGACATTATACGATCCGCGCCATCGCACACGCATACTGTATCAGATATCACGGTCGTTCGTTGGGGGAATATCGGGCCGGCACGGTGACCTGGTTCTGTCTGTCCCGCCGACGAGGCTTCGCTTCGCGCCCGCACCCAGCATCAGATTGGCACTCTAGCAGCATTTACATTTGTTTAATCAGCTGCATCAATGGACGCCGATATGTACTTATATTTTACTCAGGGTCAGTAGTACGTACTACCTAGCCGCGTAAATTAGCGTGCATGGTGGTCCAGGTCCAGGAACATCGTCCGTTTCTGCAAGTTAGTAATTCCCTCGCTCGCGCCGAGTGGCCCCTGAGGATGGATCGGGGCGGAGTAGATAGTACTACAACTTGACAATGCGAGCCCGTGCACGAGCTCCACCGCCGTGGCCTGTACCTCGGATACTTTTAATGGGGGTACGAGGGCGGGCGAGCTGGTGCCGGCGTCGACGCACGCAGCAGCAGCTGGTGGCCGTGGTCCAGGGACGCAAAATATGAGCCCGTACGTACAACACGGCCTTTGGATATGGTTTCGGCCCACTTTCCAGTGGAACGAGACGGTGCTTTGTTGGGCGTGTGCTCCCCTGCCATGCAAAGCGCGCCACGCCGCACTGTACCCTTGCGGCGTTAAAAACTGGTTGACAACCCGTCTCCCTGTACGCGCCACGCCGCTTTGGAGCCAACTTAATCCGTGTTGAGCCCTCGGCGGCGTTAGAAAACCAGGTATGAACAGCCCCCGGCACGGCACGAACGACTCGCTACCAAGATGAGATTATAGTGGGCGAAGGACCACGGGGGAAAGAATGCGATTTCTGATGGACTTTGGGCTCGGGATAAGAAGGTGCCACGGGATTTGTCGGTTGCTGGGCCTGGAACTCGTAGCCCGTTTTGATTAATGCGACGGTCCGTGTTCGTCCGTTAACAAGCAGTGGTTGGAGCTAAGCTCGGTCGCTCGTAGGTACCACGTTCTTTTTCTTCGCGGCAACGCCAAGGGCTCACAGACAAGCCCGGTGTGCAGTGTCCAGTGCGACAGGGTAATAAGTCCAGATTTTGTCTGCTGAAAGGTAGGCGGGCTTTATTTAGTGTACTACTATACTAATACGTGCTACTCCTACTAATCCCATGGATGGGCGAGTTAAATATCGCGTCAAGTGGCAGGAAATTTCGCCGCAAGTGTTTTTAGAGGGGACGAGATCAGATCGGCTTCCCGACCGTCCATGCTAGCTCGGCATAATTACTGACGCCGGCTCGGGAGGTAAGGAGAGCCACCAGAGAGCCGATAAAGATGCGGACAGCTGATCTCCATCTTTTAAGGATGTTAACATCACACTATGGGGGGTCATTGCTGGAGCAGCACTAAAAAATAGCTACCGTCACGGACTAATCAGCCGCCGTGATAGGCCGTGCAACTGGAAATATTTGCACCCCCGCTAAAATCTCATCGAACTCCTTGGCAGCATGATGGCCAAGTCATGGTCGAGCTTCTGAGCTTGCTATGCCCGGTGTCCGTGCTCTGGAAAGGCGGCATTAAGTTTTCCTTGGACGGTAATAGGCGGCATTAAGTTAACCCCGTGCCTCGGCCGTGTGTGTTGTTACCTTGGGTAAAGGCTGGTCGCAAGAGTACAAAACCATTGCCATGGCGGCAGGGCATCGGCATGACAGCGCCACCCTTCTCCAGAGCGCGGCGGCAGCGAGCGGCCGCGCGTACACACGCACAGGACCACGTACGTCTGCCAGAGCGGCTTCGTGCGGTGCGCGCGCGCGCGCGCACGGGTATGCATGCGTGCGTGCACGGGGGGTGGGCACCAACCGCGGAGCGGGCGGCTTTATTAACCTGCTCCGTGTCCGTCCGGCGGTGGTCACGCCGGCGCATTAAAAGAGGACGCGCGCGCGCACAGAACTCAAGTGACCGGCAACAAAGCTGTCCATCGCTCACAAGCAAAAGCGAGGCCGCCGATCGTGTCGTCGAGGGCGCCAGCCTTGTTCACGTAGCACGGCGGTACGACGCCTCAACGGCCCTCACGGGGTACGCGCACGGTGCGGCCACGGCCAGCGGCGGGCGCGCCCACGGGCCGCCCGCGCGTGTGCAGCCATGCAAGTTGCCCGCCGGCCCGGCGATGACAACGGGACAAAGCCTTCCTTTTGGGGCGAGCACGAGCACGCCGTGGCGCGAGGCAAGGAAAGGGACGGGCGTGCCTCCTGATCCTCTCCCGATGTCCCTTTCCCCCTGCTTAAGAAAAGAAAAGAAAAGCAGGGCGATTGCTTGCTACTAATTAGTTACCGCCAGCCACTGAGCGCACGATGCATGTTGAGATGTTCTTGCTTGGTTTGCAGACATGCAATGCAACTTGGAGGAGGAGCATGCTGAGCACCCAAGGAAAGCATGCACGCACGCACGTACGTACCCTCTGTAAAGCGTAGCCCGAACTCTTGGCAGTTGGTCAACTGATGCTAATGCAAATGGGGTTAGCCGTTGTAAAGCGCGAGCGCGTGATCCTGTAAGTTCTCGCGTGATCCCTCACGGTTGGATCATTGGATGGATGGATGCATCGAAGTTTCGCAGGATCTGGTTAATCTCTTTGTGGATACTATATACCCATACCAGTGACTGCAAAGGCATCATGCAGCTGCACCACCCACCCATCGTGGTTGGTAAATGAATAAGATTCCACACAGCCAGGCCCTAACGGTATGGTATCCACCACATGCACACGGGAAAAAGATACCGTCCATCCGTGGAGGGGAACACAAGGGTTGGATGGATCCCTCGGAAGAACAGCGTTAATTTCTGGGGCGTTGTGTTCTCTGCAATTGACGGTACATCATGCACGTGGACACGGCTTAATTTACTTGCGTACGCGAACATGGCCTCGTTTACTTTTCTCACTTAGTAGTAGTGACATACAAGTGTTGTTGTTTAATCGAATCGATTTCCCCCTCCTTCGAGGGGAAAAGAAAGAAGAAAGATTAACCGCCGACGCCTCCGGCGAGATCAGCTGGTCACGACCGCGCCACCGTCCGCGCGAGGCGCTGGACCTTGGCGGCGATCTCTGGGGGCACTCGCACGGCCGACCGGTGCGGCTCCTTGCACCGCCGGAGGTCCAGCCCCAGCGCGTCCGACACGTCCTCGGAGCTCCACCCGGCCCGCCTGAGCGAGTCTGAGCACCGGTCCGTCTTCAGCAGGAGTGTGTCGAGCACGGCCTCCGCGTCGGCGGCTGGCGGAGCCTCCTCGCCGTCGAACATCCCCGACGCTGCCACCTCCACCATCTCGTCCACCTCCCTGTCCCTCCAGCCACCTTTCTTGAGCACCGATCCGAGCTTGTCCAGGTAGTTGTCGACCCAGCGCGGTGTCGACCTCCGAGGTGGCGAGCAGCAGCCTGACGACGATGTGGATGCGGTGGAGGCCTCAGAGGACGACGAGTCGCGGCGACGCCGGTCGGAGGCGGCGTCGCTCCAGAACTCGATCCAGCGTGGGGCCTGGCCGCCGCAGGCCGCGTCGAGGCTGCGCCGCGTGCACGGCGTGCTCGTGCCGGAAGAGGGCATCGCCGCGAACGGGGAGGAGATGTCCATGGGCTGGAAGGACGACTCCCGGGTGAAGAAGTGGACGACGTCGAGGCCGCAGCAGAGGACGCGGTCGTCGGTGACGAAGAACACGGGGTTCCCGGCGAGGGAGGGGCTGCAGGGCAGGTAGCAGCGGTCGAAGAGCGGCACCAGCAGCGGCGCGCGCCGTATGGCGGAGCGAGCGAGCCGCCTCGCGCGGTCGGAGTCGGCCGGCCTCTTCCCCCAGCACCGCGGCCACAGCGCGCCCCTCGCGATCTGGAGCGACGCGGCCGCGACGGGCAGGTCGAACGCGGCGCGGAGCCCCGCGCGGGAGCGCCAGTCCGGGAAGCCGGGGCCCGACGGCAGCCCGAGGGCCAGCACGGCGCGGAGGTCGGGCGGGAAGGTGAACCCCATCTCGGCCTCGGCGCGGGCGAGCTCCATCTCCGAAAGCCCCGGGAGGACGGCCACCCCGGAGGCCCGGAGGTGCGAGAGCACGGACGACGCCACGCCCTGGAAGGAGTAGAGCCCGTGGCGCGGGGACGCCGACGCCGAGGAAGGGCCGGCCGCGGCGCGCGTGGACAGGCGGCGCAGGCCGGCCGCGTGCGCCGCCGGGGCCATGCCCGCCATCCGGTGCTCCACATCCACCATCGCGACGGCCCGACTCGCCTCGGCGAGCGGCTGCTTTCCCCGGTGCGTCTTGGCTTTTGGATGCGGGGAGCGGGGAGTTCGTGCGCGAGAGGCAGAGAAAAACGGCAGAGAGCGAAGGAGACGGGCGGACACGGTGGTAACGGGGTACGCTATATAGCAGGAAGCAGCCGTGGCCGTGGCCGTGGGGGATGGAGGACAAGTCTGGGCCCAGCGGCCATGGGCCGTGGCCCCACTTTGGAGATCTGAGGTCCTGCCGCTGGGTGTTGCGTGGGCCCAGCCACAGCGATGCCTCCAGCATAGAGGACGCTATAATCCAGACCAGAAAAAAAAAGTGGAAGAGGAGACGCTGATCGGTGTCAGCCTGTCAGCAGGCAAGCAGCCTACAGTGTGATCAACTGGTTTGTATTAGCATTTCTGTCTACTTTTTACCGCCGAATTTAATGGCTAACAAAACTGGACAGGTCATGAAACCAGATTCTCTGCTCTGTTTTCTTGCGAACAACAGGAGCTCAGATATTTTAGTATGCCACGTCAAATCGCGGGTAACCCAAAGTATGGTAGAAGATCGTGAGGTCACGGCAATACAAACACAAATTGTTTGAGTCACAAGAGGGAAGCTTAACATGTGATTAACAAGAAAAAAAATTCACATTGGGTGGTGTGGGCGAGGCGCAAGGGTTGGATGTAGACCCGGTAGAGTGGGCAATGAGGCAGTAGTCCGTAGTAGAAGCTTGGGTGGTGTGGGATAAATTTCACATGTAAATAAACATTGTAAATGTGACCTCGGGGAGCTTCTTCCCCTTCCTTTTACAATGAATGATACATATACTCATGCGTATTTGAGAAAAAATAATCACATTCACGGTTGTATCCCACTGAACTACCACTTTCAAAACGTCAACAAAAGGCTACCACTTTAATCTAAATTTTGGCAAAAATATATATGATTTTGCTCACACAAGAACACATCAGCGTGTACCTCCAACACCGAGAGTGGTGCACCATAGCTCACGTTTAAGACGCCTCGCCTGAAGCGCGATCCACAGGAAAACTTTTGAGGACCCGAAACCCCACACATCCAACAAGGACCCCGTCAGGGAGTGCGGTGGCTATGAGCTGCCCTAGGTAATGTCACTTTTCATGTTAATGGTAATGATCATATGGTACACTTTTCGAGGAAACAATCTCAAGTCCACAATATCAATTCTATTGGAAAAATTTCAACGATTACTATTGGAGGTTTTGAATTCCCTCTTCCTACTCTCATGAAGAAATATGATATTCTTATTATTGGGGACATGCATATCCCCGTTGAGATAACCTAGTGTTATTCAAAAATTCTCTGGTTTCATGCGGTTCAGAAAGAGTTTGTTAACAAGACTTGATCAAGCTTGTTAGTGAATTCCTTTTGATGAGCACGAGATGGATGAAGTTAGAAAGCACAACTCTCTGTACCCTCCTTTTACTTTCTGTTATTTACATTAAATAAAGTAAAAATAGTATTTTCTCTCTATTTTCTGAATTATCCTTGCAATAAAAATACCCCGAAAATAAAAGTTCTCCAAACGTCCTGAAAATGAAATTTGATTTTTTGTAGAATATTTAAGAATTTATGGCACTGAGAACACACCAGGGGCCCCACCATTTGGCCACGAGGGCACAGGGCGCGCCCACCCCCTAGGGCACGCCCTCTGCCTCGTGGGCCCCACATGGACCGCATCCACTTATTCCAGCACCCGCTCACTTCGTCTTCCTCCAGAAAAATCCTCTCATAGCTCAAACCCGTGTTCTAGCTCATCTTGCTGCCATTTTCGATCTCTTTGCTCAAAGCTCCATTCACAAAACTATTTGGGGAGATTGTTCTTCGGTATGTGACTCCTCCAATGGTCCAATTAGTTTTTGTTCTAGTGTTTTATTTATTGCAATTTTTTGCTGCTAAGGTGACCATGTTCTTGAGCTTGCATGTCAAATTTATATGGTCCAAAGTAGTTTTAATGCATGATATAGCCTCTAGACACTTGTGGGAGTAGTTGCTATCAATCTTGTTGAGTTTGGTTCACTTTTATTTTGAGTCACTAAAATTTTAGAAATTTTTCAGAGAAAGAAAATGCATAGGAAAATGTACCAAGGTGGTTCCTCAAGGAAGCAAGGACCAAGGCTCGCGATACGTGAGTCGGACGATGAACCACCGAGGGAAGCTCAAGTGCGGCCTTGTGAATGGCCGCCAGAGGAGTTTATGGTCTAGGCAGGCATCAAGGATGAATTTGACGCGTATGTGTGTAATGCTGATCTTGAGGACTTCGTGTCAGATAAGTGCCTAAAGTACCACTACCTAACTGATTCCTTTGTGAGGAGGTTTAAATTTACATCCTCGCGCAATTCTCACACTGTTTTATTTGATATTTATGATAAATCATATACCATGGACCTAGAAGATTTTAATACTGCTTGTAAACTCCCGCAGTGGGGCAATGTTAGTGAACCTCGCAATTCTGAATATAAAGACTTTCTTGCTAGTATCACTTTGGGGGAATATAGGGAAATCACACAAGCTACCATAGGGAGCATTCATTTCCCTTCCATACATTATTTTGCTCTCTTTATAGGTAGATGCATTAACGGTAAAGATGAGGCTTGTCACATGTGCATTCTAGATCTTTGTGTCCTCAAGAGTACGGTATTAGGCGATAAACAATATAATTTGGGGGCCATTGTGGCACGAAGTTTGCATCTTAGCGGTATAAGTGGAGATTTATTTGGTGGAATTTATGCAACTCGTGTAGCTAATTATCTTGGTGTACCCATACATGTAAATGATATGGAGTTACCTCCTGCTTATCTAGATTATAGTGCTATGGTTCGCCATCAGTTTCTTGAGAGGAATGAAAAGTTCCTCCAGTACCGACTAATCTTTGACTGACAGCGCACTGTCCATGTTGCCCTCCCCGCTCCTACTTTGTTTAACTTTCAGGTAAAAAGGAGATATGTTATAACCAGGGGGTGGCGAACGAGTATGAGAGGAGGACAAAGGCAGCTCGCCTCCAAGCTGCAGCTCTTCAGGCAGTAGCTGCTGCATCTCAGTACAACCCCAGCTACGACTTTGGATATCCGCCAGGCCAGCAGTGGCCATAGACCAACTTAGGTCAGAAGCCTAAGCTTGGGGGAGAACGTATTTCTCACCGACATTACATTCATGTTCACACAATCATTCTAGTTGTCGGTGCTCATACTTTTTCATTGTACTATCCATGGTAGTTTATTTTCTTTTCTAAGCCTTATTCTTGTGTGTTTGAAAAACCTTAAGAAAAAACAAAAAAGATAAGTTATAGCTTTTAGCTAGTTTACTTTCCGTGCATGTAGTAGTAGTAATTAGAAGAAAACCCAAAAGGATTTCTTGTTCTTCTTTTGCTTATTGGGAGCTTTCCCATGTAAATAGTTTTATTTCTTTTCTTATTCTTTGGGGGTCGAGAGGAGAAGACCATGATGAAAATGTTGAGTGGCTCTCATATGCATTATTGTTGATTTAACCAAGAGCCCATATTACCTTGTCTTCTCCCTTGTATTAAATGCTTGCAGATTCCAACTTAGTCCAATGCACGTGCACTATTATTATTATCCACGCCGTTCGGTCGTGCAAGTGAAAGGCAATAATGATGATATATGATGGACTGAGTGAGATGAGAGAAGCTGGTATGAACTCGACCTATCTTGTTTTTGTAAATATGATTAGTTCATCGTTCCTGATTCATCCTTTATATGAATGAAACATGTTTGCAATGACAATTAGAGATTATAGTTGCTCATGCCATGCTTAATTAGCTAGGAGTTTATAATGGTTTACCTTGTGTGCCAACATGCTATTAAAATGGTTGTGATGTGGTATGATAGGGTGGTATCCTCCATTGAACGATTCAAGTGGCTTGACTTGGCACACGTTCATGCATGTAGTTGAAACAAAATCAACATAGCCTCCACGATATTTATGTTCACGATGATTTATATCCTACTCATGCTTGCACTCATTGTTGATTAATCTTAATGCATGTTCATGACTGTTGTCGCTCTCTAGTTGGTCGCTTCCCAGTCTCTTTCTAGCCTTCACTTGTACTAAGTAGGAATACTGCTTGTGCATCCGCTTCCATAAACCCCAAAGTTATTCCATATGAGTCCACCATACCTTCCTATATGCGATATTTACCTACCGTTCCATGTAAATTTGTATGTGCCAAACTCTAAACCTTCAAATGAAATTCCGTTTTGTATGCTCGAATAACTCATGTATCAACTAGGGTTTTCTATATCTTCCATGCTAGGTGGGTTATTCTCACAATGAGTGGACTCCGCTCATCATTCACGAGAAAATGGCCGGTAACCGGGATGCCCAGTCCCATGCTCAAATCAATTCAAAATAATTGCAAACAAAACTCCCCCAGGATTGTTGTTAGTTGGACAGCGCCCGTTGTTTCGGACAAGCCATGGATTGATGTTTGTTGGTGGTGGGGGAGTATAAATTTTACCATTCTGTTTGGGAACCGCCTATAATGTGTGTAGGATGGAAGATATCAAGATCTCTTGGTTGTTATGTTGACAATGAAAGTATGCCACTCAAAATATTATTTATCTCTGTTTCAAAACTCGAGCTCTGGCACCTCTGCAAATCCCTGCTTCCCTCTGCAAAGGGCCTATCTATTTACTTTTATGTTGAGTCATCATCCTCTTATTAAAAAGCACCAGTTGGAGAGCACCGCTATCATTCGCATGCATTGCTATTAATTTACATTGAGTATGACTGTGACTGGATCTCTTTTACCATGAATTACAATGTCTAGTCAGTCCTTGATCTTCAGGGGTGCTCTGCATTTATGTTTTGCAGTCTCAGAAAGGGCTAGCGAGATACCATCTTGTTATACCATGTTATGATTGTTTTGGGAAAATGTTGTCATCCGCGATTTATTATTATTGCTCGCTAGTTGATTATGCCATTGATATGAGTAAACATGAGACCTAAATGTTATTGTGAATATGGTTAGTTCATAATCTTTGCTGAAAACTTGAATGTTGGCTTTACATATTTGCAACAACAAGATCAAGCAGAGTTTGTAAAAGTTTTTCTTTATCACTTTCAGTTTGTCAACTGAATTGCTTGAGGACAAGCAAAGGTTTAAGCTTGGAGGAGTTGATACGTCTCCAACGTATCTACTTTTACAAACACTTTTGCCCTTGTTTTGGACTCTAACTTGCATGATTTGAATGGAACTAACACGGACTGACGTTGTTTTTCAGCAGAACTGCCATGCTATTATTTTTGTGCAGAAATAAAAGTTGTCGGAATGACCTGAAAATCCACGGAGACACGTTTTGAAATTAATGAAAAATACTAGCAAAAGAATCAGCATCAGGGTCCCACACCCTATCCACGAGGGTGCAGGGCGCCCCCCTGGGGTGCGCCCCCTGCCTCGTGGCCCCCCTGGGACTCCACCAACCTCAACCCCAACTCCATATATTCTCTTTCGGGGAGAAAAAAATCAGAGAGAAGGATTCATCGCGTTTTACGATATGGAGCCGCCGCCAAGCCCTAATGTTCCTCGGGAGGGCTGATCTAGTGTCCGTTCGGGGCTCCGGAGAGGGGAATCCGTCGCCATTGTCATCATCAACCATCCGCCATCACCAATTTCATGATGCTCTCCACCGTGCGTGAGTAATCCCATCATAGGCTTGCTGGAGGGTGATGGGTTGGATGAGATTTACCATGTAATTGAGTTAGTTTTGTTAGGGTTTGATCCCTAGTATCCATTATGTTCTAAGATTGATGTTGCTATGACTTTGCTATGCTTAATGCTTGTCACTAGGGCCCGAGTGCCATGATTTCAGATTTGAACCTATTATGTTTTCATGAATATATGTGGGTTCTTGATCCTATCTTGCAATTCAATAGTCACCTACTATGTGTTATGATCCGGCAACCCCGAAGTGACAATAATCGGGACCACTCCCGGTGATGACCGTAGTTTGAGGAGTTCATGTATTCACAAAGTGTTAAGTCTTTGGTCCGGTACTCTATTAAAAGGAGGCCTTAATATCCCTTAGTTTCCAATAGGACCCCGCTGCCACGGGAGGGTAGGACAAAATATGTCATGCAAGTTCTTTTCCATAAGCACGTATGACTATATTCGGAATACATGCCTACATTACATTGATGAACTGGAGCTAGTTCTGTGTCACCCTATGTTATAACTGTTGCATGAGGAATCGCATCCGACATAATTATCCATCATTGATCCATTGCCTACGAGCTTTTCACATATTGATCTTTGCTTAGTTACTTTTCCGTTGCAACTGTTACGATTGCTACAAAAACTACTGTTGTTACTTTTGCCACCGTTACCGTTACTTCCATACTACTTTGCTACTAAATACTTTGCTGCAGATATTAAGTCTTTCAGGTGTGATTGAATTGACAACTCAACTGCTAGTACTTTAGAATATTCTTTGGCTCCCCTTGTGTCGAATCAATAAATTTGGGTTGAATACTCTATCCTCGAAAACTGTTGCGATCCCCTATACTTGTGGGTTATCACCCTACCCCGCATCGACCACATTGTAGACGCCATGGCAGGCCACGATGTGTTATGCTTCCTAGACGTCTATTCGGGCTACCATCAAAGAAAGATGCAGGAGGCCGACCAAGCAGCCACCGCCTTCATTACACCATACGGGCCATTCTACTTCAACACGATGCCCTTCAGACTAAAGAACCCTGGTGCCACCTACCAACACATGATTCAAACATGTCTGGAGAAACATATCAGAAAAACCGTCGAGGCCTATGTCGCGACGACGTGGTTGTCAAAACTAATCATGTCGGATAGTTGGTGGACAACCTCTGCGACACGTTTGCCAGCTTACGGGAATATCAAATCAAACTTAATTCGAAGAAATGCATCTTCGGAGTCCCAGCTAGCAAACTCCTTGGTTTCGTCGTGTCCAGCTGAGGAATAGAAGCCAACCCAGCCAAAATCCGAGCCTTGGACCATATGGAGTCCCAACTGAGCTCAAACATGTACAAAAATTAGCGGGCTGTGTGGCAGCCTTGAGTCGCTTCATATCATGACTCGGCGAGAAGGCTCTGCCCTTGTACAAGCTATTAAAGCAAACCAAAAAATTTAAATGGACTGAAGAGGTAGCAGCGGCCCTGGAAGACATTAAAGCCCTCCTCGCCACAAATCCAGTTCTGGTGGCACTAGGAATATGTGAGCCGATGATACTATACATCTCGGCCACAAATCAGTTTGTTTGTGCAATTCTCGTGGTGGAGCAAGACATGGAGGGCCACAAATTCCAGGTTCAGTGACTTGTCTACTATGTCTCCGAAGTCTTAATGTCGTGCAAATCTCGGTGTCCTCACTATCAAAAGATAGCCTGTGTTGTTTTCATGGCATCACAGAAACTTCAGCACTACTTTCAGGAGTGTTCGGTAACCGTGGCATCCGACGTACCGTTAGGTGACATAGTTAACAACAGGGATGCAACAGGGCGTATAGCCAAGTGGGCCATAGAGCTTCTACCTTTTGAAATAATTTATAACCACACCGGGCCATACTTTGGAACTCTAGCAGGCTGCAGTAAGTGCTCAACGCCCACACTGCCGGATAGGTATGAAGGATATCCAACATTGTCTCTTTGTCTGTCCTTGTGCAATGGAATTTTTGTTAGATCTTAGGTTAAAAGATGATATTTGTTGAGCTGTAGTGGAAGATCACTCAAGATCAGTAGCCATGGAGACTCTAAGTAGGATACAAAGGATAGCGGCTGAGCTTCCAAAGGTAGAACTGATCACATGGTGGCGTGGTACATTTGATGGCAACGGTGTCAATTCGTTAGGGGATTAACATACAAACACTAGATCATATTGCCATCTCAATGAAAGTTCTCTGCATTTCTACCTCTTGAGCACTGCGTTGGTTTTCCCTTGAAGAGGAAAGGGTGATGTAGTAAATCAGCGTAAGTATTTCCCTCAGTTTTTGAGAACCAAGGTATCAATCCAGTAGGAGAGCACGCGTGAGTAACCTCATACCTACACACACAAATAAGAGCCTCGCAACCACCGCGATAAAGGGGTTGTCAATCCCTTTACGGCCACTTGCAAGAGTGAGATCTGATAGAGATGATAATAATAAGATAAATATTTTTGGTATTTTTATGATATAGATTGAAAGTAAAGATTGCAATATAAAGTAGATGGGAAACTTGTATGACGGAGAATAGACTCGGGGCCATAGGTTTCACTAGTGGCTTCTCTCAAGATAGCATAAGTATTACGGTGGGTGAACAAATTACTGTCGAGCAATTGATAGAAAAACGAATAATTATGAGAATATCTAGGCATGATCATGTATATAGGCATCACGTCCGTGACAAGTAGACCAAAACGATTCTGCATCTACTACTATTACTACACACATCGACCGCTATCCAGCATGCATCTATTGTATTAAGTTCATAAGAACAAAGTAACGCCTTAAGCAAGATGACATGATTTAGAGGGATAAACTCATGCAATATGATGTAAACCCCATCTTTTTATCCTCGATAGCAACAATACAATACGTGTCGTTTCCCTTTCTGTCACTGGGATCGAGCACCGCAAGATTGAACCCAAAGATAAGCACTTCTCCCATTGCAAGAAAGATCGATCTAGTAGGCCAAACCAAACTGATAATTCGAAGACACTTGCAAAGATAAACCAATCATACATAAAAGAATTTAGAGGAGATTCAAATATTGTTAATAGGTAAACTTGATCATAAACCCACAATTCATCGGATCTCGACAAACACACCGTAAAAGAAGATTACATCGAATAGATCTCCAAGAGAATCAAGGAGAACTTTGTATTGAGATCCAAAGAGAGAGAAAAAGCCATCTAGCTACTAGCTATGGACCCGAAGGTCTGAAGTAAACTACTCACACATCATCGAAGGGGCCATGGAGTTGATGTAGAGGCCCTCCGTGATCAATGCCCCCTCCGGCGGAGCTCCGGAAAAGGCCCCAAGATGGGATCTCTTGGGTACAGAAGGTTGCGGCGGTGGAAATAGGGTTTCATGGTGCTCCTGGATGTTTGCGGCGTACGTAGATATATATAGGAGGAAGAAGTAGGTCGGTGGAGCAACGAGGGGCCCACGAGGGTGGAGGGCGTGCCCAGGGGGTGGGCGCCCCCTGCCTCATGGCTGCCTCATTGATTTCTTGACCTCCACTCCAAGTCCCCTGGATCACGTTTGTTCCAAAAATAACGCTCCCGAAGGTTTCATTCCATTTGATATTCCTTTTTGGCGAAACACTAAAATAGGCAAAAAATCAACAATTTGGGTTGGGCCTCCGGTTAATAGGTTAGTCCCAAAAATAATATAAAAGTGTATAATAAAGCCCATAAACATCCAAAACAGATAATATAATAGCATGGAACAATAAAAAAGTATAGATACATTGGAGACGTATCAGCATCCCCAAGCTTAATTCCTGCTCGTCCTCGAGTAGGTAAATGATAAAAACATAATTTTTGATGTGGAATGCTTCCTAACATATTTCTCAATGTAATTTTTCTTTATTGTGGCATGAATGTTTAGATCCGAAAGATTCAAGATAAAAGTTTAATATTGACATAAAAAATTATAATACTTCAAGCATACTAACAAAGTAATCATGTCTTCTCAAAATAACATGGCCAAAGAAAGCTATCCCTACAAAACCATATAGTCTGGCTATGCTCTATCTTCATCACATAAAATATTTAAATCATGCACAACCCCGATGACAAGCCAAGCAATTGTTTCATACTTTTGATGTTCTCAAACTTTTTCAATCTTAACGCAATATATGAGCATGAGCCATGGATATAGCACTATGGTGGAATAGAATGGTGGTTGTGGAGAAGACAAAAAGGAGAAGATAGTCTCACATCAACTAGGCGTATCAACGGGCTATGGAGATGCCCATTAATAGATATCAATGTGAGTGAGTAGGGATTGCCATGCAACGGATGCACTAGAGCCATAAGTGTATGAAAGCTCAACAAAAGAAACTAAGTGCGTTTGCATCCATCTTGCTTGCTCACGAAGACCTAGGGAAATTTGAGGAAGCCCATCATTGGAATATACACGCGAAGTTCTATAAGTAAAATTCCCACTAGTTTATGAAAGTGACAACATAGGAAACTCTGTATCATGAAGATCATGGTGCTACTTTGAAGCACAA
Organism: Triticum dicoccoides; assembly: GCF_002162155.2. Classification (NCBI taxonomy): domain Eukaryota; kingdom Viridiplantae; phylum Streptophyta; class Magnoliopsida; order Poales; family Poaceae; genus Triticum; species Triticum dicoccoides. The sequence goes on along the minus strand of NC_041388.1, from coordinate 399,730,183 downwards.
GTGTGGACAAAGGATAGTAACATTGTCCCTTCTCTCTTTTTCTCTCATTTTTTTATTTGGGCCTTCTTTCTTTTTTTTTGGACTCTTTTCTTTCTTTTTTTATTTTTTTATTTTTCGTTCGGAGTCCCATCCCGACTTGTGGGGGAATCATAGTCTCCATCATCCTTTCCTCACTGGGACAATGCTCTAATAATGATGATCATCACACTTCTTTGTACTTACAACTCAAGAATTACAACTCAATACTAAGAACAAAATATGACTCTATGTGAATGCCTCCGACGGTATACCGGGATATGCAATGAATCAAGAGTGACATGTATGAGAGAATTATGAATGGTGGCTTTGCCACAAATACGATGTCAACTACATGATCATGCAAAGCAATATGGCAATGATGGAGCGTGTCATAGTAAACGTAATGGTGGAAAGTTGCATGTCAATATATCTCGGAATGGCCATGGAAATGCCATAATAGGTAGGTATGGTGGCTGTTTTGAGGAAGGTATATGGTGGGTTTATGGTACCGACGAAAGTTGCGCGGTACTAGAGAGGCTAGCAAATGTGGAAGGGTGAGGGTGCGTATAATCCATGAACTCAACATTAGTCATAAAGAACTCACATACTTATTGCAAAAATATATTAGTTATCGAAACAAAGTACTACGCGCATCCTACTAAGGGGATAGATTGGTAGGAAAAGACCATCTCTCGTCCCTGACCGCCACTCATAAGGAAGGCAATAAATAAATAAATCATGCTCCGACTTCACCACATAACGGTTCACCATACGTGCATGCTACGGGAATCACAAACTTCAACACAAGTATTTCTCAAATCACAACTACTCAACTAGCATGACTCTAATATCACCATCTCCATATCTCAAAACAATCATCAAGTATCAAACTTCTCTTAGTATTCAATGCACTTATATGAAAGTTTTTATAATGCCTAAAAGAAAATTGCCATGTGATGACCCACAAGTATAGGGGATCTATCGTAGTCCTTTCGATAAGTAAGAGTGTCGAACCCAACGAGGAGCAGAAGGAAATGATAAGCGGTTTTCAGCAAGGTATTCTCTGCAAGCACTAAAATAATAGGTAACAGATAGTTTTGAGATAGGATAATTTGTAACGAGTAACAAGTAGCAAAAGTAAATAAAGTGCAGCAAGGTGGCCCAATCCTTTTTGTAGCAAAGGACAAGCCTGGACAAACTCTTATATAGAGAAAAGCGCTCCCGAGGACACATGGGAATTATCGTCAAGCTAGTTTTCATCACGTTCATATGACTCACGTTCGGTGCTTTGATAATTTGGTATGTGGGTGGACCGGTGCTTGGGTACTGTCCTTACTTGGACAAGCATCCCACTTATGATTGACCTCTATTGCAAGCATCCGCAACTACAACAAAAGTACTAAGGTAAACCTAACCATAGCATGAAACATATGGATCCAAATCAGCCCCTTACGAAGCAACACATAAACTAGGGTTTAAGCTTCTGTCACTCTAGCAACCCATCATCTACTTATTACTTCCCAATGCCTTCCTCTAGGCCCAAATAATGGTGAAGTGTCATGTAGTCGACGTTCACATAACACCACTAGAGGAGAGACAACATACATCTCATCAAAATATCGAACGAATACCAAATTCACATGACTACTAATAGCAAGACTTCTCCCATGTCCTCAGGAACAAACGTAACTACTCACAAAGCATATTCATGTTCATAATCAGAGGGGTATTAATATGCATATAGGATCTGAACATATGATCTTCCACCAAATAAACCAACTAGCATCAACTACAAGGAGTAATTAACACTACTAGCAACCCACAAGTACCAATCCCAGACTTGGAGACAAGAATTGGATACAAGAGATGAACTAGGGTTTGAGATGAGATGGTGCTGGTGAAGATGTTGATGGAGATTGATCCCCTCCCTATGAGAGGATCGTTGGCGATGAGTTCCCCCTCCCGGAGGAAAATTTCCCCGGCAGAACAGTTCCGCCAGAGCCCTAGATTGGTTCCGCCAAGGTTCCGCCTCGTGGCGGTGGAGTCTCATCCGGAAAGATGGCTTATGATTTTTTTCCTCATCGAAAGACTCCATATAGCAGAAGATGGGCATCGGAGGGCCACCAGGGGACCCACGAGGCAGGGGGGCGCGCCCAGGGGGGTAGGGAGCGCCCCCACCCTCGTGGGCAGGGTGTAGCCCCCCTCTGGAACTTCTTGTGCTCATTATTTTTTATATATTCTGAAAATGACTTCCATGAAGTTTCAGGACTTTTGGAGCTGTGCAGAATAGGTCTCTAATATTTGCTCCTTTTCCAACCCAGAATCCCAGCTGTCGGCATTCTCCCTCTTTATGTAAACCTTGTAAAATAAGAGAGAATAGGCATAAGTATTGTGACATAATGTGTAATAACAACCCATAATGCAATAAATATTGATATAAAAGCATGATGCAAAATGGACGTATCAACTCCCCCAAGCTTAGACCTCTCTTGTCCTCAAGCGAAAGCTGAAATCAAAAAATATGTCCACATGTTTAGATATAGATGTGTCAATAAAAATAAAATACAGACACGAGGGCATCATGATCATTCTTAGAACAACACCTTATATAATTCTTGTCATATGATCTCTTATGCTAGAGTAACAATTCAATCACAATTTCAAGTATGAATCGTAAACTTCATTGAAAACTAACAAACTATAATCTCGGTCATTGGAGCAATTGCAATTTATCATAACATAGGAAAGAGTCAATATATAAGAGCTTTTCAGCAAGTCCACATACTCAACTATCATATAGTCTTTCACAATTGCTAACACATGCAATACTTATGGGTATGGAGTTTTAATTGGACACAAATAAAGATAGGGGCATATAGTTTTGCCTCCCAACGTTTAGCTCAAGGGTAATGTCAACAATAATAGTTCATGAAAACTCACATCCAGTTAGCCATATATACTAGGATCTTTCCAACATGTTGTGCTTGCCAAAAGATAAAATGTAAAAAGGAAGGGTGAAGATCACCATGACTCTTATGTAAGGAAGGAGGTAAAAGTAAAAGATAGCCCTTCGCAGAGGGAAGTAGAGGTTGTCATGCGCTTTTATGATTGGATGCACAAAATCTTAATGCCAAAGAATGTCACTTTATATTGCCACTTGTGATATGGACCTTTATTATGCTGTTCGTCGCTTTTATTTCTTCCATATCACATGATCGTATAAAGCTTATTTTATCCCACACTAATAAGTCATACATATTTAGAGAGCAATTTTTATTGCTTGCACCGATGACAACTTACTTGGAGGATCTTACTCAATCCATAGGTAGGTATGGTGGACTCTCATGGCAAAACTGGGTTTAGGGATATTTGGAAGCACAAGTAGTATCTCTACTTGGTGCAAAGAATTGGCTAACATGAGAGGGAAAGGCAAGCTCAACCATGTTGGATGATCCATGACAATATAATTTATCTCAGATGTAAGAAAACATAACCCATTATGTTGTCTTCCTTGTCCAACGTCAACTCTTTAGCATGTCATATTTTAATGAGTGCTCACAATCATAAAATATGTCCAAGATAGTATATTTATATGTGAAGACCTCTCTTTCTTTATTATTTCCTATTAATTGCAACGATGACCAAAACTATGTTTGTCAACTCTCAACAGCTTTTATTCATCATAGTTTTTCTATGTGAGCTCATTACTCTCCATAAGATCCATATGATCTCTTTATTTTATTCACTCAATATCATGGCAAAATAATCAAGCCCTTGACTCAACACTAATCTTTATTATATATAGCTCACGGACTCGATTACATAGAAGGACCATAAAGAAAAACTCACAACTAAATCATACTAAGAACTTTTATTCTACTAGATCAAAATATTATCAAAAGGATCGAACTAAGAAAAACGGTAAAAATAAAAGTGATGGTGATACGATACCGGGGCACTCCCCCAAGCTTGGCAGTTGCCAAGGGGAGTGCCCATAGCCATGTGATTATGTCTCCTTTGTTGGTGAAGAAGATGGTGGTGATGAAGGGTAGTCACACATCGAGCGTAGGAGGTCTTCCAACTTGCGGATAATGCCCTTGAGTGCGATGATATGGTCCTTCGACAAAATATTTTCACGTGTGAGATACTTGTTTTGTATACGAGCTAGCTCAATCATCTTGAAAGCTTCGATCTCAGTTGGGGTAAGAAGATTGTGATCAAGTTGAAGGATGTCTTCTGTTGTCGGAACTTGGTCCTCCGTGGCCTTCTTGATCCCTTCATCCTTGTTGATCTCCATGGGTTCTTCTCTCTTCAGCTCTATCTTCATTAGCCAAGCATCGTTTCCCTTATTGTTGGAGGAGGAGGGAGACGACATGATGCTTGGCTTTGACAACCCTGGCAGAAAACAGCTCGAAACAAGAACATGAGATTTTTGCATGATACGGTGGTCAAAACCTTCGGGAGGTTATATAATGAATTTTTACCGACCAAAATACGTGACGTGTAAGAAAACGGAGTCTGGGGAGCACACGAGGTAGGGGCCGCGCCCAGGGGGGTAGGGCGCGCCCTCCACCCTCGTGTCCTTCCCGGACTGCTTATTTTTCTATTTTCTAAATATTCCAAAACGGAAGAAAATTGCCATTAGAACTGTTTTGGAGTCGGTTTACTTACCGTACCACATACCTATTCCTTTTCAGAGTCTGAAACGTTTCGGAAAGTGTCCCTTATGTATTCCTCCGGGGTTACGGTTTCAATAACATTGGTTTCAACATTTATAGGATTACCTGAGATATAATGTTTAATTCTTCGACCGTTCACCACCTTCATATTTGTGCCTTCGAAGTTGTTGATTTTTATGGCACCAGAATGATAGACCTCCTCGATAACGTAAGGACCTTCCCATTTAGAGAGAAGTTTTCCTGCAAAACATCTTAAATGAGAGTTGTATAATAATACATAATCACCTACATTAAACTCACGCTTTTGTATTCTTTTGTCATGCCATCTTTTGACTTTTTCTTTAAACAACTTGGCATTTTCGTAGGCTTGGGTTCTCCATTCATCAAGTGAGCTAATGTCAAATAACCTCTTCTCACCAGCAAGTTTGAAATCATAGTTGAGCTCTTTAATAGCCCAATAAGCCTTATGTTCTAGTTCGAGAGGTAAGTGACATGCTTTTCCATAAACCATTTTATACGGAGACATACCCATAGGATTTTTATATGCAGTTCTATAGGCCCATAATGCATCATCAAGTTTCTTGGACCAATTTTTTCTAGATCTATTGACAGTCTTCTGCAAAATTAATTTGAGCTCTCTATTGCTCAATTCTACTTGACCACTAGACTGAGGGTGATAAGGAGATGCAATTCTATGATTAACATCATACTTAGCAAGCATTTTACGGAAAGCACCATGAATAAAATGTGAACCACCATCAGTCATTAAATATCTAGGGACTCCAAACTTTGGAAAAAATAACTTCTTTAAGCATCTTAATAGAAGTGTTATGATCAGCACTACTAGTTGGAATAGCTTCTACCCACTTAGTAACGTAATCAACAACGACCAAAATATGTGTGTAACCGTTAGAGGCAGGAAAAGGTCCCATATAATCGAAGCCCCAAACATCAAATGGTTCAATAACTAGTGAATAATTCATATGCATTTCTTGATGTCTACTAATATTACCAATTCTTTGACATTCATCACAAGATAAAACAAACTTACGAGCATCCTTGAAGAGAGTAGGCCAATAAAAACCGGATTGCAATACCTTATGTGCAGTTCTATCTCCAGCGTGGTGTCCTCCATAAGCCTCGGAATGACACTTGCGTAGGATCTGTTCCTGTTCATGCCCAGTTACACAACGTCTAATAACACCATCTATCCTTCTTTATAAAGATGTGGGTCATCCCAAAAGTAATGCCTCAAATCATAGAAAACTTTTTCTTTTGTTGGTATGTGAAACTAGGTGGTATAAATTTAGCAACAATATAATTAGCATAATCAGCATACCATGGAGTAGTACGAGAAGCATTTATGACATTTAATTCTTCATCGGGAAAGCTATCATCAATAGGTAGTGGGTCATCAAGCACATTTACTAACCTAGACAAGTTGTCTGAAACGGGGTTCTCAGCTCCCTTTCTATCAACAATATGCAAATCAAATTCTTGTAGCAGGAGAACCCATCTAATAAGTCTAGGTTTAGTATCTTTCTTTTCCATAAGGTATTTAATAGCAGCATGATCCGTGTGAATAGTTAATTTAGAATCGACAATATATGGTCTAAACTTATCACAAGCAAATACAACTGCTAGGAATTCCTTTTCAGTAGTAGCATAATTTCTCTGAGCATTGTCTAGAGTTTTACTAGCATATTGAATAACATTTAATTTCTTATCAACTCTTTGCCCTAGAACATCACCTACAGCATAATCACTAGCATCACACATAATTTCAAAGGGTAAATTCCAATCAGGTGGCTGAACATTCGGTGCAGAGATCAATGCTTTCTTAAGTATTTCAAATGCTTCTACACAATCATCATCAAAGACAAATGGTATATCTTTTTGTAATAAATTAGTCAGAGGCCGAGAAATTTTTGGGAAGTCCTTAATGAACCTCCTATAAAAACCGGCATGACCAAGGAAACTTCTTATACCTTTGATGTCCTTAGGACATGGCATCTTTTCAATAGCATCAAACTTGGCTTTATCAACTTCAATACCTCTTTCAGAAATTTTATGCCCCAAGACAATACCTTCATTAACCATAAAGTGGCACTTTTCCCAATTCAAGACAAGATTAGTTTCTTCACATCTCTGCAAAACTCGATCAAGGTTGCTCAAGCAATCATCAAAAGAGGATCCATAGACGGAGAAATAGTCCATGAAAACCTCACAAATCTTTTCACAAAAGTCAGAGAATATAGCCATCATGCATCTTTGGAAGGTAGCAGGTGCATTACATAAACCAAAAGGCATACATCTATAAGCAAAAGTACCGAACGAGCAAGTAAAAGTGGTCTTAGATTGATCATCAGCTGACACAGGTATTTGAGAGAAACCAGAATAACCATCTAGAAAGCAAAAATGTGTATGTTTGGGATAATCTTTCTAGCATTTGATCAATAAAAGGTAAGGGGTAATGATCTTTTTTAGTATCCTTATTTAATTTGCAGAAATCAATTACCATCCTATAACCTGTAATAATTCTTTGCGGAATCAATTCATCTTTATCATTAGGAACAACAGAAATACCTCCCTTCTTAGGGACACAATGGACAGGACTTACCCACTGACTATCAGCAACAGGATAAATAATACCCGCCTCCAGAAGCTTTAGTATTTCCTTTCTTACCACTTCTTTCATCTTAGGATTCAGCCGTCGTTGGTGATCACAAACTGGTTTGGCATCTTTCTCCAAATTTATTTTATGTTGACATAGAGTGGGACTAATGCCCTTAAGATCATCAAGAGTATATCCAATAGCAGCGCGGTGCTTCCTCAGAGTTTTCAATAATCTCTCTTCTTCATGCTCTGAAAGGTTAGCACTAATAATAACACGATATATCTTCTTTTCATCAAGATACGCATATTTAAGAGTATCAGGTAACGGTTTAAGCTCAAACACGGGATCACCCTTGGGTGGAGGAGGATCCCCTAGGATTTCAACAGGCAAATTGTGTTTCAAGATGGGTTCCTATTTAAAGAATAGTTCATCTATTTCCCTTCTTCCATTCATAAACATATCATTTTCATGGTCTAGCAAATATTGTTCTAAATGATCACAAGGAGGAACGGCAATAGAAGCAAGACCAATAATTTCATCTTTACTAGGCAATTCCTCTTCACGGTGTTGTCTATGAAATTTAGAGAAGTTTAACTCATGAGACATATCACCCAAACCAATAGTAACAACATCCTTTTCGCAGTCTATCTTAGCATTAACAGTGTTCAAGAAGGGTCTACCGAAAATAATGGGACAAAAGCTATCTTGTGGGGAGCCAAGAACAAGAAAATCAGCAGGATATTTAGTTTTCCCACACAAGACTTCAACATCTCTAACAATTCCCATTGGTGAAATAGTATCTCCATTGGCAAGTTTAATTGTGACATCAATATCTTCTAACTCAACGGGTGCAATGTCATGCATAATTTCTTTGTATAAGTCAAAAGGTATTGCACTAGCACTAGCACCCATATCACATAAGCCATGATAACAATGATCTCCTATTTTAACAGAAATAACAGGCGTGCCTACCACATGTCTATGTTTATCTTTAGCACAAGGTTTGGCAATTCTAGCGGTTTCATTACAGAAATGAATAACATGCCTATCAATATTATCAGCCAAGAGATCTTTAACAATAGCAACATTAGGTTCAACTTTAATTTGATCAGGAGGTGTATAAGTTCTAATATTGCTTTTACGAACGACAGTTGAAGCTTTAGCATGATCCTTTATCCTAACAGGGAAAGGTGGTTTCAATAGGATCATTATAAGTGATAGTCTTTTCTTCAACTTTAATAGGTGCAGCTACTTTTACTTCTATGGGAGGATGATATTTAAACCACTTCTCCTTAGGGAGATCGATATGAGCAGCAAAAGATTCACAGAAAGAGGCTACTATCTCAGAGTCAAGTCCATATTTAGTGCTAAATTTACGGAAAACATCGGTATCCATACAAGATTTAACACAATCGTACTTAGGTGTCATACCTGACTCCTTACCTTCGTCGAGGTCCCAATCTTCAGAGTTGTGTTTAATTCTTTCCAATAAATCCCATTTTAATTCAATAGTCTTCATTATAAAAGAGCCAGCACAAGAAGTATCGAGCATGGTGCGATTGCTATCAGAAAGCCGAGCATATAAATTCTGAATAATTATTTCTCTTGAGAGCTCATGATTAGGGCATGAATATAACATTGATTTAAGCCTCCCCCAAGCTTGAGCGATGCTTTCTCCTTCATGAGGCCAAAAATTATATATATAATTGCGATCACGATGAACAAGATGCATAGGATAAAACTTCTGATGAAATTCCAATTTCAATCGTTTGTAGTTCCATGATCCCATATCATCACATAGCCTATACCATGTCAATGCGTCTCCCTTCAAAGATAAAGGGAAGATCTTCTTCTTAATAACATCCTCGGTTACACCTTCAAGCTTAAATAATCCACAAACTTCATCCACATATATTAGGTGCTCATCAGGATGCATTGTTCCGTCTCCTGCAAAAGGATTAGCTAGCAGTTTTTCTATCATACCTGAAGGAATCTCAAAGTAGACATTTTCATTTTCAGTAGGTTCAATAGGTTGAGGAGCAACTCTTTGCTCTTCTGGTCGGGGTGAAGATACCCCGAACAAGCCCCTCAGAGGATTACTTTCCATAGTAACAAGTGACAGTAAATTTCAGCACACTATATAAATTGTTCCTTACCAAATTCCGCCTACCAAAGGCGCTTCACTCCCCGGCAACGGCGCCAGAAAAGAGTCTTGATGACCCACAAGTATAGGGGATCTATCGTAGTCCTTTTGATAAGTAAGAGTGTCAAACCCAACGAGGAGCAGAAGAAAATAATAAGCGGTTTTCAGCAAGGTATTCTCTACAAGCACTGAAATAATAGGTAACAAATAGTTTTGTGATAGGATAATTTGTAACGAGTAACAAGTAACAAAGGTAAATAAAGTGAAGCAAGGTGGCCCAATTATTTTTGTAGCAAAGGACAAGCCTGGACAAACTCTTATATAGAGAAAAGCGCTCGGGAATTATCGTCAAGCTAGTTTTCATCACGTTCATATGATTCGCGTTTGGTACTTTGATAATTTGGTATGTGGGTGGACCGGTGCTTGGGTACTGTCCTTACTTGGACAAGCGTCCCACTTATGATTGACCTCTATTGCAAGCATCCGCAACTACAACAGAAGTATTAAGGTAAACCTAACCATAGCATGAAACATACGGATCCAAATCATCCCCTTACGAAGCAACGCATAAACTAGGATTTAAGCTTCTGTCACTCTAGCAACCCATCATCTACTTATTACTTCCCAATGCCTTCCTCTAGGCCCAAATAATGGTGAAGTGTCATGTAGTCGAGTTCACATAACACCACTAGAGGAGAGACAACATACATCTCATCAAAATATCGAACGAATACCAAATTCACATGACTACTAATAGCAAGACTTCTCCCATGTCCTCAGGAACAAACGTAACTACTCACAAAGCATATTCATGTTCATAATCAGAGGGGTATTAATATGCATATAGGATCTGAACATATGATCTTCCACCAAATAAACCAACTAGCATCAACTACAAGGAGTAATTAACACTACTAGCAACCCACAGGTACCAATCCCATACTTGGAGACAAGAATTGGATACAAGAGATGAACTAGGGTTTGAGATGAGATGGTGCTGGTGAAGATGTTGATGGAGATTTACCCCCTCCCGATGAGAGGATCATTGGCGGTGACAATGGCGATGATTTCCCCCTCCCGGAGGGAAGTTTCCCTGGCAGAACAGCTCCGCCAGAGCCCTAGATTGGTTCCACCAAGGTTCCGCCTCGTGGCGGTGAAGTCTCATCCGGAAAGATGGCTTATGATTTTTTCCTCATCGAAGGACTCCATATAGCAGAAGATGGGCATCGGAGGGCCACCAGGGGACCCACGAGGCAGGGGGCGCGCCTAGGGGGGTAGGGCGCGCCCCCCACCCTCGTGGGTAGGGTGTGGGCCCCTCTGGAACTTCTTGCGCTCATTATTTTATATATATTCTGAAAATGACTTCCGTGAAGTTTCAGGACTTTTGGAGCTGTGCAGAATAGGTCTCTAATATTTGCTCCTTTTCTAGCACAGAATCCCAGCTGCCGGCATTCTCCCTCTTTATGTAAACCTTGTAAAATAAGAGAGAATAGGCATAAGTATTGTGACATAATGTGTAATAACAGCCCATAATGCAATAAATATCGATATAAAAGCATGATGGAAAATGGACGTATCACCATGTTGTTCTAAAGGACTCTCAAAGTAATATAAGTGAAGCATGAGAGATCAATTATTTCTATAAAATAAAACCACCATCGTGCTCTAAAAGATATAAGTGAAGCACTAGAGCAAAAACTATATAGCTCAAAAGATATAAGTGAAGCACATAGAGTATTCTAATAAATTCCAATTCATGTGTGTCTCTCTCAAAAGGTGTGTACAGCAAGGATGATTGTGGTAGACTAAAAAGCAAAGACTCAAATCATACAAGATGCTCCAAGCAAAACACATATCATGTGGCGAATAAAAATATAGCTCCAAGTAAAGTTACCGATGAACGAAGACAAAAGAGGGGATGCCTTCCAGGGCATCCCCAAGCTTAGGCTCTTGGTTGTCCTTGGATTTACCTTGGGGTGCCTTGGCCATCCCCAAGCTTAGGCTCTTGCCACTCCTTGTTCCATAATCCATCGAATCTTTACCCAAAACTTGAAAACTTCACAACACAAAACTTAACAGAAAAATCTCGTGAGCTCCGTTAGCGAAAGAAAACAAAATACCACTTCAAGGTACTGTAATGAACTAATTATTTATTTATATTGGTGTTAAACCTACTGTATTCTAACTTCTCTATGGTTTATAAACTCTTTTACTAGCCATAGATTCATCAATATAAGCAAACAACACACAAAAAACAGAATCTGTCAAAAACAGAACAGTCTGTAGTAATCTGTAACTAACGCAAACTTCTGGAACCCCAAACATTCTAAAATAACTTTCTGGACGTGAGGAATTTATCTATTAATCATCTTCAAAAATAATTAACTAAATATCACTCTCCAATAAAAAATTGCAGCAATTCTCGTGAGCGCTAAAGTTTCTGTTTTTACAGCAAGATTAAAAAGACTTTCCCCAAGTCTTCCCAACGGTTCTACTTGGCACAAACACTAATTAAACACAAAAAACACAACCAAAACAGAGGCTAAATAAATTATTTATTACTAAACAGGAGCAAAAAGCAAGGAATAAAAATAAAATTGGGTTGCCTCCCAACAAGCGCTATCGTTTAACGCCCCTAGCTAGGCATAAAAGCGAAGATAGATCTAGGTATTGCCATGATAATGATAAGGTAAATCGCGAAAACTCATCTCATACTCCCTACGTTCAGCAGCAAGTTTTCTTTGTGGCAAGCAAAAGTAATCAAAAGGGCTAAAGTTAATGGGATAAAAGTCCCCAAGATCAAGCTCGGGAGGTATTGGTTCCTCCTTTGGCCCCTCATATTGCACAATCAATTCATCATTATAAGCATTCTTTTGGGAAAAAGTCATGAGCCTTTGTTCAAGGGAAAAACCAAGCCCATTGTTTTGGATGGCAAAATTATCATTAAGTTCAGAGATCCTATTAAGAAGAGCATTAGTAGGAACCTTTTTTTTGAGGTTTTCATTAAAAACAACATGATCTAAAGATCGTAAACGCATAATGTCTTCTTGATAGAAAAGGATCGCTTCTATGGGAGGACTGCCAGTATCCACCCTATAATGCGCAAAAATTTCATTGGCTTCTATTATTATAAATCTGAACTCATGAGCTAAAAAGATGGTTGCTGCTCGCTTAACAGAATAATGCTCAATATTAGAAAATTCTAGGAAAATCCTTTGTATGGAAGGATGCATATGTAAAAATTGTCTTTCGAGTTCAACTATGAGCAAAGATATAGCATCTGCGAGACTACTAGTTTTATGAAGGATAGATCCACTCATGGTGGGAAAAGCACCAGCACAAGTAAAGAAATCTTGAATAAATCCCTTTGCAATAATATTACAGAGGGAGTCCTGGACTAAGGGGTCCTCGGGCATCCAGCGTGTTATCCTTTGGGCCGGGCTGATGGGTTGTGAAGACATGAAGGCCGAAGACTGCGCCGTGTCTAGATTGGACTCTACTTGGCATGGATGGCAAGCTTGGCGACCGAAGATTCCTTCTTATGTAACCGACTCCATGTAAACCCTAGATCCCCTCGGTGTCTATATAAACCGAAGGGGATAGTCCGGAAAGGACACCACATATACTCATTACCATATTCATAGGCTAGACTTCTAGGGTTTAGCCATTACGATCTCGTGGTAGATCAACTCTTGTAATACTCATATTCATCAAGATCAATCAAGCAGGAAGTAGGGTGTTACCTCCATAGAGAGGGCCCAAACCTGGGTAAACATCGTGTCCCCCGTCTCCTGTTACCATCCGCCTTAGATGCACAGTTCGGGACCCCCTACCCGAGATCCGCCGGGAAAATAGGGACAGACCAGCTCGGGACCATACATACGATCTTCGGCAGGAATTGGACAATAGAGCAGGACACACCAGATCCATATACGAATCACGAGGACGTTTCCATACTCGGGACGACAGCTACCTATTCGGACGTGACAAACTTAATCACACCCGGGCCGATAACCACAGACGAACATCATCGGAGATACGCCGTGACACGACCCGCTATAGAGGCGCCGAACACCCTCTCTGCTTAACAGACGAGGTGACGGATCATGAATTCCTCGAGGGGTTCAAGCCTGTCAATATTGAATCATATGACGGGACAACCGACCCCGCAGTGTGGATCGAAGATTTTATTCTTCACATACACATGGCCGAGGAGATGACCTCCATGCCATCAAATACCTCCCATTAAAGCTCAAAGGACCAGCTCAACACTGGCTAAATAGTCTTCCTGAGAACTCCATCGGCAGCTGGGAGGACTTGGAAGAGGCCTTCCTCGACAATTTCCAGGGAACATATGTTCGGCCACCCGATGCCGATGACTTAAGGCACATAGTTCAATGATGTCTACTACACAACCTTCTTCTTGTAGACGTTGTTGGGCCTCCAAGTGTAGAGGTTTGTAGGACAGTAGCAAATTTCCCTCAAGTGGATGACCTAAGGTTTATCAATCCGTAGGAGGCGTAGGATGAAGATGGTCTCTCTCAAGCAACCCTGCAACCAAATAACAAAGAGTCTCTTGTGTCCCCAACACACCCAATACAATGGTAAATTGTATAGGTGCACTAGTTGGGCGAAGAGATGGTGATACAAGTGGTATATGGATGGTAGATAATAGTTTTTCTAATCTGAAAATATAAAAACAGCAAGGTAACTATTGATAAAAGTGAGCGTAAATGGTATTGCAATGCGTTGAAACAAGGCCTAGGGTTCATACTTTCACTAGTGCAAATTCCCTCAACAATACTAACATAATTGGATCACATAACCATCCCTCAACATGCAACAAAGAGTCACTCCAAAGTCACTAATAGCAGAGAACGAATGAAGAGATTATGGTAGGGTACGAGACCACCTCAAAGTTATTCTTTCCAATCAATCCGTTGGGCTATTCCTATAAGTGCCATAAACAGCCCTAGAGTTCGTACTAGAATAACACATTAAGACACAAATCAACCAAAACCCTAATGTCACCTAGATACTCCAATGTCACCTCAAGTATCCGTGGGTATGGTTATACGATATGCATCACACAATCTCAGATTCATCTATTCAACCAACACATAGGACCTCAAAGAGTGCCCCAAAGTTTCTACCGGAGAATCACGACGAAAACATGTGCCAACCCCTATGCATAGGTTCATGGGCGGAACCCGCAAGTTGATCACCAAAACATACATCAAGTGAATCACGTGGTATCCCATTGTCACCATAGATACGCACGGCAAGACATACATCAAGTGTTCTGAAATCTTTAAAGACTCAATCCGATAAGATTACTTCAAAGGGGAAACTTAATCCATTACAAGAGAGTAGAAGGGGAGGAGAAACATCATAGGATCCAAATATAATAGCAAACCTCGCGATACATCAAGATCGTATCACCTCAAGAACACGAGAGAGAGAGAGATCAAACACATAGATACTGGTACATACCCTCAGCCCCGAGGGAGAACTACTCCCTCCTCATCATGGAGAGCACCGGGATGATGAAGATGGCCACCGGAGAGGGATTGCCCCCTCCGGCAGGGTGCCGGAACGGGTCTAGATTGGTTTTCGATGGCTACAGAGGCTTTTGGCGGCGGAACTCCCGATCTATTGTGATGCCGGATGTTTTTAGGGTATATGGAGATATATAGATGGAAGAAGTACGTCAGGGGAGCCACGAGGGGCGCACTGTTGGGGATCGTAGCAGAAATTTAAAATTTTCAACGCATCACCAAGATCAATCTATGGAGTAATCTAGCAACGAGGGGAAGGGGAGTGCATCTACATACCCTTGTAGATTGCTAAGCAGAAGCGTTGCAAGAACACGGATGAGGTAGTCATACTCGTGGCGATTCAGATCGCGGTCGATTCCGATCTAAGCGCCGAACAACGGCGCCTCCGCGTTCAACACACGTGCAGCCCGGTGACGTCTCCCATGCCTTGATCCAGCAAGGAGAGAGGGAGAGGTTGGGGAAGACTCCGTCCAGTAGCAGCACGACGGTGTGGTGGTGGAGGAGCGCGGTACTCCTGCAGGGCTTCGCCAAGCACTACGAGAGACGAGGAGGGAGAGAGGTAGGGCTGCGCCTTGGGAGAAAGAGACTCGTGTGTTGGGCAGTCCCAAAACCTCCATTATATATAAGGGGAGGGGAGGGGCTGCGCCCCCACCTAGGGTTCCCTCCCTAGGGGTGGCGGCAGCCCCCAGATCCCATCTGGGTGGCGGCCAAGGGGGAGAGAGAGGCGGGCGCACCTAGGGTGGGCCTTAGGGCCCATTTGACCCTAGGGTTTGCCCCCTCTCCTCTTGAGGGCGCCTTATGCCTTGGTGGGAGGCGCCCCAGCCCACCTAGGGGCTGGTCCCTTCCCACTCTTGGCCCACGAAAGCCTCCGGGGCTGGTGGCACCTCCCGGTGGACCCTCGGAACCCTTCCGGTGGTCCCGGTACATTACCGGTGATGCCCGGAACACTTCCGGTGGCCAAATCCACACTTCCAATATATGAATCTTTGCCTCTGGACCATTCCGGAACTCCTCGTGACGTCCGAGATCTCATCCGGGACTCTGAACAACATTCAGTAACCGCATACATACTTTCCCTATAACCCTAGCATCATCGAACCTTAAGTCTGTAGACCCTACGGGTTCGGGAATCATGCAGACATGACCGAGACATCTCTCTGGTCAATAACCAACAGCGGGATCTGGATACCCATGTTGTCTCCCACATGTTCCACGATGATCTCATCAGATGAACCACGATGTCAAGGATTCAATCAATCCCGTATACAATTCCCTTTGTCTACTAGTATGATACTTGCCCGAGATTCGATCGTCGGTATCCCGATACCTTGTTCAATCTTGTTACCGGCAAGTCCCTTTACTCATTCCATAACACATCATCCCATGATCAACTCCTTGGTCACATTGTGCACATTATGATGATGTCCTACCGAGTGGGCCCAGAGATACCTCTCCGTTACACGGAGTGACAAATCCCAGTCTCGATTCGTGCCAACCCAACAGACACTTTCGGAGATACCTGTAGTGCACCTTTATAGCCACCAAGTTACGTTGTGACTTTTGGTACACCCAAAGCATTCCTACGGTATCCGAGAGTTGCACAATCTCATGGTCTAAGGAAATGATACTTGACATTAGAAAAGCTTTAGCATACGAACTACACGACCTTGTGCTAGGCTTAGGATTGGATCTTGTCCATCACATCATTCTCCCAATGATGTGATCCCGTTATCAACGACATCCAATGTCCATGGTTAGGACACCGTAACCATCTATTGATCAACGAGCTAGTCAACTAGAGGCTTACTAGGGACATGGTGTTGTCTATGTATCCACACATGTATCTGAGTTTCCTATCAATACAATTCTAGCATGGATAATAAACAATTATCATGAACAAGGAAATATAACAATAACTAATTTATTATTGCCTCTAGGGCATATTTCCAACACCCACGAGGGTGGAGGGCACGCCCAGGGGGGGTGGGCGCGCCCCCTGCCTCGTGGCTTCCTCGTTGACCCCCTTACATGCACTCCAAGTCTTCTGGGTTTCTTCTGGTCCAAAAATAAGTCCCGTGAGGTTTCAGGTCAATTGGACTCCGTTTGATTTTCCTTTTGTTCGAAACCCTAAAATAGGCAAAAAAAACAAATACTGGCACTGGACGCTGGGTTAATGGGTTAGTCCCAAAAATCATATAAAATAGCATATAAATGCATATAAAACATCCAAGGTTGATAATGTAATAGCATGGAACAATCAAAAATTATAGATACGTTGGAGACGTATCAGCATCCCCAAGCTTAATTCCTGCTCGTCCTCGAGTAGGTAAATGATAAAAACAGAATTTTTGATGTGGAATGCTACCTAACATATTTATCCATGTAGTTCTCTTTATTGTGGCAAGAATATTCAGATCCATAAGATTCAAGACAAAAGTTTAATATTGACATGAAAACAAGAATACTTCAAGCATACTAACTAAGCAATCATGTCTTCTCAAAATAACATGGCCAAAGAAAGCTATCCCTACAAAATCATATTGTCTGGCTATGCTCCATCTTCACCACACAACGTATTTAAATCATGCACAACCCCGATGACAAGCCAAGCAATTGTTTCATACTTTTGATGCTCTCAAACTTTTTCAATCTTCACACAATACATGAGCGTGAGCCATGGACATAGCACTATAGGTGGAATAGAATGGTGGTTGTGGAGAAGACAAAAAGGGGGAAGATAGTCTCACATCAACTAGGCGTATCAACGGGCTATGGAGATGCCCATCAATAGATATCAATGTGAGTGAGTAGGGATTGCCATGCAACAGATGCACTAGAGCTATAAATATATGAAAGCTCAACAAAAGAAACTAGTGGGTGTGCATCCAAATCGCTTTCTCACGATGTCCTAGGGCATTTTGAGGAAGCCCATCATTGGAATATACAAGCCAAGTTCTATAATGAAAGATTCTCACTAGTATATGAAAGTGACAACATAGGAGACTCTCTATCATGAAGATCATGGTGCTACTTTGAAGCACAAGTATGGTAAAAGGATAGTAGCATTGCCCCTTCTCTCTTTTTCTCTCATTTTTTATTTTTTTATTTGGGCCTTCTCTTTTTTATGGCCTCTTTTTTTCTCTTTTTTATTTGGGCTTCTTTGGCCTCTTTTATTTATTTATTTTTGTCCGGAGTCTCATCCCGACTTATGGGGGAATCACTGTCTCCATCATCCTTTCCTCACTGGGTCAATGCTCTAATAATGATGATCATCACACTTTTATTTACTTACAAATCAAGAATTACAACTCGATACTTAGAACAAGATATGACTCTATATGAATGCCTCCGGCGGTGTACCGGGATGTGCAACGACTCATGAGTGACATGTATGAAAGAATTATGAATGGTGGCTTTGCCACAAATACAATGTCAACTACATGATCATGTGAAGCAATATGACAATGATGAACCTTGTCATAATAACGGAACGATGGAAAGTTGCATGGCAATATATCTCGGAATGGCTATGGAAATGCCATAATAGGTAGGTATGGTGGCTGTTTTTAGGAAGGTATATGGTGGATTTATGATACCGGCGAAAGGTGCGCGGTATTAGAGAGGCTAGCAATGGTGGAAGGGTAAGAGTGCGTATAATCCATGGACTCAACATTAGTCATAAAGAACTCATATACTTATTGCAAAAAATCTACAAGTTATCAAAGCAAAGTATTACGCGCATGCTCCTAGGGGGATAGATTGGTAGGAAAAGACCATCGCTCATCCCCGACCGCCACTCATAAGGAAGACAATCAATAAATAAATCATGCTCCGACTTCATCACATAACGGTTCACCATACGTGCATGCTACGGGAATCACAAACTTCAACACAAGTACTTCTCAAGTTCACAACTACTCAACTAGCATGACTCTAATATCACCATCTCCATATCTCAAAACAATTATCAAGTATCAAACTTCTCTTAGTATTCAAAACACTCCTAGGAATATTTTTTACTAATCTTGAATACCTAGCATATTAGTAAATTAACATGCTATTTAAGACTCTCAAAATAATCTAAGTGAAGCATGAGAGATCAATAGTTTCTATAAAACAAATCCACCACCGTGCTCTAAAAAGATATAAGTGAAGCACTAGAGCAAATGACAAACTACTCTGAAAGATATAAGTGAAGATCAATGAGTAGTAGAATAATTATGCAACTATGTGAATACTCTCTAACATTTAATAATTTCAGATCTTTATACTTTATTCAAACAGCAAGCAAAATTAAATAAAATAACATGATGCTCCAAGCAAAACACATATCATGTGGCGAATAAAAATATAGCTCCAAGTAAAGTTACCGATGAACGAAGACGAAAGAGGGGATGCCTTCCGTGGCATCCCCAAGCTTAGACTCTTGCCACTCCTTATTCCATAGTCCATCGAATCTTTACCCAAAACTTGAAAACTTCACAACACAAAACTTAACAGAAAACTCGTAAGCTCCATTAGTATAAGAAAATAAATCACCACTTAGGTACTGTTTTTAACTCATTCTAAATTCATATTGGTGTAATATCTACTGTATTCCAACTTCTCTATGGTTTATAAACTCTTTTAATAGCCATAGATTCATCAAAATAAGCAAACAACACACGAAAAACAGAATCTATCAAAAACAGAACAGTCTGTAGTAATCTGGATCAAACGTATACTTCTGGAACTCATAAAATTCTCAAATAAATTGCTGGACATGAGGAATTTATATATTAATCACCTGCAAAAAGTATTAACTAAATAGCACTCTCCAAATAAAAATGGCAGCAATTCTCGTGAGCGCTAAAGTTTCTGTTTTTTTATAGCAAGATCAACAAGACTTCCCCCAAGTTCCCCAAAGGTTCTACTTGGCACAAACACTATTTAAAAGCATAAAACCACATCTAAACAGAGGCTTGATGAGTTATTTATCAGGAACAAAAAGCAAGGAACAAAAATAAAGTTGGGTTGCCTCCCAACAAGCGCTATCGTTTAACGCCCCTAGCTAGGCATGCTGATTTCAACGATGCTCACATAAAAGATAAGAATTGTAACATAAAGAGAGCATCTTGAAGAATATGACTAGCACATTTAAGTCCTGCATACTTTGTATGCATAAGGATTTTGTGAGCAAACAACTTGTGGGAACAAGAATCAACTTGCATAGGAAGGTAAAACAAGCATAACTTCAAAAATTTAAGCACATAGAGAGGAAACTTGATATTATTGCAATTCCTAAAAGCATATATTCCTCCCTCATAATAATTTTCAGTAGCATCATGAATGAATTCAACAATATAACCAGCACCTAAAGCATTCTTTTCATGATCTACAAGCATAGAAATTTTATTACTCTCCACATAAGCAAAATTCTTCTCATGAATAATAGTGGGAGCAAACTCAACAGGATAACTATCATGTGATTGAAAATTAAGATCAAGATGACAAGTTTCATGGTTATCATTATTCTTTAAAGCATATGTGTCATCACAATAATCATCATAGATAGGAGGCATGCTTTCATCATAATAAATTTGCTCATCAAAACTTGGGGGACAAAAAATGTCATCTTCATCAAACATAACTTCCCCAAGCTTGTGGCTTCGCATATCATTAGCATCATGGATATTCAAGGAATTCATACTAACAACATTGCAATCATGCTCATCATTCAAATATTTAGTGCCAAATATTTTATAGATTTCTTCTTCTAGCACTTGAGCACAATTATCATTTCCATCATACTCACGAAAGATATTAAAATGATGAAGCATATGAGACAAACTCAATTCCATTTTTTTGTAATTTTATAAACTAAACTAGTGATAAAACAAGAAACTAATAGACTCGATTGCAAGATCTAAAGATATACCTTCAAGCGCTAACCTCCCCGGCAACGGCGCCGGAAAAGAGCTTGATGTCTACTACACAACCTTCTTCTTGTAGACGTTGTTGGGACTCCAAGTGTAGAGGTTTGTAGGACAGTAGCAAATTTCCCTCAAGTGGACGACCTAAGGTTTATCAATCCATAGGAGGCGTAGGATGAAGATGGTCTCTCTCAAGCAACCCCGCAACCAAATAACAAAGAGTCTCTTGTGTCCCCAACACACCCAATACAATGGTAAATTGTATAGGTGCACTAGTTCGGCAAAGAGATGGTGATACAAGTGGTATATGGATGGTAGATAATAGTTTTTGTAATCTGAAAATATAAAAACAGCAAGGTAACTATTGATAAAAGTGAGCGTAAATGGTATTGCAATGCGTTGAAACAAGGCCTAGGGTTCATACTTTCACTAGTGCAAATTCCCTCAACAATACTAACATAATTGGATCACATAACTATCCCTCAACATGCAACAAAGAGTCACTCCAAAGTCACTAATAGCGAAGAACGAACAAAGAGATTATGGTAGGGTAGGAAACCACCTCAAAGTTATTTTTTCCAATCAATCCGTTGGGCTATTCCTATAAGTGTCACAAACAGCCCTAGAGTTCGTACTAGAATAACACCTTAAGACACAAATCAACCAAAACCCTAATGTCACCTAGATACTCCAATGTCACCTCAAGTATCCGTGGGTATGATTATATGATATGCATCACACAATCCCAGGTTCATCTATTCAACAAACACATAGGACCTCAAAGAGTGCCCCAGAGTTTCTACCGGAGAATCACGACGAAAACCTGTGCCAACCCCTATGCATAGGTTCATGGGCGGAACCCGCAAGTTGATCACCAAAACATACATCAACTGAATCACGTGGTATCCCATTGTCACCACAGATACACACGACAAGACATACATCAAGTGTTCTCAAATCTTTAAAGACACAATCTGATAAGATTACTTCAAAGGGGAAACTCAATCCATTACAAGAGAGTAGAGGGGGAGGAGAAACATCATAGGATCCAAATATAATAGCAAAGCTCGCGATACATCAAGATCGTATCACCTCAAGAACACGAGAGAGAGAGAGATCAAACACATAGCTACTGGTACATACCCTCAGCCCCGAGGGAGAACTACTCCCTCCTCGTCACGGAGAGCACCGGGATGATGAAGATGGCCACCGGAGAGGGATTGCCCCCTCCAGCAGGGTGCCAGAACGGGTCTAGATTGGTTTTCGGTGGCTACGGAGGCTTCTGGCGGCGGAACTCCTGATCTATTGTGCTGCCGGATGTTTTTAGGGTATATGGAGATATATAGGTGGAAGAAGTACGTCAGGGGAGCCACGAGGAGCCCACGAAGGTGGAGGGCGCGCCCAGGGGGGTGGGCGCCCCCTGCCTCGTGGCTTCCTCGTTGACCCCCTTACGTGCACTCCAAGTCTTCTAGGTGTCTTCTGGTCCAAAAATAAGTTCCGTGAAGTTTCAGGTCAATTGGACTCCATTTGATTTTCCTTTTCTTCGAAACCCTAAAATAGGCAAAAAAACAGAAACTCGCACTGGGCTCTGGGTTAATAGGTTAGTCCCAAAAGTCATATAAAATAGCATATAAATGCATATAAAACATCCAAGGTTGATAATATAATAGCATGGAACAATCAAAAATTATAGATACGTTGGAGACGTATCATTCAACAATCTGGAGAATCAGCTAGAAAATTCCGGACTAGGTTCCTAACCAAAAAAACCAGATCGTCTACTGTCCGGACGCTGAAGCCCTAGCGGCCTTTAAGCATATCATCCGGGACGAATGGCTTGCCCGCCACCTCGGCCAGGAAAAGCCGAGATCCATGGCAGCCCTCACGGCAGTTATGACCGGCTTTTGCGCGGGAGAGGATAGTTGGCTGGCTCGCAGTACAAACACAGCCAACGAAACAGGCCCCTCCGAGGCGAAAAACAGCACCGGCAAGCTCCGGCGCAACAGACACAAACACCGAAGCAATGGCAATAACGCCGATGACACTACAGTTCACGCGGATTCAGTGGCTCCAAGTCCGGCCAGCGAAAGAAGCCCTATTAAAGGAGCAGCGGAGGACCATCCGGCTTGGACTGCATACTCGATCATCCTTGATAGATACATGGCACCCTAGACAAACCGGCCAACCGTACTAACAGAGATTGCCGGGTATTTAAACAAGCCAATAAGGTCAACAGCAGAAACAAGGAAGGAGAATCACTGAGCAAGGACGATGATGAGGAGCCCCGACAACCGAACACTAGGGAGCAAAAGAAATTTCACCCTCAAGTCAAAATGGTGAACATAATATACGCTACACACATCCCCAAAAGGGAGCGCAAGCGCGCACTTAGGGACGTCTATGCATTAGAGCCAGTTGCCCCGAAATTCAATTTGTGGTTGTCATTTCCGATCACCTTTGACCGTCGAGATCATCCAACTAGTATTCGCCGTGGCGGTTCATCCGCACTGGTCCTCGACCCAATCATCGACGGATTTCACCTGACATGAGTCCTAATGGATGGTGGTAGCAGCCTCAACTTGCTCTATCATGATACGATACATAAAATGAGTGACGACCCTCACGGGTCAAGCCCACGAAGACTACCTTTAATGGAGTCATACCAGGCGTAGAGGCCCGTTGTACGGGCTCAATAACGCTGGAGGTAGTATTCGGTTCCCCGGATAACTTCTGAAGCGAAGAACTAATCTTCGATATCGTCCCATTTCGCAGCAGCTATCACGCCCTACTCGGACGAACCACATTCGTTAGATTCAATGCGGTGCCACATTACGCTTATCTCAAGCTCAAGATGCCTGGCCCACGTGGCATCATTACAGTAAATGGAAACACGGAATGCTCCCTCTGTATAGAGGACCACACTGCTGCCCTAGCAGCAGAAGTACAGAGCGGCCTTCTCAAGCAGCATTATAATCCGGCTGCCGAGCCCCTGGACATCATCAAGAGGGTCCGGACCACACTGCAGCAGGACAGCTCGGCTCGTCAAGAGTGGAATTAGCAATTTGACCTCCATCCCAGCCCCGATTAGGCAATGGCACTAATACCGCGCATAAACAAACCACACACTCAAAACCCCATGGAAATTGACGGAGGCATAACTAGTTTGCGATCCACTGTACGGCTCGACCAACCTTGGGATTCACATGCTTTTACTTTTTCTTTTTTATAGGTTTTTTTATCTTTTGGAGGCCTATGCGGACAACCCGCTTGCAGAACACACCAAGGAGGCAAGGAGCACTGGCTTACAAGGGAATCCCCAGGTGGTCTCTACTAAACGATTGCCATACTTGCTTTTCATACCCGCACGTTGCTCGCCCTTGGTTGTGGCATGTTAAATAGCCCTACTTGCTTATCGCATTACTTGTACAAAGTATGCCTTGACGTACTAGTTACATCACAATGGTGAATACACGGTTGAGGGAGTCCTGGATTAGGGGGTCTCCGGACAGCCGGACTATATCCTTTGGCAGGACTGTTGGACTATGAAGATACAAGTTTGAAGACTTCGTCTCGTGTCCGGATGGGACTCTACTTGGCGTGGAAGGCAAGCTAGGCAATACGGATATGTATATCTCCTCCTTTGTAATTGACCTTGTGTAACCCTAGCCCCCTCCGGTGTCTATATAAACTGGAGGGTTTTAGTCTGTAGGACAACATACAATCATACCATAGGCTAGCTTCTAGGGTTTAGCCTCTCTGATCTCGTGGTAGATCAACTCTTGTAATACTCATATCATCAAGAACAATCAAGCAGGACATAGGGTATTACCTCCATCAAGAGGGCCCGAACCTGGGTAAACATCGTGTCCCCTATCTCCTGTTACCATCCGCCTTAGACGCATAGTTCGGGACCCCCTACCCGAGATCCGCCGGTTTTGAAACCGACGTTGGTGCTTTCATTGAGAGTTCCACTGTGTCGTCACCATAAGGCTTGATGGCTCCTCCGATCATCGCTAGCGATGCGGTCTAGGGTGAGGCTTTCCTCCCCGGACAGATCTTCGTATTCGGTGGCTTCGCACTGCGGGCCAATTCGCTTTGCCATCTGGAGCAGATCGAATGCTACGCCCCTTGCCATCAGGTCAGATTTGGAAACTGGAACTACACGGCCGATATCCGCGGAGACTTGATCTTCGACGGATTCTAGCCCATGCCGGACGCGCCGCGCAGTCATGACGAGCATGCAAGACGTAACTCTTTCGTCGGACAGTGTTTGGGAGATCGCATCCACAGCTACTCCGTCCATCAATCCGGAGCAAGTCGCTCCATCCAAGAGCGGAGGGATGGACCCCGCCATGGAGACCGCACTCTCAGTGGCGATAGAGCCGGATACTGACTTCACCCCTTACGAGAGCCGTGTCGCCGAACCACTGGATTCATCTCTGGTCACGGACTCCGAGCCGCTCATATCCGTGCCCGTCGAGTCCGACTGGGCGCCGATCATGGAGTTCACCTCCGCGGATATCTTTCAGCACTCACCTTTTGGAGATGTGCTAAATTCATTAAGGTCTCTCTTCCTGTCAGGAGAACCTTGGCCAAACTATGTCCGGCCAGAATGGGATACGGACAACGAAGAAATTCGCTGCCCACCCACCACCCACTTAGTAGCCACTATCGATGACTTAACTGACATGCTGGACTTCGGCTCCGAAGACTTCGACGGTATGGACGACGAAGCCGGAGACGAATAGGATCCACCGCCCTCGGCGCACTGGACCGCCACCTCATCATATGATATATACATGGTGGACACCCCCAAAGAAGCTAATGGCGATGAGACAGCGGAGGATGACCCCTCCAAGAAGCAACCCAAGCGCCGATGTCAGCGGCACCGCTCTAAGTCCCGCCACAGCAAGAGCAGTGATACCGGCACAGGAGATAATAACACTCCGGATAGCGCCAAAGACAACAACAATCCCCTCTAGCACGGTGTAGAGCTAGAGGACGAACAAGCTAGCCCTCCAGAGCAGGCAGCAGATGGAGAACCGGAGGAGGACAATTACATGCCTCTCTCCGAAGACGAGGCGAGCCTCGACGACGACGAGTTTATCGTGCCTGAGGACCCCGTCGAGCAAGAGCGCTTCAAGCGCTGGCTTATGGCCACGACAAATAGCCTAAAGAAGAAACAACAACAGCTTCAAGCTGATCAAGACCTGTTAGCAGACAGATGGACCAAAGTCCTTGCGGCCAAGGAGCATGAACTCGAGCGCCCGTCCAAGAGTTACCCAAAACGCAGGTTGCTACCTCACCTCGAGGAGGAAGCATTGAAACCTCATTCACTAGTGTATGATGCGGCTGACCGGCCACTAGGCGGCCAAGCCAGAGAGGCGTTTCAGCCTAAAATTCAGACCGCACCCCGTCGCCACTCAGTTAAAAATACTAAGGCCCGGGGCAACACAGAGGACCTGCAAGATATCTTGGACAGTAAGGCAAAAATTGCAAGGTCAATATCCGGGACACGGGCACGTGCGCCCACACGGGACGATGATCGCCGTGTTGGATACACTAAGAGTAAATCCGGCCGGGCCGAATATAGCAAACAAGACTCATACGAACTACGTCGGGATATAGCCCGGCACAGAGGCGTCACACACCCCCTATGCTTCACTGATGAAGTTATGAATCATGAATTCCCGGAGGGTTTCAAACCCGTAAATATCGAATCATACGATGGCACAACAGATCCCGCTATATTGATTGATGATTTCCTCCTTCATATCCACATGGCTCGCGGTGACGATCTACATGCCATCAAGTACCTCCCACTAAAACTCAAAGGACTAGCTCGACATTGGCTGAATAGCTTGCTAGCAGATTCCATTGGCAGTTGGGAGGATTTGGAAGATGCATTTCTTGACAACTTCCAGGGCACTTATGTGCGGCCACCGGATGCTGATGACTTGAGCCACATAACCCAGCAGCCAGGGGAATTGGCTAGACAATTCTGGACACGGTTCCTGACTAAGAAAAATCAAATTGTAGACTGTTCGGATGCAGAAGCCCTAGCGGCATTCAAGCATAACATCCGCGACGAGTGGCTCGCCCGCCAGCTCGACCAGGAGAAGCCGAAATCTATGGCAGCCCTCACAACACTCATGACCCACTTTTGCGCGGGCGAGGGCAGCTGGCTGGCTCGCAGCAACAACACATCAAGGAATCCGGATACCTCGGATACCAAAGACGTTAATGATAGGCAGCGTCTTAATAGACCAAAGCGCCGCAATAACGGCGATAACACTGAAGATACGTCAGTCAATGCCGGATTCAGAGGCTCTAGATCCGGTCAGCGGAAAAGGCCATTTAAAAGAAATACTCCGGCTCCGTCCAGTCTGGATCGCATGCTGGATCGCTCGTGTCAAATCCACGGCACCCCTGACAAGCCAGCCAATCACACCAACATAGAATGCTGGGTGTTCAAGCAGGCCGGCAAGTTAAATGCCGAAAACAAGGACAAGGGGCTGCATAGCGATGACGAGGAGGAGCCCCGGGCGCCGAACCCAGGAGGACAGAAGGGGTTTCCCCCACAAGTGAAGACGGTGAACATGATATACGCAACCCACATTCCCAAGAGGGAGCGGAAGCGTGCACTAAGGGACGTCTACGCGATGGAGCCCGTCGCCCCGAAGTTCAACCCATGGTCTGCTTGTCCGATCACCTTCGATCGCAGGGACCACCCCACTAGTATCCGTCATGGCGGATCCGCCGCACTGGTCCTAGACCCCATCATTGACGGATTTCACCTCACTCGAGTCCTTATGGACGGCGGCAGTAGCCTGAACCTGCTTTATCAGGATATAGTGCGAAAAATGGGTATCGATCCCTCAAGGATCAAACCCAGCAAAACCACCTTTAAAGGCGTCATCCCAGGTGTAGAGGCCCATTGCACAGGTTCAATCACACTGGAAGTGGTCTTCAGATCATCGGATAACTTCCGAAGCGAAGAGTTAATCTTCGGCATTGTCCCGTTTTGCAGTGGCTATCATGCACTGCTCGGACGGATAGCATTTGCAAAATTCAATGCAGTGCCGCATTACGCATACCTCAAGCTCAAGATGCCAGGACCCCGCGGGGTCATAAAAGTAAATGGAAACACAGAACACTTGCTCCGTACGGAAGAGCACACTGAGCAGAGGCACAAAGCAGCCTGTTGAGGCAGACCACTCATTCGGCGTTACAGCCCCCGGACCCCTTCAAGCGAGTCTGGAACAATCTGCAACAGGATCGCCTGGCGCGATCAGCGCTTGCCTAGAAATACGGCCCCCGTCCCAGTCCCAGTGCATCGACGAAATTTGTGCTGTGCGTACATAACTACGCATTGAAAATACCATGGACATAGGCGGGGGCACTATCAGGACACACCTCGCATTGTGGCTTAACCACACCAGTGGTTGTATACCTTTGACATTCCTTTTCTCTTTCAGGGGCTAACTCTTCGGAAGCCCTTTCCGGCAGTCCGATTGCCGGACACATTCTGGAAGCAACAACCAAGGCGGCAAGAAGCTAAGATGAACATGGGAACCGCCAGGTGGTCTCTAGTAATACTTGATATACCCGCTTTTCACTATTTATGCGTAGCTTGCCTTTGGGATAGGACATTTCGAATTGTCCTACTTTATGCTTATTACATTACATGTACCAGTACGCTTCGGCGTATTATTCAAATAACAATGCATATTATTAATCTGTCATTGAGTTATTTAAGTTTTTCTCTTTCTCTTATATGTCCATTTACGACATTCCGCACCTGCACCCTCGGGTACGGTCAGTACGCCAGGGGCTCTCATTTACCCCGTAATACGGCGCAAGAATTCCGAACACTTTCGACATGCGACACCCCGAACTTATAGCATTATATGCATCAGCTCCGAATCATGTCTTGGGTCAAATGTTGGGTTGCCCGACTCCCATGCTTTGGTACCTTATGTTCCGCTATATCGGCTAAGGTAGCGGTGGGAGAACTACTACGATTGTGTCCCGGTTCTTCCGGACAAGCACCTCAGTAGAGAAAGCCAAAAACTGACTGTCATGATAAGGCGAGAGACTGGTCGCTGTTTGAGAGGTCTCAAGTCCTTAAAGACTTTTTCCGCTTTGGGCGAGGAGTCGGTCTTGTCCGGCTTAGGCGTGTATAGCGCCCCAAATTCGGCCCTCTGAATACCAGGGGCTTCGCCAAAAAATTAAAATCATAGACTTCTATGGCTAAGTGAGAGTGATAAAGCATTATAGTCCGATTGCCTGGTACGTTGCGCTGAGCACCTCCCTTGAAGGACCCAAAATTGGGGTAAAGAGTGTTCAGATTTACCCCGAACACCGCAGTACTAGTTACATGGGGGTAGAAGCCGACGACTGGCCAACTCTCAGATTTTATAAACGGCCGCACAGAAGGTAATATTTTAAATTAAGAAAGCGTCGCATGGCGCAAAAGAACTTGTTTCATATTACAGGATCACATGGGCATGTTCATTCAGAAATTACATCCTTGGCACACTCATCTGCCACTAAGCGGGAACCCTTCAGGATGCTCTCATAGTAATTCTTGGGGCAGCGATGCTCCTTGCCCTCTGGCGGCCCCTCCTTCACAAGCTTCACGGCATCCAGCTTCGCCCAGTGCACCTTCGCCCGGGCAAAAGCCCTGCGTGCACCTTCGATGCAGAAGGACCGCTTGATGACTTCAAGCCGTGGGCAGGCTTCCACCAGCCGCCTCACCAGACCGAAGTAGCTGCCGAACAGGGGCTCGCCAGGCCACATCCGGACTATAAGGCCCCTCATGGCCTGTTCGACCGCCTTGTGAAGTTCTACCAACTGCTTTAGCTGGTCGCTCAAGGACACGGGGTGTTCGGTCCCAGTATACTGAGACCAGAACAACTTCTCCGTTGAGCTCCCCTCCTTAGCCCGGTAAAACTCCGCGGCATCCAGCACACTGCGGGGAAGATCTGCAAACGCTCCTGGAGAGCTCCGAACTCGGGTAAGAAAAAGGAAAGTCTCCTTCACATGCTTGCTTTGCATATTGAATGCCTTAGCCGCTGCTATCTTCTTCGCTTCATCAATCTCCTGGAGGGCCTTGTGGGCTTCGGCCTTGGTGCTCCGAACGCTTTCAAGCGCCTGCGCGAGCTCGGACTCTCGCGTCTTGGAGTCAAGCTCCAAGGACTCGTGCTTTTTGGCAAGAGCCTCGAGCTCTTGCTGCACCTCGCCCACTCGGGCTTCTTGTTTCTCCCATTCAATGCGTTCTTTGGCCACTTTGTCTTCGGCCTCGGACAATGCCTTCCTCAGGGTCTCCACCTCGGCCGTGGCCCCTGACAAATTCATGATGATCCTATTACTTTACACCAAACTTCTTTTTAACTATATAAACTGGGGTATATCTTACCTTTTCTCTCTACGAGCTGCCCCTTGGTAAGGCCGAGCTCGTCCTCGGACCGCTTCAGGGCCTGCTTCAGCGCAGAGACCTCCGCAGTACGTGCGGCAGCGACCAGCAGGGAAGCCTGCACATACACATAGACATACTCTAATTAGACTCCCGAGTTATCATTTGATACTCTATTCAGCTTTTCTTCGCGAACGCCGAACAGAGCATCAGGGGCTACTATGTATGCGGTAATATTTTCTTATATTTTGAATGCTTACCTCAAAGCCCGGAGGCTGGCACAAGCTTCGGTCAGTCCGTTTTTGGCGGACTGAACCTTCTTGACCACCAAACTCATGATAGCGCGGTGCTCTTCATCGATGGAAGCGTTGTGAAGCGCTTCCAACAAGTTATCCGGTGCCTCTGGTTGGACAGAGGACACTGGCACGGATGGTTGGTCCCCTTTAATGGGGGACCGCCTACCAGAGTCCGGAACCATCGAAGGATCCAGCGCAGTGTCCGGCTGGGGCCCGAACTTGAAGCCTGTAGGAGCCTTGCTCCCTTGGTACCCAGTGTCCGGGAGGTCGCCGTGAGGCGCCCCCAGGATCACCTCCCCTTGGCTCGGTGCCTTTTGAGACAACACCTCGGTGTTGTCCATAGGGTGAGGGGTGGAAGCCGTCGGAGGAGAACCGCTATTCATATCTAACGAGCCCAAAGAACCGCTCGACGAGGGTACGTCGAGATGACCTCGGGCCGGACTGCATAATCATGTTCAACATGAGCAAAGGCAGTACAATAAAACATACCATGAAGTACTATGGTGTCCGGACACTTACGACTTCGCTAGGGGCTTGTCCCTGGGTAGCCACTCGTCGCCGCTGTCGGCAGCCATCGTGGCACAGTCCGGAGGGAGGGTCTTTCCCTTCTTGGACCCTTCGGCCTCCCCGGATGGGTCGGCCTTCCTTTTCTTGTCTCCCCTGGTTGGGGGGAGAACTTTTCTCCTCCTCCTCGTTTCCATGGGAGGACTGCGCGTCGGACTCATCGAACGATGAGTCCGATAGAACCTTGCGCCGGAGACCCTTTCGGGTCCCCATGGCCTTCTTCTTGGCCTTCTTTTCCGGCACCTCGTAAGGTGTTGGAGTCAACATCTTCGTTAGAAGAGCGTCTGCAGGATCTTCGGACAGGGGGGCTGGGCAATCAAGCTGCTCCGCTGTCTTTATCCAGTCCTGTTAACGACATGAAAGCTAAGATCCAGCACATAACTAAACCAGGGCAAATAAATACCCTGAGAGATATAAAAGCCTACCGGATGGGCGCGGCGCTTTGCGCTGAGTCCGTGGTCCTCGGTGAGGGAGGGAGGCATCTCGGCGCCCTTGAACAACACCCTCCAAACATCCTCATGCATCATGTTGTAGAGCTCTCGCAGTGTCTGGTGTTGGGCCGAGTCGAACTCCCACAAAACAAATGCCCGTCGTTGGCACGGAAGGATTCGGCGGAAGAGCATAACCTGGACCACGTTGACGAGCTTGATTTTCTTGCTTGTCATGTTCTGGATGCAGGTCTGGAGTCTGGTTAGCTCTACCGAAGAACCCTAGGACATGCCCTTCTCTTTGCAGGAGGTGAGCCGCGTGGGGGTTCCGGATCGAAATTTGGGGGCCGCCACCCAGTTGGAGTCGCGCGGTTCGGTGATGTAGAACCACCCCGATTGCCACCCCTTTATGGTATCCACATAGGTACCCTCGAGCCAGGTGACATTAGGCATCTTGCCCACCATGGCACATCCGCACTCTGCTTGATGGCCACCCACCACCTTCGGTTTAACATTGAAGGTTTTCAGCCATAGGCCGAAGTGGGGCCTGATGCGGAGGAAGGCCTCGCACACGACGATAAACGCCGAGATGTTGAGGATGAAGTTGGGGGCCAGATCATGAAAATCCATCCCGTAGTAGAACATGAGTCCGCGGATAAACATGTGGAGAGGAAATCCCAGTCCGCCTATGAAATGGGTAAGAAAAACCACCCTCTCATGGCATTCGGGCGTTGGGACGATCTGCCCCGCATTCGGCAGCCGGTGCGCGGTATTCACAGCTAGGTATCCGGCTTCCCGTAACTTTTTGATGTTCTCCTCCATGATGGAGGAGACCATCCACTTGCCTCCTGCTCCGGACATGATTGGAGTGGTTCGAGAAGAAGAACGCGAGCTTGGGCGCTAGAGCTCGGGTGTGCGGGAATGGGTAAGCGACAAGGAAGAAGGCGTGGGTGAAAAAAGTAAATCTTTGTCCATTTATAAGGGCGGAGGAGGCGATGAGTCTCCCCACTTTCCTGGCAAAACCGCTTATTCCCCAGGCGCCGTAGTTGATGGCGCGGTTGGGTTACCCACGTCCGTATCGATGAGAATCCTGTGATAAAGGGAACGCGATCTCTGCTTTGACAACACGTGTCAAGAAAACCGCCTCGCGATATGTGCGGAGCTGGTTAAGAAAAGCGGTTCGAATAATAACTGGGCCATGAAGTGATGTCATACTGTCAAAACGTGTTAGCAGATTAGATTTGTGGAAGTATTATTCTCTCTACGGTGGTATGTGGAACTTATTTTGCGGGGTCTGACACTATCCTTGCATTCAGACTCTTCCATGGTGTATTCGGAGGAGGAACCCGCCTTGCAATGCCGAAGACAACACTGCGCGCCGGACTCATTGTCATTGAAGCCTGGTTCAGGGGCTACTGAGGGAGTCCTGGATTAGGGGGTCTCCGGACAGCCAGACTATATCCTTTGGCCGGACTGTTGGACTATGAAGATACAAGATTGAAGACTTCGTCCCGTGTCCGGATGGGACTCTGCTTGGTGTGGAAGGCAAGCTAGGCAATACGGATATGTATATCTCCTTCTTTGTAACCGACCTTGTGTAACCCTAGCCCCCTCCGGTGTCTATATAAACCGGAGGGTTTTAGTCCGTAGGACAACATACAATCATACCATAGGCTAGCTTCTAGGGTTTAGCCTCTCTGATCTCGTGGTAGATCAACTCTTGTAATACTCATATCATCAAGAACAATCAAGCAGGACGTAGGGTATTACCTCCATCAAGAGGGCCCGAACCTGGGTAAACATCGTGTCCCCTATCTCCTGTTACCATCCGCCTTAGACGCATAGTTCGGGACCCCCTACCCGAGATCCGCTGGTTTTGACACCGATAATGGCATCGTTAGCTTATTATTTCATTTTTCCGTTTACTCACCTCGGTATTAATTACTCACTGCACACTTACACCATGGTACGTATTACTATGCCAGGGGCTTCATTACACCCAACACTACGACAATAAAAAGTCCGAACACTTTTATAGTATAGTTCGGCACCCCGAACTTATAGCATTATATGCATCGGCTCCGAATCATGTCTTTGGTCAATATTGCCCGTCTCCTGTGCTTGCTACCTTACGTTCCGCTATATCGGCTAGGGTAGTAAAGGGAGAACTAATGTGATTGTGTCCCGGTTCTTCCGGACGAGCACCTCAGTAGAGAAAGCCGAAAACTGACTGTGATGATGCCGCGAGAGCCGGTCAGCTGTTCGAGAGGTCCCAAATCGTTAGAGATTCTTTTCCGCTTCTTGCGAAGAATCGGTTCCCTCGATTAGGCATGCATAGCGCCCCCAGTTTGGTCTTCCGAATACCAGGGGCTTCGCCAACTTTCTTAATTGTCAAACTCCTATGGCTAAGTGAGGGCGGTAAAGGCCGCATAGTCTGATTGCCTTGTTCATCACGCTAAACACCTCCTTTAAGGACCAGAATGTGGAGTAAAGAGTGTTTAGATTTATCCCAAACACCCCCATACTATCTACGTAGGGGCAGAAGCCGACGACTGGTCAACCCTCAGAGTTAATAAACGGCCGCACATGAGGTAAATTTAAATCATAAGCATTATATTACATAAACACCATTGTTCCATATTACAAGGCAAGGTAATACACATGTTCTCATGGGAATATGATATCCTTCGAACATTGCTCCGCCACAAGGCGGGACCCCTCCAGGACACCTTCAAAATAATGCTCGGGTCGACGATGCTCCTTGCCCTCCGGCGGTCCCTCGGTCATCAGCTTCTTGGCATCCAGCTTTGCCCAATGCGTCTTGATGCGGGCAAAGGCCATACGCGCACCTTCAATACAGACCAACCGCTTCACGGCTTCGAGCCACGGACAGGCACTCACAAGCCGCTGCATGATAACCCACAAGTATAGGGGATCGCAACAGTTTTCAAGGGTAGAGTATTCAACCCAAATTTATTGATCCGACACAAGTGGAGCCAAAGAATATTCTCAAGTATTAGCAGCTGAGTTGTCAATTCAACCACACCTGGAAACTTAATATCTGCAGCAAAGTATTTAGTAGCAAAGTAATATGATAGTAGTGGTAACGGTAGCAAAAGTAATGTTTTTGGTATTTTGTAGTGATTGTAACAGTAGCAACGGAAAAGTAAATAAGCGAAGAACAATATATGGAAAGCTCGTAGGCAATGGATCGGTGATAGAGAATTATGCCGGATGTGGTTCATCATGTAACAGTCATAACCTAGGGTGACACAGAACTAGCTCCAATTCATCAATGTAATGTAGGCATGTATTCCGAATAGAGTCATACATGCTTATGGAAAAGAACTTGCATGACATCTTTTGTCCTACCCTCCCGTGGCAGCGGGGTCCTAGCGGAAACTAAGGGATATTAAGGCCTCCTTTTAATAGAGTACCGGACCAAAGCATTAACACATAGTGAATACATGAACTCCTCAAACTACGATCATCACAGGGAGTGGTCCTGATTATTGTCACTTCGGGGTTGTCGGATCATAACACATAGTAGGTGACTATAGACTTGCAAGATAGGATCGAGAACTCGCATATATTCATGGAAACATAATAGGTTCAGATTTGAAATCATGGTACTCGGGCCCTAGTGACAAGCATTAAGCATAGCAAAGTCATAGCAACATCAATCTCAGAACATAGTGGATACTAGGGACCAAACCCTAACAAAACTAACTCAATTACACGATAAATCTCATCCAACCCATCACCGTCCAGCAAGCCTATGATGGAATTACTCACGCACGGCGGTGAGCATCATGAAATTGGTGATGGAGGATGGTTGATGATGACGACGGCGACGGATTCCCCTCTTCGGAGCCCCGAACGGACTCAAGATTAGCCCTCCCGAGAGGTTTTAGGGCTTGGCGGCGGCTCCGTATCGTAAAACGCGATGAATCCTTCTTCTTTATTTTTTTTTCTCCCTGAAAGTGAATATATAGAGTTGGAGTTGAGGTCGGAGGAGCTCCAGGGGGCCACGAGGTAGGGGGCACGCCCCCACCCTCGTGGCTAGGGTGTGGGCCCCTGGTCCTTATCTTTTGCCAGTATTTTTTATTATTTCCAAAAAGACGCTCCATGGAGTTTCAGGTCATTCCGAGAACTTTTGTTTCTGCACATAAATAATACCATGGCAATTCTGCTGAAAATAGCGTCAGTCCGGGTTAGTTCCATTCAAATCATGCAAGTTAGAGTCCAAAACAAGGGCAAAAGTGTTTGGAAAAGTAGATACGACGGAGACGTATCAACTCCCCCAAGCTTAAACCTTTGCCTGTCCTCAAGAAATTCAGTTAACAAACTGAATGTGATGAAGAAAAACTTTTACAAAGTCTGTTTGCTCTTGTTGTTGTAAATATGTAAAGCCAACATTCAAGTTTTCAACAAAGATTATGAACTAACCATATTCACAATAACTCTTAGGTCTCATGTTTACTCATAATAATGGCATAATCACCTAGCGAGCAATAATAATAAATCTCGGATGACAACACTTTCTCAAAACAATCATAATATGATATGACAAGATTGTATCTCGCTAGCCCTTTCTGAGACCGCAAAACATAAATGCAGAGCACCTTTAAAGATCAAGGACCGACTAGATATTGTAATTCATGGTAAAAGAGATCCAGTCAAGTCATACTCAATGTAAACTAATAGTAATGAATGCAAATGACAGCGGTGCTCTCCAACTAGTGCTTTTTAATAAGAGGATGATGACTCAACATGAAAGTAAATAGATAGGCCCTTCGCAGAGGGAAGCAGGGATTTGTAGAGGTGCCAGAGCTCGGTTTTGAAATAGAGGTGAATAATATTTTGAGCGGTATACTTTCATTGTCAACATAACAACCAAGAGATGGCGATATCTTCCATGCTACACACATTATAGGCGGTTCCCAAACAGAATGGTAAAGTTTATACTCCCCCTCCACCAACAAGCATCAATCCATGGCTTGCTCGAAACAACGAGTGCCTCCAACTAACAAGAGTCCTAGGGGGAGTTTTGTTTGCAATTATTTTGATTTAGTTTGCATAAAGCATGGGACTGGGCATCCCGGTGACCAACCATTTTCTCGTGAGTGAGGAGTGGAGTCCACTCCTCTTGAGAATAACCCGCCTAACATGGAAGATACGGACAGCCCTAGTTGATACATGAGCTATTCGAGCATACAAAGCATGATATTTATTTGAAGGTTTAGAGTTTGGCACATACACATTTACTTGGAACGGCAGGTAGATACCGTATATACGTAGGTATGGTGGACTCATATGGAATAACTTTGGGGTTTATGGGATTGGATGCACAAGTAGTATTCCCGCTTAGTACAGGTGAAGGCTAGAAAAAGACTGGGAAGCGACCAACTAGAGAGCGACAACAGTCATGAACATGCATTAAAATTAGTCGACACCGAATGCAAGCATGAGTAGGATATAATGCACCATGACCATAAATATCGTAGAGGCTATGTTGATTTTGTTTCAACTACATGCGTGAACATGTGCCAAGTCAAGCCACTCAAATCGTTCAAAAGAGGATACCACCCTATCATACCACATCACAACCATTTCAATAGCATGTTGGCATGCGAGGTAAACCATTATAAGCTCCTAGCTAATTAAGCATGGCATAAGAAACTATGATCTATAGTTGTCATTACAAACATGTTTATTCATAATAGGCTGAATCAGGAACGATGAACTTATCATATTTACAAAAACAAGAGAGGTCGAGTTAATACCAGCATTTCTCATCTCAGTTAGTCCATCATATATCGTCATAATTGCCTTTCACTTGCACGACCGAACAATGTGGATAATAATAATAATAGTGCACGTGCATGGGACTAAGCTGGAATCTGCAAGCATTCAATAAATAGGAAAAGACAAGGCAATATGGGCTCTTTTGTCAGATCAACGATAATGCATATAAGAGCCACTTCAACAATTTAATTATGGTCTTCTCCTATCGACCCCCAAAGAAAAGAAAAGAAATAAAACTATTTACACGGGAAAGCTCCCAGCAAGCAAAAAGGAGAACAAGAAATCTTTTTGGTTTTCTTTTTAATTACTACTACAAGCATGGAAAGTAAACTAATTAAAAGCTACAACTAATTTTTTGGTTTTTCTTAAGGTTTATCAAACACACAAGAAGAAAGCATAAAAAAGAAATAAACTAGCATGGATATTACAATGAAAAAGTATGAGCACCGACATCTAGCATTGAGAGTGTGAACATGAATGTAATGTCGGTGAGAAATACGTACTCCCCCAAGCTTAGTCTTTTGGCCTAAGTTGGTCTAATGCCACGGATGGCCTGGCGGATATCCAAAGTTGTAATTGGGGTCGTACTGAGATGCAACAGTCATTGCATCGTGGGCTGCAGCTTGGAGGCTAGCTATGTCAGCTCTCCTCTTATACTCTTCCGCCTCCTCTCTGGTTATAGAATATCTCCCTTTTGCCTCCTCACAAAGGAGCTAGTGAGATAGTGGTACTGACGGCACTTTTCTTCCTCGAAGCTCACAAGAACAACGTTACGCAACTATGCGTTAAATTCTTCCTTAATTCCTGCTCGATCCATGAAGTCCTCTGAAGGCCATTCACAAGGCCGTACTGGAGCGTCCCTTGGTGGCTCATCGTCAGCATCCCACATTGCAAGCCTGGGTCCTTGCTTCCTTGAAGGACCACCTTGGTACATTTTCCTAAACATATTTCTTCCTCTAGAAAAAATCTGAAATTTTTAGTAACTTCAAATAAAAGTAAACCAAACTCAACAAAATTGATAGCAACTACTCCTACAAGTGCCTAGAGCCCATATCATGCATCAAAACTACTTGGAACCATATAAATTTGACATGCAAGGTCAAGAACAGGGTCACCTAAGAAGCAAAAATATGCAATGAATAAAGCACTAGAACAAAAACTAATTGGACTAATGGAGGAGTCACATACCAAGGAACAATCCCTGCAAGCAGTTTTGTGAGAGGTGCTTTGAGCAAGGAGATCGAAAATGGCAGCAAAATGAGCTTGGTCTCGGGTTTGAACTGGATAATGGTGTTTGTGGGAGGAAGAAGGAGTGGGTGGGTGCAGGAATAAGTGGAGGAGGGCCACCACGGGCCCACGAGGCAGGGGGGCGCGCCCTCCACCCTCGTGGCCAGGTGGATGCCCCCCTGCTGTGTTCTTAGTGCCAAATATTCTCAAATATTCCAGAAAAAATCATATTTAAATTTCAGGGCATTTGGAGAACTTTTATTTTCATGGTATTTTTATATTGCACGGAAAATTCAGATAACAGACAGAAAATACTATTTTTATTTTGTTTAATATAAATAACAGAAAGTAAAAGGAGGGTACAGAGAGTTTTGTTTTGTAAATTCATCCATTGCATGATCATCAAAAGGAATCCATTAACAAGGTTGATCAAGTCTTGTTAACAAACTCATTTCGAATAACATGGAACCGAAGAATTTTCGAATAACACTAGGTTACCTCAACGGGGATATGCACATCCCCAATAATAAGAATATCACATTTCTTCTTCACAGTAGGAAGAGGAAATTCGAAACCTCCAAAAATAATCGATGGAATTTTTCCAATGGAATTAATACTGTGGACTTTAGGTTGTTTCCTTGGAAAGTGTACCGTGTGCTCATTACCATTAACATGAAAAGTGACATTGCCTTTGTTGCAATCAATAACAGCCCCTGCAGTATTCAAAAAGGGTCTTCCAAGAATAATGGACATACTATCGTCCTCGGGAATATCAAGAATAACAAAGTTCATTAAAATAGTAACGTTTGCAACCACAACATGCACATCCTCACAAATACCGACAGGTATAGCAGTTGATTTATCAGCCATTTGCAAAGATATTTCAGTAGGTGTCAACTTATTCAAATCAAGTCTACGATATAAAGAGAGAGGCATAACACTAACACCAGCTCCAAGATCACATAAAGCAGTTTTAACATAGTTTCTTTTAATGGAGCATGGTATAGTTGGTACTCCTGGATCTCCTAGTTTCTTAGGTATTCCACCCTTAAAAGTATAATTAGCAAGCATGGTGGAAATTTCAGCTTCCGGTATCTTTCTTTTATTAGTGACAATTTCTTTCATGTACTTAGCATAAGGATTCATTTTAAGCATATCAGTTAATCGCATACGCAAAAAGATAGGTCTAATCATTTCAACAAAGCGCTCAAAATCCTCATCATCCTTTTTCTTGGATGGTTTGGCAGGAAAAGGCATGGGTTTTTGAACCCATGGTTCTCTTTCTTTACCATGTTTCCTAGCAACAAAGTCTCTCTTATCATAACATTGATTCTTTGACTGTGGGTTATCAAGATCAACAGCAGGTTCAATTTCTATATCATTATCATTGCTAGGTTGGGCATCAACATGAACATTATCATTAACATTATCACTAGTTTCAGGTTCATTAACAGATTGTGTTTCAGCATCAGAAATAGAAATATCATTTGGATTCTCAGGTGTTTCAGTAATAGGTTCACTAGAAGCATGCAAAGTCCTATCATTCTTCTTTTTCTTCCTTTTAGAAGGACTAGGTGCATCTATATTATTTCTCGGAGAATCTTGCTGTAACATCCCAAATTTTCAATTTGGAATGTTATACATAGATCACCCATGCATATCATATTTTATTGCATTTCGTTTTGTGATCCTCGAAATCCTAAGCAACTCAAGGACCCTCGGAGAGAGTTGGGGATTTTCCTGTTTTCATATTTGAGTTTTATCAAATATTGAAACGAGGATTTTTGGTTTTTACTATTTTTCTGTTCGAAAATATTTCATATTAAGATATATGAGAGGAGATAATATGACTTCTCCAAAATAAATGAAATATTGGAGGGAAAATTTTAAAATCAAATATTTGTTTTTATTCAGAGTTTATTGCTATTTTATTTGAATTAGAAAACTTGCATGTTTTTCAACGTTGCATTTTAGGGCCAAGAAAATGTTCATCTTGTTCTAAATATTTTATTTAGACGGTGAAATTTTGTTTTGGCATTTTTAGATTTTTATTTTATTTTCTAGGATTTTTTGTTTCAGCAGAATTGTTTAAAAAAAAGTCGCGCAGTGGCCAACTGGGTCGAAGCCTAGCCGCCGGCCCGCTTCCCCCCCGCCGTCTCCTAGCGGGAGATCGCGCCGCGCCACCGCCGAACCGGAGTCCGGCCGGGACTACGTCCCCCCCCTCGCGCCTTGCCCCCTCCTCCAAGCCGCCGCCCCGCCCCTCCTTATAAGCCGCCGCCCCGCCCCCTAGAGCCCCAAGCCGCCGCAGCTTGCCGCCGCAAGCCACCGCACACCGCCGCATCGCTTGACGCGCCGCGCCGCCCCTCACCTGAG
>NC_041388.1:399635119-399688371 GCF_002162155.2 Triticum dicoccoides | reverse complement strand
CACCGCCGTCTGCCCTCGCCGCCGCCTGCCCGCGTTGCCCCGCCGCTTGCCGGAGCCGCCCGCCGCGCCGGACTTCGCTGGAGGTAGAACCGTTCATTTTTTAGAAACCCTAGTTTTTTTATAGATCGGTTCACTGGTTTTTCGCGGTTCAGTAACTTTGAGGACGTTCGTCCGTACGTTCGTTTTAACGAATGGAGTTCACTCGTTAGTAACAAACAACGAACGCCCGTTCGTTAGCCTGCTCGTCAGTTTTCTTTTTCTCGGATTTTCCGCGATTATTTTCAATCGCGATTTCTGATCTGATTTTCATTTTAGTTTATCTTTTCGCTCGTTTGTTGGAATCAGGCGACTCAAGCGCCTAGATCTTCGTCTCGAAACCGTCTTTCCGTTTAACCAACTTGAACAAGCTTTTGCTACTGTGAAATTTGACCTTGGTCCATATTAGTAAACGGATCTTGTTTCTTTCGCAGTTTGAGTTTCGTTGCTCGGTTTGATTTGATTCTTTTTGCAAACCGGAGTTCTTAAGTTGAACTTTCTGGATAGATCTTCTTATTCGAGTTTACCTGTGTTTCTTTGCTTGATTGCTTATGTATGCTTTTGTTTGTTTGCGATAGAACACCTGGAGTGCAAAGCGTGCTACTACGAGTCCCTAGGTTTTGCGGATCATCAGCAAGGCAAGTAACACTTTGATCATATACCTTTATCACCCAGTTTTTATGCATTAGTTCCAATCCTCAAACATTGCATGGTTAGGTTGTGATTTAACATGTGGTTTGGGAAGTAGTTGATGAGGTAGAACCTATTGCCCTGTTATTATCAAACCCTTGGGAGTTACTTCTACGAATTGCTTATATTGCTATGCTATGCTCGTAGACGTGGTTTGGGTGAGTGAAATCGATGACAGGTGTGAGATTGTTAATTAATGGTTCAACTTTAGGTGGCAACTTGAATACACATCTGAGTGGATTGTTGGTTGGGTACTTGGGGAATCCAGTGTTGTCCTAGGATATCCCGGAGTACCCGTGTGATAATCCTATGGTCCGCCACCCAGGCTCAAAGGGAACTGAGATATTTTCATGCTAGAAACTTTCGTGTGCAACGACAAGCTATTATGGGCTCTAGCATAGTTGAGTAAGTTAAAGTCCCAGCAGGTAGAGGGATGTATGTTTGGTATGGTCTGCCCGGAGTAAGGGGTTAATGCTTGAGACTGTGTCTCGGTCATCCGTTTCTCAAACACCATGTAGTGCGAGAAATCCAACGGAGGAGATCAACTCTAGTGGGGAAAAGTGCACAAACCTCTACAGAGTGTATAAACTAATCATGGTTAGCCGTGTCCCCGGTTATGGACATCTTGAGTATCTAGTACTTGGAGTATCATAAGTATCTCATCACTCTAAAATAATATTGTTGGGTTGTTAATTACTTTAATTGGGATTGAGTTGGAGGAACCTTCTCAATGATGTTTCAACTACCATGATAGTTAAATAAAATTTATTCCTTTGTTGTAGGAAAAATTGGCTTTTCGCAAAACTGTAACCATAGAGCTTTCCACCAGCCAAATATGCATGTAGTGATAGTATTATTTTGTTCTTGCTCTACTGTGTTACTTTGCCAGCATATTCCATGTGCTGACCCGTTTTCGGGCTGCAACATATTATGTTGCAGACTTTTCAGACGAGGAGTAAGGTTCATTAGGTCGTTGCCGTGCAGCTCAGCTATGCCGTTAGAGTTGATGGACTCACTTTATCTTCCAAGCCTTCCACTGTTATCGTATTAGATGGCCTTACACCATATTTATTGTAATAAGTTCTCTTTTGAGACATTTGATGTAATAAGTGTGTGATTGCTACTCTGTTATAAATACTCGAGTACTGTGT
The DNA here is from genome assembly GCF_002162155.2 of Triticum dicoccoides. NCBI lineage: Eukaryota > Viridiplantae > Streptophyta > Magnoliopsida > Poales > Poaceae > Triticum > Triticum dicoccoides. Next base: position 399,686,494 of record NC_041388.1, on the reverse strand, counting down.
GTGTCAGCATTACCGATCCAGGGATGACACTGAAGCACAGAGACTTGACCGTTTGAGGTCGGGTCGCTACACTTGCTCAATTCTCTTAGGGTGGCCTTCAGGATACAAAGGTTCCTGAGTCATTTTACCAGTTCTAGTAGCCACTCTAACAACAAAATCATTATTCTTACTATTCAATTCATTGAGCAAATCATTTTGAGCTTTAAGTACTTGTTCTACTTGAGTGGTAACCATAGAAGCATGTTTACTAATAAGTTTAAGTTCACCTTTGACATTAGCCATATAATCACCCAAGTGTTCAAGCATATCAGCACTGCGTTTTAATTCTCTACCAAAATAAGCATTGAAGTCTTCTTGCTTAACCATAAATTTATCAAACTCATCTAAGCATGGGCTAGCAAACTTAGTAAATGGGACTTCAGCTTTATCATATCTATAGAGAGAATTTACCTTTACTACCTGTGTCGGGTTATCAAGACCATGTATTTCTTCAATAGGATATGGATTAAAATTATGCATTTCTTCGACAGGAGGTAAATTAAGACCATGTATTTCTTTAATAGGAGGTAAATTCTTACATCTTCAGCTTTAATACCATTTTCTTTCATGGATTTCTTTGCCTCTTGCATATCTTCAGGACTAAGAAATAGAACACCTCTTTTCTTCGGAGTTGGTTTAGGAATAGGCTCAAGAGTTGGCTCAGGAAGTGTCCAATTATTTTCATTAGTCAACATATTATTCAATAGAATTTCAACTTCATCCGGTGTTCTTTCCCTAAAAACAGAACCAACACAACTATCCAGGTAATCTCTGGAAGCATCGGTTAGTCCATTATAAAAGATATCAAGTATTTCATTTTTTCTTAAGAGGATGATCAGGCAGAGCATTAAGTAATTGGAGAATCCTCTCCCAAGCTTGTGGGAGACTCTCTTCTTCAATTTGCACAAATTATATATATCCCTTAACGCAACTTGTTTCTTATGAGCAGGGAAATATTTAGCAGAGAAATAATAAATCATATCCTGGGGACTACACACACAACCAGGATCAAGAGAATTAAACCATATCTTAGCATCACCCTTTAATGAGAACGGAAATATTTTAAGGATATAAAAGTAGTGAGTTCTCTCATCATTAGTGAACAGGGTGGCTATATCATTTAATTTAGTAAGATATGCCACAACAGTTTCAGATTCATAGCCATAAAAAGGATCAGATTCAACCAAAGTAATTATATCAGGATCAACAAAGAATTCATAATCCTTATCAGTAACACAGATAGGTGAAGTAGCAAAAGCAGGGTTAGGTTTCATTCTAGCATTAAGGGATTGCTACTTCCATTTAGCTAATAACCTCTTTAGATCATATCTATCATTACAAGCTAAAATAGCTCTAGCAGATTCTTCATCCAAAACATAAACCTCAGGAACAACAAGAAATTCATATTTATTATGGGGAGAGTCTTCATCATCACTTTCATCAATATTATCAGTTTCAATAATTTCATTCTCTCTAGCCCTAGCAAGTTGTTCATCAAGAAATTCACCAAGTGGCATAGTAGTATCGAGCATAGAAGTAGTTTCATCATAAGTATCATGCATAGTAGAAGTGGCATCATCAATAACACATGACATATCAGAATCAATAGCAGAACCAGGTTTAGGTGTCGCAAGCTTACTCAAAACAGAAGGTGAATCAAGTGCAGAGCTAGATGGCAGTTCCTTACCCCCCTCATAGTTGAGGGATAAATCTTGGTTTTTGGATCTCTCAAGTTCTTCATAATGATAAGCAAATATAAATCCCAAGTGACTCAAAGAATAGGGCTATGCTCCCCGGCAACGGCGCCAGAAAATAGTCTTGATAACCCACAAGTATAGGGGATCGCAACAATTTTTGAGGGTAGAGTATTAAACCCAACTTTATTGATTCGACACAAGGGGAGCCAAAGAATATTCTCAAGTATTAGCAGCTGAGTTGTTAATTCAACCACACCTGGTAACTTAATATATGCACCAAAGTATTTAGTAGCAAAGTAATATGATAGTAGTGGTAACGGTAGCAAAAGGTAACGATAGCAAAAGTATTGTTTTTGGTATTTTGTAGTGATTGTAACAGTAGCAACGGAAGAGTAAATAAGCGAAGAACAATATATGGAAAGCTCATAGGCAATGGATCGGTGATAGAGAATTATGCCGGATGTGGTTCATCATGTAACAGTCATAACCTAGGGTGACACAGAACTAGCTCCAATTCATCAATGTAATGTAGGCATGTATTTCGAATATAGTCATACATGCTTATGGAAAAGAACTAGCATGACATCTTTTGTCCTACCCTCCCGTGGCAGCGGGGTCCTAGCGGAAACTAAGGGATATTAAGGCCTCCTTTTAATAGAGTACCGGACCAAAGGATTAACACATAGTGAATACATGAACTCCTCAAACTACGGTCATCATCGGGAGTGGTCTCGATTATTGTCACTTCAGGGTTGCCGGATCATAACACATAGTAGGTGACTATAGACTTGCAAGATAGGATCAAGAACTCACATATATTCATGAAAACATAATAGGTTCAGATCTGAAATCATGGCACTCGGGCCCTAGTGACAAGCATTAAGCATAGCAAAGTCATTGCAACATCAATCTCAGAACATAGTGGATACTAGGGATCAAACCCTAACAAAACTAACTCGATTACATGATAAATCTCATCCAACCCATCATCGTCCAGCAAGCCTACGATGGAATTACTCACGCACGGCGGTGAGCATCATGAAATTGGTGATGGAGGATGGTTGATGATGATTACGGCAACGGATTCCCCTCTCCGGAGCTCCAAACGGACTCCAGATCAGCCCTCCCGAGAGGTTTTAGGGCTTGGCGGCGGCTCCGTATCGTAAAACGCGATGAATCCTTCTTATTTATTTTTTTCTCCCCGAAAGTGAGTATATAGAGTTGGAGTTGACGTCGGAGGAGCTCCAGGGGGCCCACGAGGTTGGGGGGCGCGCCCCCACCCTCGTGGGTAGGGTGTGCCCCCCCTGGTCTTGATCTTTTGCCAGTATTATTTATTATTTCCAAAAAGACGCTCTGTGGAGTTTCAGGTCATTCCGAGAACTTTTGTTTCTGCACATAAATAACACCATTGCAATTCTACTGAAAACAGCGTCAATTCGGGTTAGTTCCATTCAGATCATGCAAGTTAAAGTCCAAAACAAGGGCAAAAGTGTTTGGAAAAGTAGATACGACTGAGATGTATCACTGCACAAGCCCGAAGTAGCTGCTAGGTATAGGATCGGCATGCCACATCCGGACTATCAGGTCCTTCATGGCTAGCTCTGCCAACCTATGCAGCTCGACCAACTGCTTTAGCTGGTCGCTAAAGGGCACCGGATGTTCAGATCCCAGATATTGGGACCAGAACAGCTTCTCCGTAGACATCCCTTCTTCGGCTCTATAATGCTCGACAACATTTGACACACTGTGCGGCAGATCTGTAAACGCCCCTGGAAATCCAAATTCAGGATAAGTACAAGGAACGTTTCTTCTACACACTTGCTATGCATGGTGAAAGATTTACCCGCCGTAATCTTCTTGGCCGCCTGAATTTCCTAGAGGGTGCTCTGGGCTTCGGCTCGTGCATCATGCGCGCTCTGGCGGGCCTTGGCTAATCCGGACTCTTGCACCTTACAATCGCGCTCCAAGGACTCAAACCTCTCTATCGCGCCCTGGAGCTGTTGCTGCGCCTCGCCAACCCGGGCCTCGTGCTTCTCGCGCAAGGCGCGTTCCTTGGCCGCTTTGTCCTCGGCCTCGGCTAGCGCCTTCTTAAGGGCCACCACCTCGGTCGTGGCCCCTAATAAAGTTTATGACACTTTAGTCCGGTTGGACTACTCATGTTTTCAAAATGTACCCACAGGTTCCTGCATACCTTGGATATCCTCCAGCTGCTTGTTCACGAGGCCGAGCTCCTCCTCGGCCCGCTCCAGTTTCCGCTTCGGTCCGGAAACTTCCGCAGCATGAGCAGTGGCAGCCTGCAGCGATACCTGCTTATTCACATAGACAACTCATATTAGACTCCTGCGATATTTATTCTCGATCCTCTATTTGGCTTTTCCTCCCGAACACCAAACAGAGCATTAGGGGCTACTGTCTCTACAGTGATATTTTTCCTACAATCACATTACTTATCGCAAAGCCTGTTAGAAGGCTAGTGCAGGCTTTGGCCAGTCCGCTTTTGACAAACTGAACCTTCTCCATTATCGTGTCCATAAGGACACGATGCTCATCTACGATAGAGGTGCCTCGTAGCGCCTCCAGCAGATTATCCGGTGCCTCTGGTTGGATAGAGGTCACCGGTGGAACAGGCACATTCCCTCCTTGGGGGGAATGCCGTTTGCTGGAACCCGGAGCCATGTAGGTCTCCGGAATGGTATCCGGCTGAGGCCCGAAGGGAACTCGGGCCCTGTCACCAGTCCCCGTGGGGACTTTTTTCCCCGTATGTCTGGCGGCCGAGGAGTCTCCCCCCGGCCCGGGAAAGTCTTTTTGGACTCCACCTCGTCATCACCCTTGGGTGAGATGGAATGAGCAGGTGGCGGAGACATGCTAGCCATCTCCTTTGAGTCCAGTGAATCCTCTGTCGAGGATCGCGGGGAGCCATCGCGTGCCAGACTGCAATGACAAGGTTTAAGATGTATCAATATTACAAACCGAGAAGGCCAGATGTTTTTGATTCTGGTACTCACGAGGTGGCCCGAGGCTTGGTCAGGCGAGGTTGCTCCGGACTGCTATCGACATCCATGCGGAGTTATCCGCGAGGGAGCCTCTCCCCCTCTTGGGCGCCTCCGCCTCCAAACTCGTGGAGGCCTCCCTTTTCTCCCTTCCTCCCGCAGGAGGGGAGTCGCCTCCCTCCTTGTCGTCATCTTCGGTGGCTGAGGGGTCAGTCTCATCGTTAGACGAGATGACCACGGTGCTCCTTCGGCGAAGTCCACTCTTGGTCCCCTTGGCCGTGGTTTTGACCTTCTTCTCCGGCACGTCGTAAGGCGCCAGAAATAGCATCTCCGTAAGGAGTGGGGTTTCTTCGTCTTCAGGCAGCGGAGCCGGACTATTAATCCGTCCCGCTAGGTCGACCCAGGCCTGAAAAAGAAATAGATAAGAAGGCTTAGTATCCTTCCTCGGGGTGTGTCCTTAAAGACTATACCTTGATGGCTTACCGAATTGGCCTGACGCTTAGAGTTGAGCCCGCGATCTTTGGTCAAGGGTGGCGGCATCTCGCTGCCCTTGAACAGCACCTTCCAGATATCTTCGTGCGTCGTGCCGAAAAGCCTTAGCAGCATCTGGTGCTCGGCCAAATCGAACTCCCACAAATAACAGGCCCGACGCTGACATGGAAGGATCCAGCGTACAAGCATGACCTGGATCACATCAACAAGCTTGATCTTCCGGGTTATCATATTCTGGAGGCATGTTTGGAGCCCTGTGATCTCTTCCAAAGATCCCTAGGTCAGGCCCTTCTCTTGCTAGGAGGTAAGCCGCATTGGGACTTCAGATCAGAATTTGGGAGCCTCCACCTAGTTGGTGTCACGCGGCTCAGTGATATAGAACCACCCCGATTGCCATGCCTTCACCATCTCTACGAAGGAGCCTTTGAGCCAGGTGGTATTGGGCATCTTGCCCACCATGGCACCTCCGCACTCGGCCTGTCGGCCGCGCACCACCTTTGGATTTACATTAAAAGTCTTCAGCCATAGGACAAAGTGAGGTGGGATGCAGAGAAAGGATTCACACACAACTATGAATGCGGAGATATTGAGGATAAAGTTGGGGGCCATATCATGGAAGTCCAACTCATAGTAAAACATCAATCCATGGACAAATGGACGAAGAGGGAATCCCAGCCCACGGATGAAGTGTGTGAGAAACACAATCCTCTCATGGGGCTCGGGGGTAGGGACGATTTGCCCTTTTTCCGGGAGTCGGTGAGCGATTTCCTTGGCTAAATAGCCGGCCTCTCGGAGCTCTGTGATCTCCTTCTTCTCAATGGAGGAGGCCATCCACTTGCCTCCAGCTCCGGATCCGGACATGATTGGAGTGCCTTCTTGAAAGAAGAAAAGCTAAAGCTTGGACGCTAGAGCTCGAGGACGGAAGGACTGGAGATGAAGAAGGGTGTGGGTAAAGGGAGAGTGTTCTTATCCCCTTATAAAGACCGCGAATATCAAGCGCCTCCCCACTCGTCCTAAAAACTCACCTATTCCCAAGGGTTGTATAAATGGCATGATTGGGTTACACATGCCCGCATTGATGAGAATCCCGCGATAAGGGGACACGATCTCTGCTTTGACAAGACGTGCCAATGACAACCGCGTCTCAAAACGTGGAGCGACAGACGAAAAGCGGTTCGAAATTATGACCGAACAAACGCAATGTCATGTCGTAAAAAGCTGACAGCGGATAGAACTCGTGTGAAAATATATATTCTCTCTACGGTTGTGTGTGGTATGTGACAAGTCCGGATACTATCATCGCATCTGAAGACTATCTTGGAGTTCGGAGAAAGGGGAACCTACCTTGCAATTCCAAAGACAATCTGCACGCCGGACTCCTCGTCATTGAAAGCCAGGTTCAAGGGCTACTGAGGGAGTCCTGGACTAAGGGGTCCTCGGGCGTCCGGCCTGTTATCCTTTGGGCCGGACTGATGGGCTGTGAAGACATGAAGGCCGGAGACTGCACCGTGTCTGGATTGGACTCTATTTGGCGTGGAAGGCAAGCTTGGCGACCGAAGATTCCTTCTTATGTAACCGACTCCATGTAAACCCTAGATCCCCTGTGTGTCTATATAAACCGAAGGGGATAGTCCGGAAAGGACACCACATATACTCATTACCATATTCATAGGCTAGACTTCTAGGGTTTAGCCATTACGATCTCGTGGTAGATCAACTCTTGTAATACTCATATTCATCAAGATCAATCAAGCAGGAAGTAGGGTATTACCTCCATAGAGAGGGTCCGAACCTGGGTAAACATCGTGTCCCCCGTCTCCTATTACCATCGGTCCTAGACGCATAGTTCGGGACCCCCTACCCGAGATCCGTCGGTTTTGATACCGACAATTACCGCTACCAATACGAAACCTTTTAGTGTGCAAAATAATAGGATTTTCAAGAGGATCATCAATAGCATCAAAGTTTTCCATGTTATTATCCTTATCAATGATAACCTCCCCAGTTTCAGACATGACGGCAACAAATTGCAAAAAGAACGAGCACACATAAGGCAGGAAGGAAAAAGAGGCGAACGGAAAGAGATGGCGAATAAAACGGCAAGGGTGAAGTGGGGGAGAGGAAAACGAGAGGCAAATGGCAAATAATGTAATGCGAAGGATAAGAGTTGTGATGGGTACTTGGTATGTCTTGACTTGGCCTAGATCTCCCCAGCAACGGCGCCAGAAATCCTTCTTGCTACCTCTTGAGCACTGCGTTGGTTTTCCCTTGAAGAGGAAAGGGTGATGTAGTAAAGCAGCATAAGTATTTCCCTCAGTTTTTGAGAACCAAGGTATCAATCCAGTAGGAGACCACGCGCGAGTCACCTCGTACCTACACACACAAACAAGAACCTCGCAACCAACACGATAAAGGGGTTGTCAATCCCTTCACGGCCACTTGCAAGAGTGAGATCTGATAGAGATGATAATAATAAGATAAATATATTTGGTATTTTTATGATATAGATTGAAAGTAAAGATTGCAAAATAAAGTAGATGGGAAACTTGTATGATGGAGAATAGACCCTGGGGCCATAGGTTTCACTAGTGGCTTCTCTCAAGATAGCATAAGTATTACGGTGGGTGAACAAATTGTTGTCGAGCAATTGATAGAAAATTGAATAATTATGAGAATATCTAGGCATGATAATGTATATAGGCATCAGGTCCGTGACAAGTAGACCGACTCCTGCCTGCATGTACTACTATTACTCCACACATCGACCGCTATCCAACATGCATCTAGAGTATTAAGTTCATAAGAACAGAGTAACGCCTTAAGCAAGATGACATGATGTAGAGGGATAAACTCATGCAATATGATGTAAACCCCATCTTTTTATCCTCGATGGCAACAATACAATACGTATCGTTTCCCTTTCTGTCACTGGGATCGAGCACCGCAAGATTGAACCCAAAGATAAGCACTTCTCCCATTGCAAGAAAGATCAATCTAGTAAGCCAAACCAAACTGATAATTCGAAGAGACTTGCAAAGATAAACCAATCATACATAAAAGAATTCAGAGGAGATTCAAATATTGTTCATAGATAAACTTGATCATAAACCCACAATTTATCGGATCTCGACAAACACACCACAAAATAAGATTACATCGAATAGATCTCCAAGAGAATCGAGGAGAACTTTGTATTGAGATCCGAAGAGAGAGAAGAAGCCATATAGCTACTAGCTATGGACCCGACGGTCTGAAGTAAACTACTCACACATCATCGGAGGGGCCATGGAGTTAATGTAGAGGCCCTCCGTGATCAATGCCCCCTCCGGCGGAGCTCTGGAAAAGGCCCCAATATGGGATCTCTTGGGTACAGAAGGTTGCGGTGGTGGAAATAGGGTTTCGTGGTGCTCCTGGATGTTTGCGGCGTACGTAGATATATATAGGAGGAAGAAGTAGGTCGGTGGAGCAATGAGGGGCCCACGAGGGTGGAGGGCGCGCCCCCTACCTCATGGCCGCCTAGTTGATTGCTTGATGTCCACTCCAAGTCCCCTGGATCACGTTTGTTCCAAAAATAATGCTCCCGAAGGTTTCATTCCGTTTGGACTCTGTTTGATATTCCTTTTCGGCGAAACACTAAAATAGGCAAAAAAAACAGCAATTTGGGTTGGGCCACCGGTTAATAGGTTAGTCCCAAAAATTATATAGAAGTGTAAACTAATGCCCATTAACATCCAAAATAGATAATATAATAGCATGGGGCAATCAAAAATTATAAATACGTTGGAGATGTATCATGCACTAATTTTTTTCGAGCCTCATCGTCCAAACATCTAGTTCGCAAGAGGGAGCATTTTTGGAAGAAACTGGCAAAGGGAGATGTTAAGATAAACGTGGATGTGTTTGAAGGAAATATGCCATAGAGGCAATAATAAATTTTACATTTTATATTTTCCTATTCAGGATAAAGTTTTATTATTCATGCTATAATTGTATTGATCAAAAACCTAAATACATGTGTGAATACAAAAACAAATACCGTGTCCCTAGTAAGCCTCTACTAGACTAGCTCGTTGATCAAAGGTGGTTAAGGTTTCCTAACCAAAGACATGTGTTGTCATTTGATAACGGGATCACATCATTAGGAGAATGATGTGATGGACAAGACCGGCCCGTTAGCTCAGCATATTGATCATTCATTTTTATTGCTATTGCTTTCTTCATGTCAAATGCATATTCCTTCGACTATGAGATTATGCAACTCCCAGATACCGGAGGAATGCCTTGTGTGCTATCAAATGTCACAACGTAACTGGGTGATTATAAAGATGCTCTACATGTATCTCCGAAGGTGTTTGTTGAGTTGGCATAAATCGAGATTAGGATTTGTCACTCTGAGTATCGGAGAGGTATCTCTGGGCCCTCTCGGTAATACACATCATAAGCTTGCAAGCAAACGACTAAGGAGTTAGTCACGAGGTGATGTATTACGGAACGAGTAAAGAGACTTCCAGTAACGAGATTGAACTAGGTATGAAGATACTGACGAATGAATCTCGGGCAAGTAACATACCGACAGACAAAGGAAATAACGTATGTTGTCATAACAGGTTCCGCTATTGTTTATGGACCGGAGAGGTATCTCGGTCATGTCTACATAGTTCTTGAACCCATAGGGTCCGCACGCTTAACGTTCGATGACGATATTGTATTATATGAGTTATGTCATTTGGTGACCGAATGTTGTTCGGAGTCTCGGATGAGATCACAGACATGACAAGGAGTCTCTAAATGCTTGAGAGGTAAATATTGATATAGGAAAATATTATTCAGACACCGGAAATGTTCCGAAGGGTACCAGGTACATATAGGGTCACTGGAAGGGGTTCCGGGCACCCCCGGCAAAAGATATGGGCCTTATGGGCCAAGAGGGGAAACGCACCAGCCACCAGGGGCTGGTGCGCCCCCCATATAGGCCAAACTAGAGGAGAAGGAAAGAGGGGAAGGGAGAAGGAAAGGGGGGATTTGGCCTCCCCCTTCCTTCCCTTCTTCCTCCTCTTTCCTTCCCTCTTCAGTAAATAAGGAAGGGGGCGGCCGGCCAAGGAGGAACCCAAGTAGGATTCGGTCCTACTTGGGGCGCCTCCTGGCCTCTCCCCTCTCCCTCCCACCTATATATATGTGGGGGGCGCCCCCTAGCACACCCCAGACAATTTTTAGCCGTGTGCGGCACCCCCCTCCACCGTTTACTCCCACGGTCATAACTTCGTAGTGTTTAGGCGAAGCCCTGCGAGGATGACTTCACCATCACCGTCACCACGCCATCGTGCTGACGGAACTCATCTACTACCTCGACATTTTGTTGGATCAAGAAGGCAAGTGACGTCACCGAGCTGAACGTGTGCAGAACGCGCAGGTGTCGTGCATTCGGTACTTGATCGGTTGAAGCGCGAAGAAGTTCGACTACATTAACCACGTTGAGAAACGCTTCCGCTTATGGTCTACGAGGGTACGTAGACACACTCTCCCCCTCATTGTTATGCATTTCCATGGATAGTTCACTATGTGTGCATAGAATTTTTTTGTTTTCCATGCAACGTTTCCCAATAGTGGCATCATGAGCCAGGTCTATGCATAGATGATATGCACAAGTAGAACACAAAGAGTTGTGGGCAGTGATAGTCATACAGCTTACCACCAACGTCTTATTTTGATTCGACGATATTGTGGGTTGAAGTGGCCCAGACCAACCTTACATGTCCACACACATGAGACCGGTTCCACCAACAGACATGCAACTAGTTTTGCATAAAGGTGGTCGGCGAGTGTCTGTTTCTCCCATTTTAGTTTAATCGAATTTGACTGCGGCCGGTCCTTGAAGAAGGTTAAAACAACAAACTTGACGAAACACCGTTGTGGTTTTATGCATAGGTAAGAACGGTTCTTGCTAGAAGCCTGTAGCAGCCACGTAAAACTTGCAACAATAAAGTAGAGGACATCTAACTTGTTTTTGCAGGGCATGTTGTGATGTGATATGGTCAAGACATGATGTGATAAATGTTATTGTATGAGATGATCATGTATTGTAAGATATCTGACAACCGGTGGGAGCCTTATGGTTGTCTCTTTATTGTATGAAGTGCATACGCCATGTAATTGCTTTACTTTATCACTATATGTTAACAGTAGTTGTAGAAGCAATAGTTGGCGAGACAACCACGACGCAACGATGGAGATGAAAGTGTCGAGCCAGTGATGATGGAGATCATGATGATGCTTTGGAGATGGAGATCAAAAGCACGAGATGACAATGGCCATATCATGTCACATATTTTGATTGCATGAGATGTTTATCTTTTATGCATTTTATTTTTCTTAGTACGGCGGTAGCATTATAAGATGATCCCTTCACTAAATTTCAAGGTAAAATTGTTCTCCCTGAGTATGCACTGTTGCTACAATTCGTCGTGTTGAGACACCACATGGTGATCGGGTGTGATAGACTCTACGTTCACATACAAGGGTGCAAGACAGTTTTGCACATGTGGAATACTTGGGTTAAATTTGACGAGCCTAGCATGTACAGACATGTCCTTGTAACACTGGAGAACAAAAGGTCGAACATGAGTCATATAGTAGATATGATCATCATAGAGATGTTCACCATTGATGACTACCCCATCTCACGTGATGTTCGGACATGGATTAGTTGATTTGGATCATGTATCACTTATATAAACTCGAGGGGTGTTTTATTTAAGTGGTAGTTCATTAGAAATTTTATTAATTAAACTTAATTTATCATGAACTTAGTCTTGATAGTTTTGCATATCTATGTTGTAGATCAATAGCTCGCGATATAGCTCCTATATATTTTTAATACGTTCCCAGAGAAAACTAAGTAGAAAGATGATAGTAGCAATGATGCGGACTGGGTCCATGATCTGAGGATTATCCTCGTTGCTGCACAGAATAATTATGTCAGTGATGTATCGCTAGGTGATAAACCTGTTGCAGGAGCGGATGCAGACGTTGTGAACGTTTTGCAAGCTCGATATGATGAGTACTTGATAGTTTAGTGCACCATGCTTTATGGCTTAGAACCGGGACTTCGAAAACGTTTTGAACACCACAAAGCATATAAGATATTCCAAGAGCTGCCCGTGTCGAGAGGTATGAGACCTCTGACAAGTACTTTGCCTATACAAGATGGAGGAGAATAGCTCAGCCAGTGAGCATGTACTCAGAATGTCTGGGTACTACAGTCGCTTGAATCAAGTGGGAGTTAATCTTCCGGATAATATAGTAATTGACAGAGTTCTCTAGTCACTATCACCAAGCTACTAGAACTTCGTGATGAGCTATAATATGCAAGGGATGACAAAAACGATTCCCAAGCTCTTCGCGATGCTGAAATCGGTGAAGGTAGAAATCAAGAAGAGCATCAAGTGTTGATGGTTAAACAAGACCACTAGTTTCAAGAAAAAGGGCAAGGGAAAGAAAGGGAACTTCAAGAAGAATGGTGCTACTTCTTGAGCTTGCCTTGGTTTTTCCCTTGAAGAGGAAATTGTGATGCAGAAAAGTAGAGATAAGTATTTCCCTCAGTTTGAGAACCAAGGTATCAATCCAGTAGGAGACAACGCACAAGTCACCGAATACCTGCACAGACAAACAACAACTTGCACCCAATGCGATAAAGGGGTTGTCAATCCCTTCACGGTTACTTGCAAAAGTGAGATCTGATAGAGATAGACAAACAGTAAAGTAAATATTTTTGGTATTTTTGGTTTATAGATCAGAAGTAAAAGATTGCAAACTTATATAATGGAAAATAGAACTTATATGATGGAAAATAGACCCGGGGGCCATAGGTTTCACTAGAGGCATCTCTCAAGATAGCAAATAATATGGTGGGTGAACAAATTACTGCTGAGCAATTGATAGAAAAGCGCAAAGTTATGACGGTATCTAAGACAATGATCATGAATATAGGCATCATGTCCGTGTCAAGTAGACTGAAAAGATTATGCATCTACTACTATTGCTCCACACATCGACCGCTATCCAGCATGCATCTAGAGTATTAAGTTCATAAAGAACGGAGTAAAACATTAAGCAAGATGACATGATGTAGAGGAATTAACTCAAGCAATATGATGAAAACCTCATCTTTTTATCCTCGATGGCAACAATACAATAGCCTTGCTGCCCCTACTTTCACTAGGAAATGACACCGCAAGATTGAACCCAAAGCTAGCACTTCTCTCATTGCAAGAAAAAACAATCTAGTTGGCCAAACCAAAGTGATAGTTCGGAGAGAATTACAAAGATATCAAATCATGCATATAAGAAATCAGGGGAGATTCAAATAATATTCATAGATAAGCTGATCATAAATCCACAATTCATCGGATCTCAGCAAACACACCGCAAATGAGTATTACATCGAATAGATCTCCAAAAACATCAAGGAGAACATGGTATTGAGAATCAAAGAGAGAGAACAGGCCATTTAGCTACTAGCTATGGACCCGTAGGTCTGTGGTAAACTACTCATGATTCATCGGAAGGGCAATAGAGTTTATGTAGAAGCCCTCCGTGATTGAATCCCCCTCTGGCAGGACGCCGAAAAAGGTCCCTAGATGGGATCTCATGGGTACAGAAGGTTGCGGCGGTGGAAAAGTGTTTTCCTGGCTTGTTCGGGTCGTTTGGGGATATAAGAGTATATATAAGCAAAAGAATTAGGTCAGGAGGTGCACGAGGGGCCCACAAGGGTGTGGGCGCGCCCTCGCCCTGGGTGCACCCTCCGTCCTTGTGGCCGCCTCGTGGCTCCTCTGACTTCATCTCCAAGTCTCCTGGTTGTCTTCTGGTCCAAGAAAAATCATCGTGAAGGTTTTATTCCATTTGGACTCCGTTTGGTATTCCTTTTCTGTGAAACTCAAAAATAGGGAAAAAATAGGAACTCGCACTGGGTTGTAGGTTAATAGGTTAGTCCCGAAAATATATAAAATAGCATATTAATGCATATGAAACATCCAAAATAGATAATATAATGGCATGGAACGATCAAAAATTAAATATACATTGGAGGCGTATCAAGCATCCCCAAGCTTAATTCCTGCTCGTCCTCGAGTAGGTAAATGATAAAAAACAGAATTTTTGATGTGGAATGCTACCTAACATATTTATCCATGTAATTTCTTTATTGTGGCATGAATGTTCAGATTCGTATGAGTCAAAACAAAAGTTTAATATTGACATGAAAACAATAATACTTCAAGCATACTAACAAGGCAATTATGTCTTCTCAAAATAACATGGCCAAAGAAAGCTTATCCCTACAAAATCATATAGTATGGCTATGCTCCATCTTCATCACACATAATATTTAAATCATGAACAACCCCGATGACAAGCCAAGCAATTGTTTCATACTTTTGATGTTCTCAAACTTTTTCAACTTTCACACAATACATGAGCGTGAGCCATGGACATAGCACTATAGGTGGAATAGAAGGTGCACTACAAAAAAATACACTTCCATGATGATATGTGTTTGTCACAGTAGGTCACTTTTTTGCCATGCATGTACATCCATGACAATTTTATGATAGAATCAAGATAGTCATACCTGTGCTGTCGTAGAAGTGTTCCATTTCATTACCAAAATTATCATCATGGAAGTGTCCACTTCCATGACAATAAATCGAGCATCACAGAAGTGCTTTCGTCAAGGGTGACCGACACGTGGCATCCACCGTAACGGAACGCCGTTAAGCTATCGGGTCCGGTTTTGGATTCGATAACCCGCTAACAGCCCCGACCAGTGGGGATTTTCCACGTGTAAAATCATCATTGGTAGGAGGAAACACGTGTCAGCTCACCGTTGGGACAGATGCCATCCAGTCATTGGACAGAAGGCGCCTGTGATACGTCGACACGTGACACATCCCAACAGAGGCCCATTCCTGTGAAAAAGGCCGACCTGTTTGACTTGGTCAAAAGGTGGCGGGCCGGCCCACGGAAAGCATTTTAACGGCATGTTCGCATATAGCCCATTTATAGCCCGCTAACCCAGGGCCCATTACGACCTATCCGAATTAGGCCCAGTAGCGTCATCTGGGCCGTCCAATATGATTCCAGCCCATTTTAAGTTTTGGCCCATGTATGGCCCATGACGTCTTTCGGCCCAGATGAGGCCCTTTGTAACTCTTGGCCCATTAACGCCCCGTGGTGAAACTGGCCCGTAATGAACAGTGTATCACTTTATACCCATTAATGGCTGATACGTCTCCAACATATCTATAATTTTTGATTGCTCCATGCTATATTATCTACTATTTTGGACTATATTGAGCTTTATTTTCCACTTTTATATTATTTTTGGGACTAACCTATTAACCGGAGGCCCAACCCAGAATTGCTGTTTTTTTGCCTATTTCAGTGTTTCGAAGAAACGGAATATCAAACAGAGTCCAAACAGAATGAAACCTTCAGGAACGTGATTTTCTCACCGAACGTGATCCAGGAGACTTGGACCCTACGCCAAGGCTTAAGAGAGGCGGTCACGAGGGTGGGGGCGCCCCCCTAGGGCGCGCCCCCTGCCTCGTGGGCCCCTCGGAGCTCCACTGACGTACTCCTTCCTCCTATATATACCTACGTACCCCCAAACGATCAAAAGGGGAGCAAAAAACCTAATTCCACCGCCGCAACTTTCTGTATCCACGAGATCCCATCTTGGGGCCTGTTCCGAAGCTCCGCCGGAGAGGGCCGTCATCACGGAGGGCTTCTACATCACCATAGCCTCTCCGATGAAGTGTGAG
This sequence comes from Triticum dicoccoides, assembly GCF_002162155.2. NCBI lineage: Eukaryota > Viridiplantae > Streptophyta > Magnoliopsida > Poales > Poaceae > Triticum > Triticum dicoccoides. The sequence goes on along the minus strand of NC_041388.1, from coordinate 399,670,459 downwards.
TAGTTTACCTCAGACCTTCGGGTCCATAGTTATTAGCTAGATGGCTTCTTCTCTCTTTTTGGATCCCAATACAAAGTTCTCCCCCTCTCTCATGGAGATCTATTCGATGTAATCTTCTTCTTTTTGCGGTGTGTTTGTTGAGACCGATGAATTGTGGGTTTATGATCAAGTCTATCTATGAATAATATTTGAATCTTCTCTGAATTCTTTTATGTATGATTGGTTATCTTTGCAAGTCTCTTCGAATTATCCGTTTGGTTTGGCCAACTAGATTGGTAGTTCTTGCCATGGGAGAAGTGCTTAGCTTTGGGATCGATCTTGCGGTGTCCTTTCCCAGTGACAGAAGGGGCAGCAAGGCACGTATTGCATCGTTGCCATCGAGGATAACAAGATGGGGTTTATTTCATATTGCATGAATTTATCTCTCTACATCATGTCATCTTGCTTAAAGCGTTACTCTATTTTTAACTTAATACTCTAGATGCATGTTGGATAGCGGTCGATGAGTGGAGTAATAGTAGTAGATGCAGAATCGTTTCGGTCTACTTGTCATGGACGTGATTCCTATATACATGATCATGCCTAGATATTCTCATAACTATGATCAATTCTGTCAATTGCTCAACAGTAATTTGTTCACCCACCGTAGAATACTTATGCTCTTGAGAGAATCCACTAGTGAAACCTATGGCCCCCGGGTCTATTCTCATCATATCAATCTCCATCACTGTAATCTTGCTTTGCTTTTTTACTTTACCTTTTATTTTTCACTTTGCATCTCTATACCAAAAATACCAAAAATATTATATCTATCAGATCTCACTCTCGTAAGTGACCATGAAGGGATTGACAACCCCTAATCGCGTTGGTTGCGAGTAGCTATCGTTTTGTGCAGGTACGAGGGACTTGAGCGTGGCATCCTACTGGTTGATACCTTGGTTCTCAAAAACTGAGGGAAATACTTACGCTACTCCGCTGCATCATCCTTTCCTCTTCGGGGGAATCCAACGCAAGCTCAAGAGGTAGCAAGAAGAATTTCTGGCGCCGTTGCTGGGGAGGTTCGCACAAGTCAAGATTTGACTCCCGACAACGAGCTATTTCTGGCGCCGTTGCCAGGGAGTCTACGCAAAAAGTCAACATACCAAGTACCCATCACAATCCCTATCTCTCGCATTACATTAGTTGCCATTTTCCTCTCGTTTTTCTCTTCCCCACTTCACCCTTGCCGTTTTATTCGCCCTCTCTCTCTCTATCCTCCCTCTCTATTTTCCTCTTTTTGCCCGCTTGCTTTTTGTTTGCTCGTATGGTTGGAATAGTCGTTTATTTATTAATAAACAGAGAACCTAAGATCTATGGATCCTCATCCACTTGCTAATCTTTTTAAGATATCCAGTTATGTTGAACCAATTGCTAGTGAGTTTTGTGCACTAGATTATCTTTATGAGGTTTTGCTTGAAATTCGTGAATCTGAAAAGTGTGATGAAGTACTTCATGAAGTGATTCATGATAGATCTTTGAATAAAAAGCATGATTGCAATGATGATAGTATAAATTCGTTTAATATAAATTGTGCTAATGATATGCAAAACCCTAAGCTTGGGGATGCTAGTGTTGCTATGTCCTCTACTTGTCGCAATGATCATGATTGGGGTGATTCTTCTTATGATCTTGAAAATTTATTTAAGCCCCATGATGAATATGAGATTGATTATAATGTTTGCAATAATATTGAAAGTGGGTTTGGAAGAATGTCAACTTTAGATCCCACATATTTGGAGAATGTTCAATCTTATGAAGTTTTTTATAGAAGTGCGTTTGGAAAGGTCAGGACTTTAGTTAATGTTAATCCCACTATTTTGGAAGAGTGTCAACTTTACATGCATGTGGATCATGTTGAAAGTATTATATGTGATAGCTATTTTGTTGAATTTGCTTATGATCCTACATGTAATTATTACGAGAGAGGAAAATATGGTGGTAGAAATTTTCATGTTACTAAATTACCTCTCGTTATGTTGAGATCGCTATTGTTTCTTTCCGCTTCCTTGCATATGCTAGTTTTTGCTGGCCTTGATAATTTGTTTGCCTATAAGATGCCTATGCATAGGAAGATTGTTAGACTTAGATGTGTTTGTCACGTGTTTTATGATGCTCTCTTTGTGCTTCAATTCTTGTCTTGCATGTGAGCATCGTTGAAATATTATGCCTAGCTATAAGGTTTTAAAGAAAAGCGCTTGATGGGAGCCCTGTTCAAGAATTCATCTGATTAACCAGTTAACTTGCCGATTAATACCTACTCATAGGGTCACCGAGTAGCCGATAAACTGATAAATCGTTTGATTAATTGATTAAATGGCCGATTAACTTTCCGATTAGCCTATTAATCCCCTAATCGCCAGCCAACCGAGCAGTTACCAGTTAACGATTTCCTCAACAGTGGTTGGGAGACAACCCAATGTTTATCCTTGCTGTTATTTAATAAATAATTTATTTAGCCTCTGTTTTGGTTGTGTTTTTTGTGTTTAATTAGTGTTTGTGCCAAGTAGAACCGTTGGGAAGACTTGGGGAAAGTCTTGTTGAACTTGCTGTAAAAAACAGAAACTTTAACGCTCACAAGAACTTCTGTAATTTTTATTTGGAAAGTGCTATTTAGTTAATTATTTTTGAAGATGATTAATAGATAAATTCCTCACGTCCAGAAATTTATTTTAGAATTTTTGGGGTTCCAGATCTTGCACTAGCTACAGATTACTACAGACTGTTCTGTTTTTGACAGATTCTGTTTTTCGTGTGTTGTTTGCTTATTTTGATGAATCTATGGTTAGTAAAATAGTTTATAATCCATATAGAAGTTGTAATAAATTAGGTTTAACACCAATATAAATAAATAATGAGTTCATTACAGTACCTTTAAGTGGTCTTTTGTTTTCTTTCGCTAACGGAGCTCACGAGTTTTCTACTTTAAGTTTTGTGTTGTGAAGTTTTCAAATTTTGGGTGAATTCTTGTGATGGATTATGGAACAAGGTGTGGCAAGAGCCTAAGCTTGGGGATGCCCATGGAACCCCCAAGATAATCCAAGGACACCAAAAAGTCAAAGCTTGGGGATGCCCCAGAAGGCATCCCCTCTTTCGTCCACTTCCATCGGTAATTTACTTGGAGCTATATTTTTATTCACCAACATGATATGTGTTTTGCTTGGAGCGTCTTGTATTATTTGTGTCTTTGGTTGTTAGTGTGCCACAATCATCCTTGCTATACACACCTTTTGAGAGAGCCATAAATGAATTAGAATTTGATATAATACTCTATGTGCTTCACTTATATCTTCTTGAGCTAAGTAGTTTTGCTCTATGTGCTTCACTTATATCTTTTGAGCGTTATAATTTTTCTCTATGTGCTTCACTTAGATATTTTAGAGCACGGTGGTGGATTTGTTTTAAATAAACTATTGATCTCTCATGCTTCACTTATATTATTTTGAGAGTCTTAATAGCATGGTAATTTGCTTAATAATAATATGCTTGGTATTCAAGATTTGTGAAACTTTGTTTTGAGTGCATTGAATACTAAGAAAAGATTGAAGCATGAAAATTGTTTTGAGATATGGATGTGATAATATTAGAGTCATGCTAGTTCAGTAGTTGTGAATTTAAAGAATACTTGTGTTAAAGTTTATGATTCCCGTAGCATGCACGTATGGTGAACCGTTATGTGATGAAGTCGGAGCATGATTTATTTATTGATTGTCTTCCTTATGAGTGGCGGTCGGGGATGAGCGATGGTCTTTTCCTACCAATCTATCCCCCTAGGAGCATGCGCGTAATACTTTGCTTTGATAACTTCTAGATTTTTGCAATAAGTATATGAGTTCTTTATGACTAATTTTGAGTCCATGGATTATACGCACTCTCACCCTTCCACCTTTGCTAGCCTATCTAATAACGCACACCTTTCACCGGTATCATACACCCACCATATACCTTCCTCAAAACAACCACCATACCTACCTATTATGGCATTTCCATAGCCATTCCGAGATATATTGCCATGCAACTTTCCACCGTTCTATTTATTATGACACACTCCATCATTGTCATATTGCATATCCTGATACACCGCCAGAGGCATTCATATAGAGTCATATTTTGTTCTAAGTATCAAGTTGTAATTGTTGAGTTGCAAGAAAAATTTTAAAGTGTGATGATCATCATTTTTAGAGCATTGTCCCAAGTGAGGAAACAATGATGGAGACTATGATTCCCCCACAAGTCAGGATGAGACTCCAGACGAAAAATAAATAAAAGAGGCCAAAGAAGCCCAAATAAAAAAAGAGAAAGAAAAGATGCCATAAAAAGGAGAAAAGGCCCAAATAAAAAAATAATAAAAAATTGAGAGAAAAAGAGAGAAGGGACAATGTTACTATCCTTTTACCACACTTGTGCTTCAAAGTAGCACCATGGTCTTCATAGTAGAGAGTCTCTCATGTTATCACTTTCATATACTAGTGGGAATCTTTCATTATAGAACTTGGCTTGTATATTCCAATCATGGGTTTCCTCAAATTGCCCTAGGTCTTCATGAGCAAGCAAGTTGGATGCACACCCACTTAGTTTCTTTTTGAGCTTTCATATACTTATAGCTCTACTACATCCGTTGCATGGCAATCCCTACTCACTCACATTGATATCTATTGATGGGCATCTCCATAGCCCGTTGATACGCCTAGTTGATGTGAGACTATCTTCCCCTCTTTTTTGTCTTCTCCACAACCACCATTCTATTCCACCTATAGTGCTATATCCATGGCTCATGCTCATGTATTGCGTGAAGATTGAAAAAGTTTTGAAAAAGTTAGAGTATGAAACAATTACTTGGCTTGTCATCGGGGTTGTGCATGATTTAAATATTTTGTGTGGTGAAGATAGAGCATAGCCAGACTATATGATTTTGTAGGGATAACTTTCTTTGGCCATGTTATTTTGAGAAGACATAATTGCTTTGTTAGTATGCTTGAAGTATTATTATTTTTATGTCAATATAAACTTTTGTCTTGAATCTTTCGAATCTGAATATTCGTATCACAATTAAGAAGATTTGCATTGAAATTATGCCAAGTAGCACTCCGCATCAAAAATTCTCTTTTTATCATTTACCTACTCGAGGACAAGCAGGAATTAAGCTTGGGGATGCCTGATACGTCTCCAACATATCTATAATTTTTTATTGCTCCATGCTATGTTATCTACTATTTTGGACTATATTGGGATTTATTTTCCACTTTTATATTATTTTTGGGACTAACCTATTAACCGAAGGCCCAGCCCAGAATTGCTGTTTTTTTGCCTATTTTAGTGTTTCGAAGAAACGGAATATCAAACGGAGTCCAAACGGAATGAAACCTTCGGGAACGTGATTTTCTCACCGAACGTGATCCAGGAGACTTGGACCCTACGCCAAGGCATCAAATAGGCGGTCACGAGGGTGGGGGGCGCCACCCCCTAGGGCGCGCCCCCTGCCTCGTGGGCCCCTCAGAGCTCCACCGACGTACTCCTTCCTCCTATATATACCTACGTACCCCCAAACTATCAAAAGGGGAGCAAAAAACCAAATTCCACCGCCGTAACTTTCTGTATCCACGAGATCCCATCTTGGGGCCTGTTCCGGAGCTCCGCCGGAGAGGGCCGTCATCACGGAGGGCTTCTACATCACCATAGCCTCTCCGATGAAGTGTGAGTAGTTTACCTCAGACCTTCGGGTCCATAGTTATTAGCTAGATGGCTTCTTCTCTCTTTTTGGATCTCGATACAAAGTTCCCCCCTCTTTCGTGGAGATCTATTCGATGTAATCTTCTTCTTTTTACGGTGTGTTTGTTGAGACCGATGAATTGTGGGTTTATGATCAAGTCTATCTATGAATAACATTTGAATCTTCTCTGAATTCTTTTATGTATGATTGGTTATCTTTGCAAGTCTCTTCGAATTATCTGTTTGGCTTGGCCAACTAGATTGGTAGTTCTTGCCATGGGAGAAGTGCTTAGCTTTGGGTTCGATCTTGCGGTGTCCTTTCCCAGTGACAGAAGGGGCAGCAAGGCACGTATTGCATCATTGCCATCGAGGATAACAAGATGGGGTTTATTTCATATTACATGAATTTATCTCTCTACATCATGTCATCTTGCTTAAAGCGTTACTCTGTTTTTAACTTAATACTCTAGATGCATGCTGGTAGCGGTCGATGAGTGGACTAATAGTAGTAGATGCAGAATCATTTCGGTCTACTTGTCATGGACGTGATGCCTATATACATGATCATGCCTAGATATTCTCATAACTATGCTCAATTCTATCAATTGCTCAATAGTAATTTGTTCACCCACCATAGAATACTTATGCTCTTGAGAGAAGCCACTAGTGAAACCTATGGCCCCCGGGTCTATTCTCATCATATCAATCTCCATCACTTTAATCTTGCTTTGCTTTTTTACTTTACCTTTTATTTTTCACTGAGCATCTCTATACCTAAAATACCAAAAATATTATATCTATCAGATCTCACTCTCGTAAGTGATCGTGAAGGGATTGACAACCCCTAATCGCGTTGGTTGCGAGTAGCTATCGTTTTGTGCAGGTACGAGGGACTTGAGCGTGGCCTCCTACTGGATTGATACCTTGGTTCTCAAAAACTGAGGGAAATACTTACAGTACTCTGCTGCATCATCCTTTCCTCTTCGGGGAAATCCAACGCAAGCTCAAGAGGTAGCAACGGCCCATTAATCCATTGGGCCGTTTGCAGGCCATGTTATCTTTCGGCCTTCTCAAGGCCCATTTATTCTTGGGCTCATTTCCAGCATTCGGTTACTTACAGCCTGTTCCTGCCATTTTCTGCTTGTGGGCCAAATTCAGCCCATGGTTATAGTCGGCCCGTTTGTGGCCCGTTAATACGTTGGGCCATTTTCATATCGTCATCAAATACGGCCTATTAACGACGGCCCGTTATGGTTGGCCCATGAACGGACGACTCCAACTCTAGCTCATTTACGGCCATAATGTGGTCTGTTTTTGGCCCATGTTTTGCCAATCGATCATACGGCCCGTCTAAGGCCCATTGATGATACGGCCCGTAGAAGGCCCATTGTTTGTACGGACCGTAGAAGGCCCATTGTTTCTACGGCCCGTAGGAAGCCCAGTGTCACTACAGTAAATATGTAGCCCATGGCCTGTTAAAGGCGGGAAACTACTATAGGTTTAGACCTGCTAATGGCCCAAGATGATTATAGGCCCACGTTTTGGCCCATTTGAGTAATGAGCCGGCCTGAAGACCGACAACACTGATATCCACTGAACCTTCCGGCCTAAATTACAGCATACCGACCAAAGAATAAACCTAGACTATACAACATAGAAATTACGGCATATTAGGAATCAAAGTTCACTACCCGATGATAATAAAGCGCAACATTACCATGGATTACATACACTGGGCATCAAAGGTCGCCACCAGTGCATATAAACGCGCCGACAAAAGAATATACAAAACTGAGATCACTTCAGAAGGCAATAGACCTGGCAAGCTCGGGCTCTGCAAGTAGTCGAACAAGCTGATGAGACCTCAGTTGTGTCAACGATAGATGCTTCATCCCTAGCTGTATGGCACCATAGTGCGCAAGGCAGTCCCCTGACATCTTCATTACATCTTTGACTTCAAGTCGGAGCTGAGCTAAAGCAAGCCTTTCCACTTTAAGTTGAGACTGAAGAAGTCGAACTGATTGAGGCAGCGACTGCACAGAGGTTGTCTCACACCTGCTGGTGAGTAGCTTCAACTCACTGTCTTCATCAAGACAGGACCTTGGGGTCATCTCGCTGTCCTCAAGATGGTTTGGCTCACTATCTTTCCTAAAGTTCTACCTTGGATAAGAGATACGACTCTGAAAGAGAAACAAGGAGACACGTAACAGGTTTCACAATTATATAAGCAAATAAATGGATCTGTTCTGCATAAGGAACATGTTTTTACGACTACAATTTAAAACTGGTAGTTGTTGCAAACATCCAATCAGATGTAAACAACAGTGGAGGAAATGATGCCTATCCAAATCTATACTAGAACAAAGTTTGAAGGCTTGAGAAGGATGAACTTACATTACATGTTAACACAGGCTGGACAAAGCCCTTCTCCATGTTGATGGAAAGATAATTCAATAAATTTCGCAAAGAAAATTCTTTATAAGCGTTGCCATTATTCTCCATTTTGCAAAGAGTAAATATAGATCAAATAATATTGGAAGAAATAGAGGATAACGAAGCTCAGGTGTAGACTGATGATACATAATCAAATAGCAATTAATTAAGTACAACGTTACAAGGAAAAAGGTACTGACAAGAGGAATGCAGACATCAACGTGTGCAGTGGCATTGGCTTCATTCAACATTTTGGTAAGAATGTAGATATGATAATTTGGAGAAAGTGGAGGGCGGGGCAGAAAAGATGCAAAGTAATGCTAGACAATCAACTATCTCGCGATGCATGTATAGTAATACCACCACTGTCCGTTATTAGTTGTCGCTCAAATGGATGTATCTAACACTATTAAGTTCTAAATACATCCAATTGATCAACAATTAATTCGATACAGAGGGAGTACATGACACAGGTACTTACATGAGCAATCCAAAACTTCATAACCATTGTGTTAATTCTACATTTATCTAAGAGTAAATATAGATCTTATAATTTCAAGCAAAGGAAGGATAAAGAAGCGAACATTTACAGTGATGCTACATAATCAAACAGCAATGACTGTAAGTATGATGACAAAGGGCAAGAGGTACTGATAAGAGTAATGCAGAGCCCAGTATTGTCATGAGATCCTATGATCCTTTGAGCAAGGAGATTCATCTAAAATTAGTTTTCATATAAGAGAGAAGGTAAGGCACATGCAGAAATTTAGGAGTTCCAATTTTGAATTGATATCATAGACAGTACCTGACGCTGGGCTGTCAGCAATTCTAATAGGGGTTTGGCCACTGGAGTAGGGGTAAAGTCTGTTACAGTTGGGCATGTGTTTTCTGTGGCTGCTGATCTATCTGATTTAACAGGTATCACTACCTTTCCCAAATACCTAGTTTGTACTCCTTGAGGATCTGCAATCACCCTCTTCCTTTTGGACATCTATTATGAAAGAACAACATTTGACTGGAAAAACATAGTATGACGACACATGGTGTAACATCCCAAAATTCTAAATTTTGGAATGTTAAATAGATAGTTTGGCTTGGTTGTATGATTACTTGAGTGAAATTGAGTGAAATTCAAAACTGTTTGAAAGTTGAATGACAGGGAATAAAAGGACTTTCCCAAACTTTCATTTTGCATTTTGATCTCCATAAATTCAAATTATTTTCATCGCAAAACCCTGGAGAGAAGATGACATGACTTCTTCCATTTATTTAAATGAAAAGGGTTTTTGAAAACATTTGAATTTCATTTGAAAATATTTCAAATTCAGAACTTTAAGAAACTCAATGATTTTCATGAGAGAACATAAAATGACTTCTTCAAAACATATGAAATATGAGTTGGAAGTTTAAAAGGATCAAATTCAAAGTCCTTTTGAAATTATTTTTAATTTGGAGTTATTTGGGTTTTATTCAGATTATTATTCTCCAAAATAAAAATATATGGAAAATAGGGTAACATGATTCCCTACATAAAAAAATTGGAGATAAATAAATTTGAATTCATTTTGGTATTTTTAAAATAACATTCCCCGCCGCCTTGCCGCTCCGCCACCTGCTGATCGCCGCCGCCCCGCGCCGCTAGCAGACGCCGCCTGCGCCGCAGGAGCCCGCCGCTGCCGCCTCGCCCCGACGCTCGCGCCGGAGTTCGCCGCCGGCCGGATCCACTCCGCCGCCCGTCAAAAACCGCCCGTCGTTTTTTTTGCTGAAAACCACCCGCACCAGTATAAACCACCGAAAAACCCTCCCCGGTTCTTTTCTAGTTCGATTTTCTGTTATAGATCAGTTTTATTTTATTTTTTCGTTTAAATAGCGAATGTTCTCTATATAGATAGTTTCAGCGAACGATTTTCGTTCATTAGCATTCTGTAACGAATGTTCGTTCTTTAGGTTTTCTTTTTTTTTGTGTAGGGACCTATTTGTAGTATTTTCTTTTATAGTTTAGTCCCTCTATTTCAAATTGGCACAACTTTACATCGTTTGTCCAAATTCAACGAAACCAACACCCACTTCTTTGTTATGATCCCCTCTATGCAGTAATCCAACTCAAAAATGTTTTTGAAAGTTTAAAATTTGAATTAGACCAGATTTGAAATCAAAATTCGTTTAATCGTAACTTGAGTTTCGTAGCTCCGTTTGAGTTGATTCTTTTTGCTAATCGAGGCTCTTGACCTAAATTTTTTGATAAGGCCAAATACACATAATTTTAGTACTGTTAGAAATTATTTTATGTTGCAAAAGTTATTTGCTTGGTTTTGATGTTTTCCGAATTGTTCTTCGTTCTTTCCGACCTTTTGAGTGATTGCTGATGTGTGGTTACTATTGCTTGCCTACGATAGATAGGCCAGAGTGTGACGAGTAGAATTATCAAGAGTTTTTGTGCGAATCATCTTCATCAACAGTACAGGCAAGTAACACTTTGATCATACCTATTTACTACCTAGTTTTATTGCATTAGATCAAACCTCAAACAATTGCATGGTTAGGATCTGAGTAAATTGTGGGTTTGTGAAGTAGTTGATGAGGTAGGAACCTCTTACCCTGTTTTATTATCAAACCCTGGGAGTTACTTCTACGTTTCTTATATTGCTATGCTATGCTCGTAGACATGGTTTGGGTTTGAGTGTATTCATGACAGATGTGAGTTTTGTTAAGTAATGGTTAACTTAAGGTGGAAACTTTAATACACATCTGGGTGGATTGAGGCACCTGGGGAACCCAGTGTTGCCTGTATTTTTGGAAATCCCGGGGTACCGTGTGATTCTCCTATGGACTGCCACCCAGGCTCAAAGGGATCATAAGATTATTCAAGCTAGAAACTTCCATGTGCAGCCACATGCCATTATGGGCTCTGGCATAGTTGAGTAAGTTGTGGGAAACCTTTCCATGATGGGATAGAAGATGTAGGGGATTGTAGGTGTACAGGCCTATCTATCGGTTAAGGGGGCCTCTTAGGAAAGACTGTGTCTCGGTCATCCGTTTCTCAAACATTATGTAGTGCGAGAAATCCAACGGATGATATCGAGTCTTGTGGGGAAAAGTGCACAAACCTCTGGAGAGTGTACAAACTAATCATGATTAGTCGTGTCCCCGGTTATGGACATCTTGAGTATCTGGTTCTTGGATTATCATGTTGATCTCATCACTCTAAATTAATTTTGTTCGGTTATTAATTACCTTTTAATTGGGATTGAGATTGGGTTTACCATTCTCAATGTTTTCAACCAACTTTGTAGTTAAATAAAATATATTCCTTTGCAGTAGGGAAAAAATGGCTTTTCGCAAAAACATTATAACCATAGAACTTTTCCACCAGCCAAATATGCATGTAGTGATAGCTATTATTTATCGTTATCCTATGGTGTGACTTTGCCAGTACATTCAGTGTACTGACCCTTGTGGCTGCAACGTCTCATGTTGCAGGAAATCTTACGACGAGTAAGTGATACATTAGGGTTACGATTTCTACACTCAACTTTGCCGTTGGTGTTGATGGGAATCCATAACCTTGTTGTTACTTCCGCTATTTGGATTGAGGTAATAATATTTTATGTTACTTTATACATGTGATTTACCTCTATTATAAACCCTCGAGTACTATGTGTCAGCATACCAATCCAGGGATGACACTTAAGCACAGAGACTTGACCGTCTGAGGTCGGGTCGCTACACATGGAATAGGTACAGAAAATTGATAGGTATGGCATATACTCATATATGATGCTTAAACTAAGTAGATGGTGTAACAAAGTAGAAGTAATGCAAGAGGTCACATGCAAAATATGTGCGACCAATACAACCTTGCCAAGTTAGAGCATGCACCTTGATGGCTGAATAAGATAGGCCATCCTCCACCATGCCAAGTTTGTTAGCCAGTGGATCGTTCCGCAATATTCCTCTCATGCGCCCATTCTCATATTCATTTATATTCAATACCTGACATGCATGAAAACATAAAAACAAGTGAGATTATCCTTGTAATGCAGAAGTGATTCTAATCCAATACTTCCTCCCTGTAAACCCCTTTGTGTCATCTCTGCAATTCTTCTAAGAGGTGTCATGCATGCTGTAATTTGGTGTGTGCATTAATATAATGTGGCCTACTACTCAAAATATGAGAGCTCCAGAAGTGATGATACTTCGCAGATGACAGCTTCAACATATAGTAAAGAAGAACAAGTCGACCTTATCTGACAGATTCAAAATATACTAAGGGAGAATAACTCGACCTGACCAGTCGACCGCAAGAGAAGAGGATCATCTTAAAGAAGAGTAGAAGAGCAAGCAGATTGAAGATATTACAAGTCTTTCTATACAATGTCAGTTGGCCACCCATGATGAACCAGAGCGCACAGAGAAATACTATTCCTTCCGATCTCTCCATATGTGGCTCACATGCATTTCGAAACTAAAGTAGGAACATTTAGCTGACCAATTAAACATCTCTCAGTTTTACTAATATCAGCATAATATCAGATTTGAATTTGTACAACTAAGCTTGTTTAGCTCGGATGGTGGAGCAGTGCTATTACGACACGAACCACGTAGGCTGATCGTGGTCATCATAAAATGGGGAAACCGTAAGCACGATGAGTATAGTGTTGACCGTGGCAGTGGGATGGCGGATCTGAAGCTGCAAACCGCGCAAAGGGTAGTTAGCAAACGATATTTGCTTTGAAATAGCAACTAAGATTTGGTATGAACAAGAAAGTACAATCAACAAGTGATAAAGAAATGCAATTCTGTTGTCTCTTTATATGTCGCGCCATGCATTTGGAAACTCAAGTGGGACCTTTAGCTAATCAATTAAATGTGTCTGTTAACTAATATCAGTATCATATCACAATCATATTTGAACAACTAAGCTTTGGAATTTTGAGTGTTGTGTTGTTTAGCTTGAAGGGTGGAGTAATGCTAGTATGACAGAAAGCACCTACGCAGATCATAGTAGAGTAGATAAAAGGGGAAAACCCTAAGCATCGAGAGTAAAATCAGGAAAGTGGAACTTGCTGGACCAGTGGGTGGCGCACATGCTTTTCGAAACGAATATAGGAACATTAGGTGACCAATTAAACGTTCTCTATTTTAGAAATATGAGCATCATATCAGATTCGTATTTCAACACGTAAGCTTTGGAATTATGAGTGGCATGTTGTTTCGCTTGATGTGTTGAGGTCTTGAGGAGCGGTGCTAGCACGACACGAAGCAGGGAAGCACCTACAATGATGGTAGTGAATATAAAGGAGGGAAACCATAAGCTTTACGAGTATAGTGATCATGACATGGCGGATCTGAAGGTGCAAACTAGACAAAGCTACATCACAACCAATGTTTGCATTAAACTAGCCACTACGATTTGGTATGGACAAGAAAAGTACAGTAAACAATTTAAGATCTATTTTCCGGGTGAGATCAATAACTTAAGCACATATGGAAGAGTACCACCTCTCTTGTGATGCTGTGTAGGCCCCTGATGATACGTTGAGGGTGTTGTAGGTGCAACGGCTGTCGGCGGCGGGGAAGAATACTTTAGATGGCAGACGGCCGGGTTGGGGGATAAATCATGTTGCCGTGGACAAGGCGGTCATAGGAGCGGCAACAACAAAGTGGACGACGGTGCCGATGAAGCGAGACGACGTGATGAAAGGATCCTGGTTCGGCGTCGTGGATGAGAGACGTCCATCTCTTGTAGTGGACGACGGGGTAGGGGTAGCAGCTCCGGCAAGGTGGAGGATGGGGTGGCGGATGGAGGAGGCTGGCCGCAGTGGGGAGGTTGTCGTGGCGCCGACGGTGTATGAATGGGGAAATGGAGGGGGTCTCAAACTTTGGGACGCGCTTGTCTGAAATGTGGGAAAGTTATGAACTTATGCCCCGTTTAAAATTTCGGACATCACGTCGGTTGGGGATAGGTCGGTAATCTCGCATCTTCCAAATATTTGCCGGTAACGATTTCGGGCGAGGAAAGGGTGTTTTTCCGCCCACGGTTGGCGCCCATGGTGTATGAACGGGGCTGACAGGTAGGGCGGTTGTGTCACATATGAGGGAAGTTACACATCTGCCCCTATTTAAAATATTAGCCTACATCGATTTCGGACGAGGAGAGTTTGTTTTGCCACCCATCATGGATGAATGGGGAAATGGAGGGAGAGACACATGTCTTTTGGACGAGCTTGAATCAAATGTGTTCTGCTGCCCACGTTTGGCGCCCACCATGTCTGAATGGGCTCAGAGGCCGTCGTGTCACGTCTGATTGAAGTTACTAGTCTACCCCTATCGACAACAGTGTAAATCTGGTCGATAAGGATGTCAAGTGTCAGGGGTAGACAATAATTTCCATCTCGCAAACACTTGCTTCGGGCAGCCCACAAATGATAGTGGGTGTTTAGCCGCTTCATTCAAAACATGGGAGAATTAGCATTCACGTTTGTCCTGGGCCCTGGAAACTAAATCCAAATCCAATCTTTATTCGATTACGAATATCCAGAGATAATTCTACGTTTTGTTACTTATTTCTTCAAAACCACAACAAAGATTTATTCCACCTTTATATATGATTATGATTTAGAAATGTCGTGATCTTCGAATTCAGTAGGTTGGATACACTTTGAGTCAAACAGTTATTTCATCCAATAGAATATGCTCACACGAAAAACAGTTCACCTTATGTCAATCATACAAGTACTAAGGATTACCTCGCCTAAACAATTCGGATCATTACAACACATGGACAACATAGGGGGTATTACAACATAATCCATTCAGAGACATGACACAACATGCAAGTACAATAATCTAATGACAATTTCAACTGCTATCTAAAGAATAATTGGGATTACCCTGGGCTTCAGATAGCAGAAGCAGCAGGACCTCCTCCGTCTTCAAATGCAACATTCTTACTTCCTCCAACTCTTGGGTTGCTTTCATAATGCGTGCAGCTAATTGCATAATTTCCAGCTTCAAGATCGAGATTACCTCATTCATGGCAGCCACACCATCTCTTTCTGCCTCTAGTAGAGCCACAAGAAATCTAATATCTGTGCTCAGACTGCTCTCCGGCAGTGTTGCCTCTGAACTGCTACCATCTGGTAACATGGATGGCGCACTGCTTCCACAAATAGATTCTGGGGTTGTACATTGTGTCCTATTGTGAACGGCATCCAGAAAGGTTTCTGCTGGACATAAGTAAGAGATAGTTATCGCATGATCCAGGCAGTAAGCTTACATGGTAAACGACATGCGAATTATTGCCGAGCATGGCAAGCTATATTTAAATGGTCTGAAGCAGCATCAGCCAAAAATAAATTAAAATGGTAAGATGAAACTAGGGATATAATTGGCAAATAAACGACATCCACCAGTCCCATCTAGTTAGTTTTTGCTAGCTCCCTGGTTCATTTTCCTCAAAAAACAAAAACTCTTTTGAACTATCATACCACTAGTGGACTTTAATCAGGATTAAACGGGGCCCAGTTGACATCCCTAGTTGAAAGGGAGTGTACCACCACTATATTTAAGTTGAAAAGGCATCTAAGCAGTTGATATAATCTGAGAAAGCACTTAACAGTGTGGCCTCATATAAACTACGAAGACAGTCTTGTGATGAAGTTCAGAGGAAAAGTTAAGGACTCAAATGAACTAGGCATGCATTTCTTTACGATACAACATGCACTGCTGACATATTAGCCAACTCAGGTATAGCGTAACAAGTAAGAAACAAGCATTCGAATCAAGAATACAGCAAAGCAGACAACCGAACTATTTGTTATTCTGTAGGATTGAGGGCAAAAGCCAAGAAAGCAGTCCACACGCATTACATTTCACATGTACTAAAACACACTGGCTTGCCATGTGTTGCTGTGAAGCCTCGCTGCTGTTGCAATGTTCTTTGAAGATATCGTCAGCATCCCGTGGTTGCAAATCTACTTGTTGTAGTTTATTCTGCACCCTCTATTTAGGTAAAATTAATTTTAATTGCATGCACTGGTTCGAATTGATCATCAATGGTTCATCTAAACTAATGAAAGAAGGGTGTGTGCATACACGACAATATATCTGCTTCCCTCTATTTTTATGCTTGTTCGAGGTGCCAGCCCCAAAAGAACAAATATTTTGCTTGATGGGGTTGGCAGCTCCATAATTAATATAAGCATCAAATTAGTCATGCAACTTGGGAAGATGAAGAACACACAAAAAAGTAATGAACAGAGGCTCATAGCAGTGATGTAATAGCTAGGATCAAAAAATGTAGGGTAAAACAAACAAAAACTAGCGGAACCACATGCTAGTTTGCTGATGTGTAATTAAGCATAGAGAACATGAAACAGTCTGATGGAACCAACAGGTGGCATCAGAACAACACCATTATCATAAATAAAGCATGCAAGAAGTAAAATAGTAGGCAGTGATATCTAGGAAGTACAGTAATACTTAGGAAAAAACTAAAGCATATTGGCCCTGTTTGCATACTCTAACACAGTTAGAGTTAGAGTTATTTTTTAGCCCACTCTAACCCAAATAAGCACCTCTCCACCGCGATAGTTGGGTTAGATGGAACTAACCCACTCTAACCCTCCCTGTTTGGATACTATTGGGTTATTTGAGCCTCCAACTAACCCAAACTAGCTCTAACCCCATGATCCAAACAGAGCCATTAACTATATGTGCACTGGTATGTAATTTAGCACATGTATAATGTTCACTGCCAGAAGCATGGCCCTACAGGTGCAAGAAGAATAACGCATCTCATGGAAAACTGAATGATGCCCTGAAGAAATTCAAAGGTGCGGTGCTCATGCTAAGAAAGTGAACGTAGGCGCCGACCGTTGGATAATAGTACCTAATTCTCGGTGGCGTATGGATATCATTGGCATACTTGATAGCTAAGGATCGTTGATGGTGCTTGTGTTGCAGTTGAGTTTGGGCCGGCTGTCGCCGTCGCTGAAGCGGCTCCGGTGCTACGGTTGCGGCGCCTGTCGACATACAAGAAAGCTCATTTGTGGTAAGTGAACAGTTGCACGATAAAGAGAAAAACCGAAGGAGTACAGATCAAAATAACCTGATGAGGTTGCGGCGTCGGTAAAGCAGGGCCAGTGGAGTTGAATATGGCGTCCGTGGAGCAGGTACGGTGCAGTGGATGAAGGCTTCAGCGGGCGTGTTGTATAGTGCTTTTGGTGAGGTGGATCTGTTGCGGCGTACGAGGGCTTGTATGAAGGGCCAGTGAAGGGACGGACGAGGGAGTCAGTGAAGGGCCTACAGTGTGGTGGATGAGGGCGTCGGTTAAGCAGATCCGGTGTGGTGGACCATGACGATGGTCAAGGAGATCTGGAGCGGTGTACAAGCCAGTCGCTGAAGCGGCTCCGGTGAAGTGGTGAGTTGGCAGTTGGGGGTTCCAAGGTGCGGAAGGTAGATCTGTCAGGGTGTGAGGTCCACCGCTGCGGCGGAGGACTAGATTCGGTGGCTTGCCGTGGTTGAGGGGCGGGGAGGGGCTCTGGGAAGAATGTTGGGGGCAAAGAGGGGAAAACAATGGAGTTACCAAAGCAGCCCTTTTCCGTTCATGTGGCAGGGGTAAAACAGGAATATCACAGGGCTAAACTTTCGAGCGCGAGATATTTCGATGTGAGCGGGAAGTTTGAAAGCTTTTGGCGCCTGAAATTATATCCTGCTCTTGTACGGCCGACTATGGTACCATGGCCAAGAATTTGTTTGTTGTGCACGCAAAAAAAGTGCAAGTTTTGAAAATCAATGTCTCCAACTCGAAACTTAGATTATCCATTCAATTCAAATATGGATCATTGAGCTACTACAAGAAAATACCATCATATGGTCCAATTCAAATGAAATTCCAAATGTGTTTATCCTAAATATGATGATAGAAGCAAAAATGTGTATGTGTATGAATAAAGTGGATGATTATAAGGTTTGAACATGCTCGTATGTGTATATCTCTAGGTTTGATATATGAATTTGAAATCACGAAATCCCGGCTTAAAAATGTACCTCCGTTTAATAGAATTACAAAAGCTAATGATGGAGTCGAATTCCAAAATTCCAATCTTAGGTTTGTAATTCTGTTACATCAAAGTATATCACGCATGTTCAAAAGTATCGTTATCTCATAGTCCAAACTGTGAAACAAATTGATCAACCTTGACTGCACACACTATTGACCATGTATATCAATTATGCTAAAGTCCCTCAAATATAGACACCTCACTCTTTATCTGAAGCAACCCCCCCCCCTCGTCGCCCCCCACACACAGAGAAGTCGTTCTCTCCCCCAAACACCAACACACGAACACATTAACACCCCTCTCTCTTCTAAAGTCCGGTCCCCAATATAGGTCTCTATCACTTTATCTCTTGGGAATGCACACATCTCTTCCCCCACTCTCTAGCTAGGTCTCCCGGCATCTCTCTTTCCCAAGCAGACACACTATGTAGAGTGTATCTTTCCCATACACACAAAACGTCGCCCCCAAACGTCTATCTCCCTAGTTATGTGGTTCTCGCACACTCACCTCACACACCACCCCCACTGCAAAACAAGCACACTTTGTCTCCTTGTGCACCACTCTCCTCTTTCTATCTCACCCACATGCGGACCCGCCCCAGCTCCTCCCTGTATACATATATGTCGTGACTCTTTCCATAGCTCCCTAATGTATCATCGTTCTTGATCTCGCACATTGTTCTGTACACCATCTATTCTAGATCTCTCATGAAGTCCCTATCACACACACGATGACTCGCTTCCCTTGTGTCTCCGTACATAGGCCAATTTCAAACAACATCAACATTGTCTCCCTATCTATATGCCATTTATGGACACAAATGCCCCCTCTCTCGCCCTCTCTCTCTCTCTATTGCTAACACACACACACTCTCTCTCTCTCTTGCTCTCACACCCCTCTCCCACACACAATCGATGTCTCTTCCAAATAGTCTGCTCCCCCGGCCCGCACCCATGCTATCCCGCTACTACACATGTCACACCATTCCCCCTTCCCTTATACTAGGTTTACATCATTAGTGGTCTCTCTACTCCACGTACACACACTCCCTCTCACACACAGACACACGCACAGACACGCACAAACACCCATTAATCTAGATCCTCATCTCTCCCCATGTCCGCATGTGTATCTCGCACACTCACTCTCTAATTATGTATATGTGTCTCCATGTTACACAACACAAAGCCCCATGTACATGTCTCTCTCTATCCTCCACACACATAGACACAAAGAATCTATTGTCATTGCCTCAGTCTCTAGACATATCACACATGCACTCTCTCTCTCTCTTTCTCTCTCTCTCTCTCACACAAACACGCTCAACAAGGGTTTCCCCGTGAATAACTTACTGTCTATTCATCAACAGTCGTGGCAATACGGCGAACACGATACATGAAAAAGAATAAATCTACACGTGCTTAGACCACCTAGTATGACTACTAGGACTAGAGCAAGCCAAAAAGCGCGCCGCCGTCACCCCCTCCTTATCGGCGACGGGAAAACCTTTGTATTACACAGTCGAGAAGTCATTGTGCTAAGGTCTCACATGCTGAGGCGTTGAATAGAATGTAGATGCTAGTTTACGGAAATAAGTATCGATAATACGTTTGTATCTCCATACTTATATTTCTTCTCTTATAAAAAACCGAGTTGGTAATGATGGTACGCGTGCCATCTTGCAATATAGACCATTCGATCTATATCTGACTGATGGAAATTAAACTAAAAGATACCCGCACCCCTCTCCACATTTGCAGACAAGTCCTCCCCTCGTTCATCCTTATCTCCAACAACCTCATTATTGAGCAATTAAGAAAGGAAGCCTCTCGAACAAACTGGCCTGGTGGCCGCTGCCGACGTCATCAATCCCCATGCCTCCGCTCAGTCCGACCACCAATCACCACCACGCCCCAGTCCTCTTCACCTTATCTCCTATTTCTCGAGATATCATTAGTTTTTACACATGGGATTACTCCCGCATGGGTCAATCACAACGAGTGTTTTTATTAAAAAAATGCATCTTGATGTTCCGTGCAATGCACGGATCTTGCTAGTACTCCAACAGAAGACTAAGTTGGTGATGATGGTGTGTCTGCCATCCGTCGTTTGTGACCATTAGATCTACATCTAACGACAGTGAGGTAAGTTATTGCCTTTTCTCACAAACATCCCACTTGTCTACCAATTTGCAGAAAAACCCATAATTTGTATCTTAAAACCAACCACATCCCTCCCTGACCTCACCAAAACAACCCAATTAATATATTCTAGTTGAAATATAATATATCTCTAGTGATATATGTATATCAAAATTAGAGTGTTTTGTATCAAGTTTGTGAATAAGTATTATTCTAATTATGATTCGTTGCAACGCACATGAACATTGCTAGTATTTCCAACCATGCAAATTTTTCCCCTAGTATTCCATAGTTTCGAGTTTTCCATCAAGATATTAGTCACTCATGGTTGATATTTACTTTCAATCATGTACACATATGCACTATGTAACTAGCCTTGCTTATTGGGTTCCAAAGCTTAACTTTCACTCCTACTTACAATATGTAGAGTATTTAACAAAAAACTACCACTTTCAACCAGCCCTAGGAAGAATCTATTGTACAAAAAATAGCAAAAACATACCCAAAATTTCTTAATCCACGCCAAAAACTACTACCTACTGATTAGGTTAGTTTAAACCCATTTATGACAGGGTTGGCCCACACGTCCCTGCTGATGAGGCAGCTTAAACCAACACATTTGTTTGACCGTTGACACGAGGGACCCACATCTGACCTTCTATCCTGTTATTCCCCCTCAAATCATTATTTTTCCTGAACATTACTTCAAATAGTACTGATGCGTGTTCGTCGGTGGTGAGCGAGTTGGCCGCCGCTTCGCCGGACGGGCCGGACGCCGCGCTGGCCTCCGCACGGGTTGGCGAGCTGGCCCGAGCGTGACTCACGAGTGAGCAAGCCGCCGCGCTGGCCTTCGCTCGAGCCAGATGGCTGGCCTTAGCGCGGCGCGCGCGAGCAAGCCACCGCGCCGCCGTGCCAATCTAGCTAGCAAACCTTGCAGACAAGCAGCCTGATGGAGCTATCTTGGCTAGCTAGCGGCCGCGAGCGGCGGGCAGAGCTGGCATCCGGGTTGCCGCAAGATGGGCTCCGCACCACCGGCGGTTTTGACCTCGCCTTCTGCCGGTGACGGTAGCTGCGTCCCGTGGCCGAGGATGACTAGGTGGATGGGCTGGAGGTAGGAGGTCACTCGGGGATTTTTGTGCAGACTGACATGTAGGTCCCACAAGTCATAACACTCGGTCAAATAGAAGGCTTTGACTTAATGGGCGACATGGGCCCTGTTTGGATACTCTAAGTCAGAGGTTAGATTCTAACCCTGAACTAACTCTAACCAAAGTGGTGTTTGGATGGCAGGGTTAGATTGACAACAAATGTATCCAAAGAGGGCCAAGGGTTGAAACGTGCCTATAACGACACTTTGTAGAGTAGTCGTTTCTTGGTAGGGCTAGTTGGTAAGAGCATGTACAATGGTTGATAAGGTAGTCTTATCTTAAGTCTGCCACGTATGCAAGTGGTAGTAGTTTCTTGGCCTTATTAGTAGCTTCTTGCATTATTAGGGGTTTCTTGTAAGGCTACTCATAGTGGGGAGTATCATATGCTAGTAATATGCGTATGATACTAGTGTATGATACTACCTCCATAGTGCATAGTATCATAAACTAGTATCATAGATGATCATATTTATTGCCATGCATGACACAAAGTAGCATAGCATTTAGCATGATACGGTATCTACCTATGTTACTCTAACACTCTCTCTCTCTTCTTTAATTATGTGCCACATAAGCATTTTTGCTAGTCCCAAGTGCATGTTACCACTTATGTTACCCCCACTATGGCCAGCCTAAGGAACAATGTACAAAAGACGAGTACTACTACTGGTCGCAGGAGTGTATACCTTGTTTTGTGGGTTCGATCCCGGCCGAACGCACGGCGGTCTTTTTTTAAATAGTAATTGCTGCGAGCCAATATTTTACATGGGTAGTTTGAGTTTTGAAGTCAAATGGACGTGCATCACCACAATCTGGGTGCACTAGATAGCCTAGCCACATGAACGGGTTTTCCTTCCCAGCATCTCGTGGCTCGCGTGCTCGCCCTAGCCGCACCTCGCTTGCAGCTTCCTCATATCAGCTAGTAGCATATTTAAACTAGCGCCTCCCAATTAATCCCGAGGAGCCGGAAAAGCCTGGCGGGGCCTTGGAACTGTGCAATATGGCTCTGTACGTAAAGTGCTCTACTACTACTCTGTAGCTTGTGGCATTGCACGCATGGACTTCACCCCATTATCGGCTCTACTATAAAAGAAATTCCTCTTGACGTGTTTCTTTTAAATAGAGGCAAAAGCTTTGCTTCATCTCATTCATAAAGAAGGAACTACTAACAAAGTTCGACGAGATCCATTACACCCTCCACAAATGGAAGCGAAAAGCCTAGTCTCGCTGTATCAAATAACTCAAATGTTCTGCCCCCGCAGTAACCGTTGCTGATAAACAGTCTGCTAGTGTGTGAGTGAGAGGAGCGGCTGAGTAGGCCAGCTACGTGAGAGGAGCGGCTGAATAGAGAACCGAGAGTACCCACTAGGCCACTACACAGGTGTACTTTCCCTGCATTGATAGTACAGCGATGGTTCTAGAGAACAGTAGTACCCTCCACTTCCGACTGTAGCTCCTTGGCTCTGAGATTCCAGAGTTCAAAACTGGTGCACTATACTAGAAGTACTGTACATGGCACTAGTAGTACCCTCGCACTACTAGTTGAGAAAGTAGTACTAGTACTGCTACAGTACGAGTACGTACTCCTCCGTCACGTAATGTAAGACGTTTTTTGACACTAGTTGGCGTGTACAAAAAATAGCAAAAAACATAACCAAAATTTCTTAATCCACGCCAAAAACTACTAGCTTACTACGCTCTACAGTTGGAAGGGACGAGGCCCTGCGGTTACTACGCTCTTATCTCCTCCTTGCCAGTTCCCCTCCCCCCGAAGAGAAGGCAGTTCGTCACTGCTCCCATGGATTCGCCAGGCGGTTCTCCTCCTCATCGGGGCTGGGAGACCTTGGACGATGATCCTTTGGGAGAAATCGCACGCCGCTCCGACGTCCTCACCGCCACAAGACTTGGTGCTTCCTACACCAACCATTTCAAGACGGTGCTTAAAATGGCTTGGGAAAAGGCCATGCTTGTTGGTCCTCCATGCATCCTCGAGGAGAAGGTTCTTCTATGGGACAATCCTTCGAACAGTCCACCGCTCCCTGGCCATGGTTGGACGTTGACTCCGCTAGAGTTGCCGATGTTGAGAGGTAGTCGGATTTTGCCCGATGAGTGGGTCAGTAATGGAGTTTGATCATGTAGTACTTAGTTATTCCATTTCCATCCCGTAGTTTCTCCGCTGCCCACCGTTTTATATATAGGTTTGGGTCTGTGCTAACGAAGATTGGCTTGCATACCTCCGGCCAGATACCACCATCATTTTGCACAACATCCATAGCAGTGCGGCCGTTCCGGTAGACCCCTTCTCCACCATTGGGATCGGCCTTCCGAACTGGCTGGGCTTGAATACGTATGACGATGTCTACATGAGATTGAAGAAGATAGCAAATGCGGACCCGCCGACAAAGTGACACGGCTACGATGATTACTATCTCATCGCGGTGTTTGACATAAGGATTGCCATCAATGCAAGAGGCAGTAACGGCAGAGGTTGGCGCATGTTGGCGGCCATAGATTTGTACCCCGACACGTTCAAAGACGCCATGCGCCATCTAGGCCGCATCTTCACGGTGACAAGCCAGGGGACTTGTTCCATCTGGTTGCCATCCTACGGTATGGGAGATTACAAACGGAATGCACAAACCATCATTTGCATCCCTAGAGGTACTCCATTATTTTGCAGGGACAAGTCATCCCGCGATCAAAATAAGATCGCCGATCCTGGATGTGCATTTGCATCCGCAATTCGGTCTAACCTGGAACCTTGTAGCTGACTTTGGCATATTGGGATCAACTATCTTAGCAGCCGTTACCCATGGTACCACTGATGTGCAACATGGTCACACAATCTACCACGATCAGACCATCACCATCTACCCAGGTATTCCATTTTTAAACCCTCTCGCCTTCTCTTTCATTGTTGTACTAGTACTCTACTTACGTACTAGTAGGAGTACTTTTTACCTTAGAGGACGCGTATAGCTAGCTAGGCCCTTGAAGACTTGAACCCACTAGCTGCCTCCATTTTTGTTTTTCCATGTCTTACTATCTCATCCATGTAGCCAACAGTGGCTATATATAATAAGCCGGTTATTTTACTTCCTCTATACCGGAGTAGTACTATTTGCTGCACAGTATTACTAACCGCCATATTTGAGCACAACATTATTATGCATGGCCCTTGACTATTGATATGTCTCCAACGTATCTATAATTTTTGATTGCTCTATGCTATTATATTATCTATTTTGGATGTTAATGGGCTTTGTTTTACACTTTTATATCATTTTTGGGACTAACCTACTAATAGGAGGCCCAACCCAAATTGCTGTTTTTTTGCCTATTTTAGGGTTTCGAAGAAAAGGAATATCAAATGGAGTCCAAACGGAATGAAACCTTCGGGACGTGATTTTCTCAACAAACATGATCCAGGAGACTTGGAGTGGTCGTCAAGAAACAAGGGAGGAAGGCACGAGGCAGGGGGCGCGGCTACCCCCCTGGGCGCGCCCTCCACCCTCGTGGGCCCTCCGTTGCTCCACCGACGTACTTCTTCCTCCTATATAAGTCCACGTACCCCCCAAACATCCAGGAGCACTACGAAAACCTAATTCCACCGCCGCAACCTTCTGTACTCGAGAGATCCCATCTCGGGGCCTTTTCCGGAGCTCCACCGGCAGGAGCATTGATCACGGAGGGCCTCTACATCAACTCCACGGCCTCTCCGGTGATGTGTGAGTAGTGTACTTCAGGCCTACGAGTCCATAGTTATTAGCTAGATGGCTTCTTCTCTCTCTTTGGATCTCAATAAGAAGTTCTCCTCGATTTTCTTGGAGATCTATTCGATGTAATCTTCTTTTGCGGTGTGTTTGTTGAGATCCGATGAATTGTGGGTTTATGATCCAGTTTATCTATGAACAATATTTGATTCTCCTCTGAATTCTTTTATGTAAGATTGGTTTATCTTTGCAAGTCTCTTCAAATTATCAGTTTGGTTTGGCCTACTAGATTGATCTTTCTAGCAATGGGAGAAGTGCTTAGCTTTGGGTTCAATCTTGCGGTGCTCGATCCCAGTGACAGAAAGGGAAACGACACGTATTGTATTATTGCCATCAAGGATAAAAAGATGGGGTTTATATCATATTGCATGAGTTCATCCCTCTACATCATGTCATCTTCCTTAAAGCATTACTATGTTCTTATGAACTTAATACTCTAGATGCATGCTGGATAGCGGTCAATGTGTGGAGTAATAGTAGTAGATGCAGAATCGTTTCGGTCTACTTGTCTCGGAAGTGATGCCTATATACATGATCATACCTAGATATTCTCATAACTATGCTCAATTCTATCAATTGCTCGACAGTAATTCGTTTACCCACAGTAATACTTATGCTCTTGGGAGAAGCCACTAGTGAAACCTATGGTCCCCGGGTCTATCTTCCATCATATTAATCTTCCAATACTTAGTTATTTCTTTTGCCTTTTATTTTACTTTGCATATTTATTTCTATTTATCATAAAAATACCAAAAATATTATCTTATCATATCTATAAGATCTCACTCTCGTAAGTGACCGAGAAGGGCTTGACAACCCCTTTATCCCATTGGTTGCGAGGTTCTTATTTGTTTGTGTAGGTGTGCGGGACTTGAGCGTGATCTCCTACGGGATTGATACCTTGGTTCTCAAAAACTAAGGGAAATACTTACGCTGCTTTACTGCATCACCCTTTCCTCTTCAAGGGAAAACCAACGCAGTGCTCAAGAGGTAGCAAGAAGGATTTCTGGCACCGTTGCCGGGGAGATTCGCGCCAAGTCAAGTCAAGATTTGACTCCCACAACGAGTCATTTCTGGCGCCATTACGAAGTCAAAATATACCAAGTACCCATCACAAACTCTTATCCCTCGCATTACATTATTTGCCATTTGCCTCTTGTTTTCCTCTCCCCCACTTCACCCTTGCCATTTTATTCGCCCTCTCTTCCTCTCTCCCTCTTTTTCCGTTCCCCTTCTCCTTCCCTATTTGCTTTTTTGCCCGTTTCTTGTTTGCTTGTGTGTTGGATTGCTTGCTTGTCACGATGGCTCAAGATAATACTAAATTGTGTGACTTTGCCAATACCAACAATAATGATTTTATTAGCACTCCGATTGCTCCTCTTACCGATGCTGAATCTTGTGGAATTAATACAGCTTTGCTGAATCTTGTCATGAAAGATCTGTTTTCTGGCCTTCCTAGTGAAGATGCCGCTACCCATATAAACAACTTTGTTGATTGGTGTGATATGCAAAATAAGAAAGATGTGGATAATGATATTGTTAAATTGAATCTATTTCCGTTTTTGCTTAGAGATCGAGCTAAAGATTGGTTTTCGTCTTTGCCTAAAAGTAGTATTGATTCATGGAATAAATTCAAAGATGCTTTTATCTCTAAGTATTTTCCTCCCGCTAAGATCATCTCTCTTAGAAACGATATTATGAATTTTAAGCAACTTGATCATGAACATGTTGCACAATCTTGGGAGAGGATGAAATCAATGGTACGTAATTGCCCATCACATGGTTTGAATCTTTGGATGATTACACACAACTTTTATGCCGGATTGAATTTTGCTTCTAGAAATCTTTTAGATTCTACCGCGGGAGGCACTTTTATGGAAATCACTTTAGGAGAAGCTAAACTCCTAGATATATGGTTAATTATTCTCAATGGCACACCGAAAGATCTAATAATAAAAAAGTGCATGCAATTGAGGAGATCAATGTTTTGAGTGGAATGATGGATGAACTTATGAAATTGTTTGCTAATAAGAGTGCTCCTACTAATCCTAATGATATGCCTTTGTCTACCTTGATTGAGAATAATAATGAATCTATGGATGTGAATTTTGTTGGTAGGAATAATTTTGGTAATAACGTGTATAGAGGTAATTTTAATTCTAGGCCATTTCCTAGTAATTCCTCTAATAATTATGGTAATTCCTACAACAATCCCTATGAAAATTATAATAAGATTCCCTCTGATTTTGAATCTAATATTAAAGAATTTATCACTTCACAAAAGAGTTTCAATGCTTTGATTGAAGAAAAATTGCTTAAGATTGATGAGTTGGCTAGGAACGTTAATATAATTTCTCTTGATGTTGATTCTTTGAAACTTGGATCTATTCCACCTAAGCATGATATCAATGAGTCTCTCAAGGCCATGATAATTTCCATTGATGAGTGCAAAGAAAGAACCGCTAGGATGCGTGCTAAGAAAGATTGCTTTATAAAAGCGTGTTCTTCTAGTTTTCATGATAATAAGGATGAAGATTTAAAAGTTATTGATGTGTCCCCTATTAAATCTTTGTTTTGCAATATGAATCTTTATAATGATGGGGCTAAAGATGAGCCACCTTTACCTAGAAGGCGTTCCAAAAATTCGGAGTCTTTAGATCTTGATGCTAAAACTGTTAAAAGTGGGATTGAAGAGGTCAAAACTTTAAATAGTAATGAACCCACTATATTGGATTTCTAGGTATTTAATTATGATAATTGCTCTTTGATAGATTGTATTTCCTTGTTGCAATCCGTGCTAAATTCTCCTGATGCTTATAGTCAAAATAAAGCTTTTACTAAACATATCGTTGATGCTTCGATGCAATCTTATGAAGAAAAACTTGAGTTGGAAGTTTCTATCCCTAGAAAATTTATGATGAGTGGTAAACTACAATAAAAATTAAAATTAAATATCATGAGTGTTATTCTTTGTGTGATTTGGGTGCTAGTGTTTCCATGATTCCAAAAACTTTGTGTGATTTGCTAGGTTTCCGTGATTTTGATGATTGTTCTTTAAACATGCACCTTGCGGATTCCACTATTAAGAAACCTATGAGAATAATTAATGATTTTCTTATTGTTGCAAATAGGAACTATGTGCCCGTAGATTTCATTGTTCTTGATATAGATTGCAATCCTTCATGTCCTATTATTCTTGGTAGACCTTTCCTCAGAACGATTGGCGCAATTATTGATATGAAGGAAGGGAATATTAGATTCCAATTTCCGTTAAGGAAAGGAATGGAAGACTTACCTAGAAAGAAAATTAAATTACCTTATGAATCTATTATGAGATCCACTTATGGATTGCCTACCAAAGATGGCAATACCTGGATCTATCTTCGCTTTTATGCCTAGCTAGGGGCGTTAAACGATAGCGCTTGTTAGGAGGAAACCCAATTTTATTTTTATTACTTTCTTTTTGATCCTGTTTAGTAATAAATAATTTACCTAGACTCTGTTTTGGTTGTGTTTTTTGTGTTTAATTAGTGTTTGTGCGAAGTAGAACCGTTGGGAAGACTCGGGGAAAGTCTTTTTGATCTTGCTGTAGAAAACAGAAACTTTAATGCTCACGAGAATCACTGCCATTTTTATTTAGAAGGTGATATTTAGTTAATTATTTTTGAAGATGATTAATATATAAATTACTCACGTCCAGAAATTTATTTTAGAATTTTTGGGGTTCCAGAACTTGTGTTAGCTACAGATTACTACAGACTGTTCTGTTTTTGACAGATTCTGTTTTTCTTGTGTTGTTTGCTTATTTTGATGAATCTATGGCTAGTAAAAGAGTTTATAAACCATAGAGAAGTTGTAATACAGTAGGTTTAACACCAATATAAATAAATAATGAGTTCATTACAGTACCTTGAGGTGGTGTTTTGTTTTCTTTCGCTAACGGAGCTCACGAGATTTTCTATTTTGAGTTTTGTGTTGTGAAGTTTTCAAGTTTTGGGTAAAGATTCGATGGATTATGGAACAAAGAGTTCCAAGAGCCTAAGATTGGGTATGCCCATGGCACCCCAAGGTAAAATAGAACGACACCAAAAAGCCTAAGCTTGGGGATGCCCCGGAAGGCATCCCCTCTTTCGTCTTTGTTTATCGGTAACTTTACTTGGAGCTATATTTTTATTCACCACATGATATGTGTTCTGATTTGAGCTTCTTGTATGATTTGAGTCTTTTCTTTTTAGTTTACCACAATCATCCTTGATGTACACACCTTCTGAGAGAGACTCACATGATTTGAAATTTATTAGAATACTCTATGTGCTTCACTTATATCTTTTGAGCTATATAGTTTTTGCTCTAGTGCTTCACTTATATCTTTTAGAGCACGGCGGTGGATTTGTTTTACAGAAACTATTGTTCTCTCATGCTTCACTTATATTATTTTGAGAGTCCTTTAGAACATCATGGCAATAATAAAAACTTTCATATAAGTGCATTGAATACTACGAGAAGTTTGATACTTGATAATTGTTTTGAGATATGGAGATGGTGATATTAGAGTCATGCTAGTTGAGTAGTTGTGAATTTGAGAAATACTTGTGTTGAAGTTTGTGATTCCCGTAGCATGCACGTATGGTGAACCGTTATGTGATGAAGTCGGAGCATGATTTATTTATTGATTGTCTTCCTTATGAGTGGCGGTCGGGGACGAGCGATGGTCTTTTCCTACCAATCTACCCCCTAGGAGCATGCGCGTAATACTTTGCTTTGATAACTTGTAGATTTTTGCAATAAGTATGTGAGTTCTTTATAACTAATGTTGAGTCCATGGATTATACGCACTCTCACCCTTCCACCATTTCTAGCCTCTCTAGTATCGCGCAACTTTCTCCGGTACCATAAATCCACCATATACCTTCCTCAAAACAGCCACCATACCTACCTATTATGGCATTTCCATAGCCATTTCGAGATATATTGCCATGCAACTTTCCACCATTCCGTTATTATGACACGCTTCATCATTGTCATATTGCTTGCATGATCATGTAGTTGACATCGTATTTGTGGCAAAGCGACCGTTCATAATTCTTTCATACATGTCACTCATGCATCATTGCACATCCCGGTACACCGCCGGAGGCATTCACATAGAGTCATATTTTGTTCTAAGTATTGAGTTGTAAGTAAATAAAGTGTGATGATCATCATTATTAGAGCATTGTCCCAAGTGAGGAAAGGATGATGGAGACTATGATTCCCCCACAAGTCGGGATGAGACTCCGTACGAAAAATAATAAAAAAATAAAAGAAAAAAGAGGCCAAAAGAAAAAAAGGAAAGAAGGCCCAAATAAAAAAATGAGAGAAAAAGAGAGAAGGGACAATGTTACTATCCCTTTTCCACACTTGTGGTTCAAATTAGCACCATGTTCTTCATATAGAGAGTCTCCCATGATATCACTTTCATACACTAGTGGGAATTTTTCATTATAGAACTTGGCTTGTATATTCCAATGATGGGCTTCCTCAAAAACGCCCTAGGTCTTCATGAGCAAGCAAGTTGGATGCACACTCACTTAGTTTCTTTTGTTGAGCTTTCATATACTTATAGCTCTAGTGCATCCGTTGCATGGCAATCCCTACTCACTCACATTGATATCTATTGATGGGCATATCCATAGCCCGTTGATACGCCTAGTCAATGTGAGACTATCTTCTCCTTTTTTGTCTTCTCCACAACCACCATTCTATTCCACCATAGTGTTATATCCATGGCTCATGCTCATATATTGCGTGAAGATTGAAAAAAGTTCGAGAACATCAAAAGTATGAAACAATTGCTTGGATTTTCATTGGGGTTGTGCATGATTTAAATATTTTGTGTGGTGAAGATAGAGGATAGCCAGACTATATGATTTTGTAGGGATAACTTTCTTTGGCCATGTTATTTTGAGAAGACATGATTGCTTAGTTAGTATGCTTGAAGTATTATTATTTTTATGTCAATATTAAACTTTCATCTTGAATCTTGTGGATCTGAACATTCATGCCACAATAAAGAAAAATTACATTGAGAAATATGTTAGAAAGCATTCCACATCAAAAAAAATTCTTTTATCATTTACCTTCTCGAGGACGAGTAGGAATTGAGCTTGGGGATGCTTGATACGTCTCCAACGTATCTATAATTTTTTATTGCTCCATGCTACTATATTATCTATTTTGGATGTTAATGGGCTTTATTTTACACTTTTATATCATTTTTGGGACTAACCTACTAATCGGAGGCCCAGCCCAAATTGCTGTTTTTGCCTATTTTAGGGTTTCGAAGAAAAGGAATATCAAACGGAGTCCAAATGGAATGAAACCTTCGGGAATGTGATTTTCTCAACAAACGTGATCCAGGAGACTTGGAGTGGCCGTCAAGAAACAAGGGAGGAAGGCACGAGGCAGGGTGGCGCGCCTACTCCCCATGGGCGCGCCCTCCACCCTCGTGGGCCCTCTGTTGCTCCACCGACGTACTTGTTCCTCCTATATAAGTCCACGTACCCCCCAAACATCCAGGAGCACCACAAAAACCTAATTCCACCACCGCAACCTTCTATACTCGAGAGATCCCATCTCGGGGCCTTTTCCGGAGCTCCACCG
Organism: Triticum dicoccoides; assembly: GCF_002162155.2. Classification (NCBI taxonomy): domain Eukaryota; kingdom Viridiplantae; phylum Streptophyta; class Magnoliopsida; order Poales; family Poaceae; genus Triticum; species Triticum dicoccoides. The sequence goes on along the minus strand of NC_041388.1, from coordinate 399,638,510 downwards.
GAGGGGGCATTGATCACGGAGGGCCTCTACATCAACTCCATGGCCTCTCCGGTGATGTGTGAGTAGTGTACTTCAGACCTACGAGTCCATAGTTATTAGCTAGATGGCTTCTTCTCTCTCTTTGGATCTCAATACAAAGTTCTCCTCAATTTTCTTGGAGATCTATTCGATGTAATCTTGTTTTGCGGTGTGTTTGTCGAGATCTGATGAATTGTGGGTTTATGATCCAGATTATCTATGAACAATATTTGATTCTCTCTGAATTCTTTTATGTATGATTGGTTTATCTTTGCAAGTCTCTTTGAATTATCAGTTTGGTTTGGCCTACTAGATTGATCTTTCTTGCAATGGGAGAAGTGCTTAGCTTTGGGTTCAATCTTGCGGTGTTCGATCCCAGTGACAGAAAGGGAACCGATACGTAATGTATTTTTGCCATCAAGGATAAAAAGATGGGGTTTATATCATATTGCATGAGTTTATCCCTCTACATCATGTCATCTTCCTTAAAGCATTACTATGTTCTCTTGAACTTAATACTCTAGATGCATTCTGGATAGCGGTTGATGTGTGGAGTAATAGTAGTAGATGCAGGCAGGAGTCGGTCTACTTGTCTCGGACGTGATGCCTATATACATGAACATACCTAGATATTCTCATAACTATGCTCAATTCTATCAATTGCTCGACAGTAATTCGTTTACCCACCATAATACTTATGCTCTTGAGAGAAGCCACTAGTGAAACCTATGGTCCCCGGGTCTATCTTCCATCATATTAATCTTCCAATACTTAGTTATTTCTGTTGCCTTTTATTTTACTTTGCATATTTATTTCTCTTTATCATAAAAATACCAAAAATATTATCTTATCATATCTATCAGATCTCACTCTTGTAAGTGATCGAGAAGGGCTTGACGACTCCTTTATCGCGTTGGTTGCGAGGTTCTTATTTGTTTGTGTAGGTGTGTGGGACTTGAGCGTGATCTCCGACTGGAATGATACCTTGGTTCTCAAAAACTGAGGGAAATAGTTACGCTACTTTACTGCATCACCCTTTCCTCTTCAAGGGAAAACCAACGCAGTGCTCAAGAGGTAGCAACTATGTACGTCACCATGTGTCCAGATCTGAGATGCCGCATGTACCAGATGAATGGCGCCGAGTTCGACCCCCGTGATGCTACGTGGGTGCTGAGGAACACTCTTGGAGAGTACTCGCTTTTCATTGGGGACAACTACCCCATTGTGAACTGGATGCCACCTTCTGTGCACGACACGGAAGGCCTGCCATTCATGAAGCATGGTTGTATCTTCAATGCGCACCGCCGGATGAACGACATGCTGAGACACGCTATCCCTGATTTATGCCGCTTCAGCTTGGATGAGTCTCCATCATGTGGAACCGGACTAGAAAGCCGCGACAATGATTCCCGTTGCCCACCGCTATGGATCGTGCCATCCATGAAGAACACCTGGGACTAGAACCTGGAGGAGGACATGTAGCCCATCTATAACGTGTAAGTGGAGTACGATAAATTGTGAAAGGTAGCGCTTTGAATATATGTAGACTAGTCGTGCACAAATTTATCACATGAATTGGAGATTAACTTGTGTGGCATACTGGCATTTGTCCTTTAGAATTTATTAGTAGTAAATGTGTTATGTGTACGTGCAACTTGTGTGGTTGTTGCACGGGCTCCAACTCGCTCTTTGAGAATAAAAAAAGGTGGCACAACTTTGGATATACGTGATGTGGCGGCATCATACAGTAGCATCGTTCGCTACAGTTGTAGTACGCTCCTACTAGGACGACAAATCCTATAAAACCTTGCGCTTGGCTCTTTGCCTCTTCGGGAGGTTCAACGGTTCGTACTCGTGTGAACCTTGCACTTGGCTCTTCGCCTCTCCGGAAGGTCCAACAATGATGATACTACAGTACACATAATGCTTCTGGCAATCTGACACCGATTGAACTGTTGCACGTCCATCGCGAGGGCGAGGGCGAGGGAGAGGGAGAGGGCACTGTAGTCAAAACCATCTCCTCGTCCTACGAACCATCGCGCGCGTGGGCGAGGGAGAGGCGTAGTAAGCAAGCTTCTCCTCGTTCGGCGAGTTGACGGGACACATCAAAGCAGTACTAGTACTAGTCCATACTGCATCCTTTCCGGTTAATATGGCTTAATTTGAAACGTGAAAAATACACTGGCGGTCAACGTATGTAACAATACGCTCTTTACGGTCACTATATATAGTTTTGCGGTGATTATACGATCACTAGCTCATCGTAGAGCACCGTATTACACCCTACTGACCGGCCACATAGTCAATGTGGCACTTTGTTGACTGGTTAAATTGTCACCTGGTTTCTGGGTCCCACCTGTCAGTTGGCAGAGCAAAAAATCAGCTAAAAACAAAGAGTGTAGTACATCTGCAGTTCCAATGCATTTAGCCTTTAATCTAAATCGATATTGATTGACTAATGCACCAACTTGTGCTCTAGGTATAGGATACATGTCTATCCTTAATTACAGCATGCAACGACCTTCATTTAATCTTCTTCTCTCAATGGTCGCATGCACACATAAGTCTGCTACTTTTGGGCATTAATTATGCCCTGGTCAATGTGTAAATCTCTAAATGTACAATCTTTCACGGACATAGGGAGTAGGTTGAGCACTTGAGCATGAGCATGTGTGTTGTGTCGTGTGTTGTGTGCCGCATGGGTGCGTAAATGTTCCGTGCGTCCATGTGTACATGTGAGTGTTGCATGTTGCATGCATGCATGGGGCTTACTCCCTCCCATTGACATGTTCATATTTCAAGTTTCCTCTGTTCCCTCCATATGGTGATTACTCCCTCTATTCCCAAATACGGAGTATTTGTCTTTCTAGAGATTTCAACAAGTGACTACGTATGGGGCAAAATGAGTGAAGTGAGCGTAGAGGCATAGGGATAATGTAGAAAGGAAGTCTTCGTGATCCATTATTCCCCATCTCGGTTAGAGAGAACTATTCAACTAGTCTTCGCAGTGAAGTGACAATACACGCTGCAGCAAATGGGACACATAATTCATAAGTTGAACCATCGTGTTAGTGTTACTAAATCAGCCTTACCCAGTACTGCCATCATGTTTGCCAATAGAGCACGCTTCTGTCCTCCATTAACTGACATATGGGCCCTCTTGTGGTAGACCCACATGTCATCGGTGTAACTATTTACACTCTGAAGGATGGTATATCCTGGTAGTAGTAGTAGAATTGAGATTTAATGCACTTTCTTCCCGTTCTTCCACTCTTCTTCATGCTCTCTTCTTCTTCCTCCTCTCTTCCCCATCGTCGGCCGCACACCATTTCCCCTCGCTCACTGCTCGCCCGCATGCGCTATCTTCCTTGGT
>NC_041388.1:399604200-399635046 GCF_002162155.2 Triticum dicoccoides | reverse complement strand
CCCACTGGCTCGCAGGCACCGAAACCCCAATGGCAGAACCGACTAACACGCAGAGCCGCGATTGGAATTCCCTCCCCGATGTTCTCTTGGAGCAGATCTGTAATCGTATGGACCTACTCAGCACCATCCATCTGGCCGCATGCTCGGTGTCTTTGTACCGTCTACTCGTTTGCAACCGGCCGGCTCTTTTCAAGACACCCTGCTTGCCGATGCTCGATCCTCGCAGGTGGCCCAGACACCGACTTGACGATCCTACGGAGGTTGTCGTGGTGCCCCTCGACATGATACCACTACCCGTCCACCTATCCTTCATGCGCGGCCACTACTGGGCGGGCATGAAGGCCAACTGGATCATCCTCATCCACCAATTCGGTAGTCCGTGGCGTCTCGTGGATATCTACACCCAGCGAGAGATCACCCTTCTATCTTTGGATACCACCGCCATCGAGCCTCGCGGCCCGTCGGACATTCCTGCCTACTATGCACGAGACGCGACGAGCTTTTGGCTCGACCTCTGTTTGCTGAAGGTTGTAATCTGTGAAGTGCCCACACCATCAGAAGACTACATGGATTACAAGCTCATTGCCGTGTTCAACATGGGATTAGTCTATCTGGAATCCGGTCACCATACATGGTTATGGCTCATCGTCGATCCTCTTTACCCAACACTTCTGTCTGATGCTATAGTGCATGATGGCATCGTTTATGCGGTCGACGCACAGATTGGCTGCCTATACTAGTGGAATCTATCGTCGTGTAATTGTTCTATCTCATCTCATCTTTACCTTAAGAATACGACTGCCTCTTCATTGTTACAAATTTAGAATATATAGTATGTCTATAACCACATCATTGCTATATGTTCCTCTCATTTCCTAGATTTTTATGAGAACACATGTTATTGTTAGAGTTGATATGAGAACAATTGGTATCTAATGATTGTTAGAATAGATATTATGAGTATAACCCCATGATTGCTATATGCTACTCTCATTTCCAGGATTTTAATAACAACGCATGTTATTGCTTAGAGTTGATATGATAACTGTAGTAAGTGCTATGGTAGAATATGAGTAGGCCCTGTCATATCTGTTTTCCTCTCATTGTTACATGATGTTTGAACCATGATATATTGCTAGAATATAAAAGCCATTGGCTTATTTTTTTTAACTTGGGGTATGATTATGACCACCACATTGCAATTCTCTGTCTATGATATGTGTCACTGTTATAATAATCTTAATTCCACACATACTCTGAACATGATTGTTTATTTTTGTCCTTTTGGTCTCCAATTTGAATTGCTACAGCAGACGCAAATGCGCTGGCCTTCATGATTCTAGGACCTGGAATCATACCAGCCGATGGGTGGTGGTTTATCGCTCGTTCAGCTGATAGTGGTCATTTGATGCTCATTTGCACGTACCAAATTGACCAAACCATTTCATCAAACCACATGCAGTACAATGCCTGGGGCGTTCGTGACATTGATGGCTATGGGTGCTTCGTGTTCGAGAAAGATCCTAGCTCCATTGGGCCAGGCGTATTCAACTGGAGGCGGGTTTACAGCCTCGACAACCACTCCATGTTCCTCGGGCTCAATTATCCGATCATCCAAGCAATCATCGATCATATCACCGGCGATGATTACCGTGCTATGCAACTTCCATTTGCCAAGGGGGACTGTGTATACACATCATACCATGGGTTTCTTGAATCACCATATCCAGAGATTCATCGACACAACTTGTTGACAGATAATCTTCAGTGTGTGAAAGGCATCAAGCTTCTATGCGATGGATGGATTTTGCAAACCCGACATGCGGCGATGTGGTTCATGTCAACAGCAAATATGTACAACTTGATTCGTACTGATATGTAGACTGAGCCATGTATTTTGCTGTTGTAGCATGACCCTCATTTGTTGGATATTATGTACTGTTGTTAGTTTGAAGCACTCCTCTGGTTTGAAGGATAGATACCTTTCTAGGATCAAGTGCATCCTAACTCACCTGCGCAGGATGTACTGATAATGATGATGTAGATGTTGTGCAGTATATATATATATATATATATATATATATATATATATATATATATATATATATATATATATATATCACTTAGGCTTCAAGTGCATACTTGTTAGTTAAACCTATGGTTAAAATGTGACACTAAATACAACTAGTAAGTAGCACAGTAGCAGTACTAGTATACATTGGTCAAATTATTCATCATGTCCACACATTGAATTGATGTGACAACATGCTACGCGTGAGGTGACACAAGAATCCCGGCGGCGTGTTCGGGTATTCTGGACTTCAGATTTGGAGCATCACTTATCTGTCGAAATCTTTCATCATTCACTTAAAACAGTCGATTGATCATACATTGAGTACCATATAATTGGAATTAACCCGTGCAAGTCGAAGAAGGATTGGCCGGTGCTGCCGGCTGGCGTCAAGTTCGATCCCACGGATCAGGAGCTGATCAAGCACCTTGAGGCCTAAGCAAGCATTTCTTCCAGCACAGTTCCAGGGCGTTCAAAAGGGGCATGTGGATGCATCGCAAGATACAGTCGGAGTGCGGCATGCACGCGATGTGGCACAACACCGGCAATACCTTGCTGGTGATGGTCAACGGCCGGCAGATGGGCAGCAAAAATGTTCTGGTGCTGCACACCAACAAGAACTTCGACCAGCAGAGGACCAACTGTGTGATGCACGAGTACCACCTCGGGGACCTGGAGCAAGAGAAGGAGTGGGAGCTGGTCCTCTGCAATATTTTCTACCAGACGAACACTAGGGCCAGGACTAAAAAGATTATAAGTTAGTTTGGTATTGGTACTTGTACTACCTTGTCGTCCGCAAGTTGGTATTGTTGTTAATGATCTTTTGGTATGAACTTGGCATTTGCTTCCAACCATCATGCCAAGGGTCGACGTGGATATAAAGTTGAATCATTTGTTTCAAAACGAATTTTCAGGCACCTGATTTTTATTTGATGGGTAGCATAAGCACCTGCCGTTTGAATTCCCAGTTCTCCAAATTTTTTGAAACAAGTGCATGCTCTTATTATCAAGGCGAAAAAACAATATCCCTGCTGCATCCCAGTTATCATTCTGTACTTGCAGAATTCTCTCATTTATTGAGCATGTATATTGTTTTTTCAGGTCGAGCAAGTTTCAACTGGGCTGTAGACTGCCCAGGCTTGGTTTTGTTTTTAACAGGCCTAGCCCATGACGACAACGGGGCACAAAGATTCAGTAGGTATCTATTGGCCTCTGGCCCGCCAGCGTTAGTTATATTTTGTCTTACAACATCCGCAGGCACTTTTTTTACTGAATCAAACACACAACCCAGTTCTATTTTCCTCTTGAAATGCATGTCCTACATCCCTTTTCTAATCTCTACCTATAGTTTTACTAGTTCATATACACGTGTCATTATATTGAAAGTACATAAAATTAACTTTTCATATTTACATCCTTATTTTTGTTGTTGTTTTCCCTCCCATCGCTGATTTTTTTACCACTGGTTTTCGCTTAAACCAACTCAATTGTCCCACGTCTTATTTGCTTACAAAAACAAAACGATTTTTTGGCAAATCAATAAGTTCTTAAAAATGTTTATCATTTCGGGATTACAAAAGTTCGGACTCCACCGAAATATGCAAAATAAGGTTGAACTTTTTGACCGTGGTCCTGGGCAGAAAATGGGATGTAATAAATTACTTAAGAATTAGCAAATGGGCTGCAAATTATTAAAAACAGCAAATGAGCTATATGTTGTCTGCCACAGATTTGGAGGGTGACTTGTGGGCCTACTAAGTTCATGCGTACACAAAGTTTATCAAAAAAAATAAACTTAGTCAACAATCGACTCTACCAGCGTCAGACCGTTAGATGTCAATCTAACGGCAATCATGCTTCTTCAGTCTCTGATCTTCCTGCCCCAGCCGCCCAAACCAGCACCGTCGAAACCGCCTGCTCCCGCCTCCCGTGGCCCCATCATATACTCGCATCCCTGGCCTGTCTATCCCTCAACTCACCAACACCTCCTGTTATTTTTCGGCGACAGCAGCCGAACCAGTCAACCCTCATACTCTCCACCACGTGGGCAGCCATTGTCGTGTCTTCCCCGGCTCCGTGTCGTTCCCTTCGTAGGCCTCGCCGTCGTCCACCGCCATGGTGCTCTCCGTGCGGCCTGGTCAACGTGGTCAATGAACGACATCCATCGGAAGTGGACTGTACGTAGAGAGGCTGACAGCTGGGTCCACGGCTGCACACAAGGAAATGCCTCTTTATTACGCGCAAAATAATGATTCCTACACCTGACATCTAGGACCCGCCGGAAGGGCCTCTATATTTCGTGAAAAAAATAATCCCTCCGCTGACAGGTCGGACCCACCAACTATATCTTTGCACGCAAGGAAGTGCCTCCTTATTGCGCACAAAAAATGAATACCCCCTGCCAGATGGGACCCACCATAGTGGGAGGCTGACTTGTAGGCCTACTAAGTTGACGGGGACAGAGGGCTTTGTCAAGTTAGTCAATATGAACGATTCTAGCTCCAGTGACTGTACGATGTCCATCCAACGACCTTGGTGCTTCTTCAACCTCTGGTCTTGTTGCTCTAGCCGCCCAAAGCAGCATCGGTCGTACCGCCTGCTCCTGCCTCCCGTGGCCGGCTGTGCTGCCACAGAGGCCTCACCGCCCCCATACTACTCCCACCGCTGGCCAGGCCATCCCTCCACTCACCCACACCCCCCGTTATTCTGCAGCGACGACAGCCTCACACGGCAGCCGAACCGGTGAACCCTTGTACTCCTCTCCGCATGGGCATCCACTGCCGCATCTTCCCCGGCTCCGCGTCATTCCCTTCCTAGGCCTCGCCGTCGTCCACCGCCTTGGTGCTCTCGGCGTGGCGTGGTCAACGACCGACTTCCATCGGAAGAGTACTGTATGTGGAGAGGCTGACAGCTGGGTCCACGGCCACGGCCCAGTTTTTTTGTGATTTGCCAAGTAAGTCACTTTGTCAGGCCCGTTGGGCTACAAATCTTTCAAGACGAGGAGAGCTTCATTCGGCTGGTCAAGAAAATGGCCTATCAGTAATGAAAAATGGGCCGTACATTTTTAAAACACATCAAACCGACAATTAGTTTCAAATTTCTTTTTTCATTTCGAGATTTTAAATTGCATTGATTTTCATGCGTGGACAATTTGTTGGATTTTATATTGATATACATTCATTTTTAAAATCAGTTTGAATGTGACTCGAAATTTCAGGATTAAAAACAGTTCGGACCGCACCGAAATATGCAAAATTTCCTATAATTTTTTAACCGTGGCCACAATATGGGCTGTAATGCTTACAAAAAGAACATGGGCTCCAAAAAAACCTTAAGAATTAGCAAATGGGCTGTAAATTATTAGAAATAATGGCAGATGGGTTGTATGATGTTTTCCACAGATTTGAGGCTTTCCTAAAAAAGGTTGACGCACAAGCAGTGACTGTTGGATGTCCATCCAACGATCGTCGTGCTTCTTCAATCTCTGCCCTTCCTGCTCCAGCCGCTCAAACAAGCGCCGGCGGGACTGTCTGCTCCCTCCTTCCCGTGTTCGGTTGTGCTACCGCGTAGGCCCCACCGCCCACCGTACTCCCATCGCGGGCCTAGCCATCCCTCTACTCACCCACACCAGCCATTATTCTTCGGCGACGGCAGATGAACCAGTAAACCCTCGTATAGTCGTACTCCCCTCCGCGTGGGAAACAACTGCCGAGTCTTCCCTGCCTCCGTGTCGTTCCCTTCCTAGGCCTCGCCGTCATCCACCGCCCTGGTGCTCTCGGCATGGCCTGGTCAACATGGTCAATGACCGACATGCATCTGAAGTGGACTGTACGTGGAGAGGATGATAGTTGGGTCCATGGCCGCACACAAGGAAATGATTCCTCCACCTGATATCTGGGACCCACCGAAAGGGCCTCTGTATTTCGCGAAAAAACGTTACTGCCGCTAACAGCTTGGACCCACCAGCTATATCTTCGCACGCAAGGAAGTGCCTCCTTATTACACAGAAAAAATGAATACTCCCCCTGCTAGCTGGGACTCAATATAGTGGCAGGCTGACTTGTGGGCCTACTAAGTTGACGGGGACGGAGGGCTTCCTCAGCTTAGTCAATATGCATGTTCTAGCTCCACTGGTCGTACGATGTCCATCCAACGGTCGTAGTGCTTCTGCAACCTCTAGTCTTCTTGCTCCAGCCGCCCAAACCAGCGCCGATCGTGCCTCGTGCTCCTGCCTCCTGTGGCCGGCTGCGATGCGGCAGAGGCCTCACCGCCCCCTAATACTCCCACCGCTGGCCAGGCCATCCCTCTACTCACCCACACCCCCTATTATTCTGCGGCAACGGCAGCCTCACACCACAGCGAACCAGTGAACCCTCATACTCCTCTACGCGTGGGCATCCACTGCCGCGTCTTCCCTGGCTCCTCGTCATCCCCTTCCTAGGCCTCGCCGTCGTCCACCGCCTTGGTGCTCTCGGCGCGGCGTGGTCAACGTGGTCAAGGAATGGCTTCCATAGGACGTGGACTGTACGTGTAGAGGTTGACAGCTGGGTCCACGGCCGCAGCAAGGAAGTGCCTCCTTATTACGCACAAAATATATAAATATTCCTCTACCTGACAGCAGGGACCCACCGGACGGGCCACCGTATTTGGCGAAAAAAACGTTTCCGCCTGACTGCTGGGATCCACCAGCTACATCTTCGCATGCAAGGAAGTGCGTCCGGGCAAAAAAAAACAATTCGCCCCCTGACTGCTGGGACCCACCAGCTACATCTTCGCACGCAAGGAAGTGCCTGACAGCCAGGACCCACCTGGTCAAAGCATACATAGCGTTGTCATTCTGGTCGCGAACGTGTATGTACATACTGGTCTTAGTAGAGGCGCGCACGTGTCTTAGTAGAGGCGCGCACATAGCATGTACACGTACGTGCATCGCGCATAGCATAGTAAATACGACCACATACATACATATAGGCAGGGTCTCGAACACCTACTCGCGCGTACGTACGGCCGGGGCTCGTGTGAATGGCTGGGTCAGAATGGAGAAATAGCGTCGTCGTCGTGTTCATGGGGAGCCAACCGGCTGGGTTAGAATGGAATGCATCGTCGTGTTCATCGGGAGGGCTTGGACAATTGGACAGAGCAGCCGATGGAAACGAGGCCTGGCGTACCGCAGTACGGAGGAAACAGCCTTATGTTCGACCGGCCACGTTCAAAACGGGATCTTGTTCATCGGGAGGGGTCTGGCGTACCGCAAAATGGAGGGAACGGAGCTCCTACGGTCGAAACGGGGTCCTGATGATCGGGAGGGGTGTGGCATACCACAAAACGGAGGAAACGGACATGTGTTGGAGCGCTACGGTCGAAACAGGGGTCCTGTTCATCGGGAGGGGTGTGGCGTACCGAAAACGGGACTCCACGGGATACTATTCATCTCCACCGTCGACCCCCTCCAGCCTCCATGGGCTACTGTTCATCCACCGTCGACCTCCTCCAGCCTCCACCTGTGACTGTTCATCCACGGGCTCCTGTTCATCCAGCCTCCACCGCGCGCTACTCCACCGGCTACTGTTCAACCAGCCCTCTCCATGGGCTCCTGTTCAACCACCCCTCCACGGGCTACTGCTCATCTAGCCCTCGCACCCACGCACGTGCGTGTACGAGAGAAACGCGCATCGCTCGGCCCCAACTGTTGGGGAACGTAGTAATTTCAAAATTTTCCTACGCACACGCAAGATCATGGTGATGCATAGCAACGAGAGGGGAGAGTGTGATCTAAGTAACCTTGTAGATCGACAACGGAAGCGTTTGGTTGATGTAGTCGTACGTCTCCACGGCCCGACCGATCAAGCACCGAAATTACGGCACCTCCGAGTTCTAGCACACGTTCAACTCGATGACGATCCACGGACTCCGATCCAGCAAAGTGTCGGGGAAGAGTTCCGTCAGCACGACGGCGTGGTGACGATCTTGATGTACTACCGTCGCAGGGCTTCGCCTAAGCACCGCTACAATATTATCGAGGACTATGGTGGAAGGGGGCACCGCACACGGCTAAGAATATGATCACGTGGATCAACTTGTGTGTCAAGGGGTGCCCCTGCCCCCGTATATAAAGTATCAAGGGGAGGAGGCCGGCCGACCCTCTATGGCGCGCCAAGGAGGAGTCCTCCTCCTAGTAGGAGTAGGACCCCTACTAGGAGGGGGGAGGAAGTGGGGAGGGAGAGGGAAAGGGGGGCGCCGCCCCCCTCTCCTAGTCCAATTCGGACCAGGGGGGAGGAGGCACGCGGCCCACCTTTGGCTGCCCCTCTCTCTCCACTAAGGCCCATATGACCTATTACTTCTCCCGGGGGGGGGGGGTTTCGGTAACCCTCCGGCTCTCTGGTTTTCTCCGAAATCACCCGGAACACTTCCGGTGTCCGAATATAGCCGTCCAATATATCAATCTTTATGTATCAACCATTTTGAGACTCCTCGTCATGTCTGTGATCACATCCGGGACTCCGAACTAACTTCGGTACATCAAAACTCATAAACTCATAATATAACTGTCATCGAAACCTTAAGCGTGCGGACCCTACGGGTTCGAGAACAATGTAGACATGACCGAGACACGTCTCCGGTTAATAACCAATAGCAGAACCTGGATGCTCATATTGGCTCCTATATATTCTATGAAGATCTTTATCGGTCAGACCGCATAACAACGTACGTTGTTCCCTTTGTCATCGGTATGTTACTTGCCCGAGATTCGATCGTTGGTATCTCAATACCTAGTTCAATCTCGTTACCGGCAAGTCTCTTTACTCGTTCCGTAATACATCATCTCGCAACTAACTCATTAGTTGCAATGCTTGCAAGGCTTATGTGATGTGCATTACCGAGAGGGCCCAGAGATACCTCTCTGACAGTTGGAGTGACAAATCCTAATCTCGAAATACGCCAACCCAACATGTACCTTTGGAGACACCTGTAGAGCACCTTTATAATCACCCATTTACGTTGTGACGTTTGGTAGCACACAAAGTGTTCCTCCGGCAAATGGGAGTTGCATAATCTCATAGTCATAGGAACATGTATAAGGCGTGAAGAAAGCAATAGCAACATACTAAATGATCGGGTGCTAAGCTAATGGAATGGGTCATGTCAATCAGATCATTCACCTAGTGATGTGATCCTGTTAATCAAATAACAACTCTTTGTTCATGGTTAGGAAACATAACCATCTTTGATTAACGAGCTAGTCAAGTAGAGGCATACTAGTGACACTCTGTTTGTCTATGTATTCACACATGTATTATGTTTTCGTTTAATACAATTCTAGCATGAATAATAAACATTTATCATGATATAAGGAAATAAATAATAACTTTATTATTGCCTCTAGGGCATATTTCCTTCAGTCTCCCACTTGCACTAGAGTCAATAATCTAGATTACACAGTAATGATTCTAACGCCCATGGAGCCTTGGTGCTGATCATGTTTTGCTCATGGAAGAGGCTTAGTCAACGGGTCTGCAACATTCAGATCCATATGTATCTTGCAAATCTCTATGTCTCCCACCTGGACTAGATCCCGGATGGAATTGAAGCATCTCTTGATGTGCTTGGTTCTCTTGTGAAATCTGGATTCCTTTGCCAAGGCAATTGCACCAGTATTGTCACAAAATATTTTCATTGGACCCGATGCACTAGGTATGACACCTAGATCGGATATGAACTCCTTCATCCAGACTCCTTCATTTGCTGCTTCTGAAGCAGCTATGTACTCCGCTTCACATGTAGATCCCGCTACAATGCTTTGTTTAGAACTGCACCAACTGAGAGCTCCACCGTTTAATGTAAACACGTATCAGGTTTGCGATTTAGAATCGTCCGGATCAGTGTCAAAGCTTGCATCAACGTAACCTTTTACGATGAGCTCTTTGTCACCTCCATATATGAGAAACATATCCTTAGTCCTTTTCAGGTATTTCAGGATGTTCTTGACCGCTGTCCAGTGATCCACTCCTGGATCACTTTGGTACCTCCCTGCTAGACTTATAGCAAGGGACACATCAGGTGTGGTACACAGCATTGCATACATGATAGAGCCTATGGCTGAAGAATAGGGAACATCTTTCATTTTCTCTCTATCTTCTGCAGTGGTCGGGCATTGAGTCTTACTCAACTTCACACCTTGTAACACAGGCAAGAACCCTTTCTTTGCTTGATCCATTTTGAACTTCTTCAAAACTTTGTCAAGGTATGTGGTTTGTGAAAGTCCAATTAAGCGTCTTGATCTATCTCTATAGATCTTAATGCCTAATATGTAAGCAGCTTCACCAAGGTCTTTCATTGAAAAACTCTTATTCAAGTATCCCTTTATGCTATCCAGAAATTCTATATCATTTCCAATTAGTAATATGTCATCCACATATAATATCAGAAATGCTACAGAGCTCCCACTCACTTTCTTGTAAATACAGGCTTCTCCAAAAGTCTGTATAAAACCAAATGCTTTGATCACACTATCAAAGCGTTTATTCCAACTTCGAGAGGCTTGCACCAGTCCATAAATGGATTCCTGGAGCTTGCACACTTTGTTAGCTCCCTTTGGATCGACAAAACCTTCTGGTTGCATCATATACAACTCTTCTTCCAGAAATCCATTCAGGAATGCAGTTTTGATATCCATCTGCCAAATTTCATAATCATAAAATGCGGCAATTGCTAACATGATTCGGACAGACTTAAGCATTGCTACGGGTGAGAAGGTCTCATCGTAGTCAATCCCTTGAACTTGTCGAAAACCTTTTGCGACAAGTCGAGCTTTGTAGACAGTAATATTACCGTCAGCGTCAGTCTTCTTCTTGAAGATCCATTTATTCTCAATTGCTTGCCGATCATCGGGCAAGTCAACCAAAGTCCATACTTTGTTCTCATACATGGATCCCATCTCAGATTTCATGGCTTCAAGCCATTTTGCGGAATCTGGGCTCACCATCGCTTCTTCATAGTTCGTAGGTTCATCATGATCTAGTAGCATGACTTCCAGAACAGGATTACCGTACCACTCTGGCGCGGATCTCACTCTGGTTGATCTACGAGGTTCAGTAGTATCTTGTTCTGAAGTTTCATGATCATCATCATTAGCTTCCTCACTAACTGGTGTAGGTGTTACAGAAACAGTTTTCTGTGATGCACTACTTTCCAATAAGGGAGCAGGTACAGTTACCTCGTCAAGTTCTACTTTCCTCCCACTCACTTCTTTCGAGAGAAACTCCTTCTCTAGAAAGTTTCCGAACTTAGCAACAAAAGTCTTGCCTTCGGATTTGTGATAGAAGGTGTATCCAATAGTCTCCTTTGGATATCCTATGAAGACACATTTCTCTGATTTGGGTTCGAGCTTATCAGGTTGAAGCTTTTTCACATAAGCATCGCAGCCCCAAACTTTCAGAAACGACAACTTTGGTTTCTTGCCAAACCACGGTTCATAAGGCGTCGTCTCAACAGATTTTGGTGGTGCCCTATTTAACGTGAATGCGGCCGTCTCTAGAGCGTATCCCCAAAACGATGGCGATAAATCAGTAAGAGACATCATAGATCGCACCATATCTAGTAAAGTATGATTACGACGTTCGAACACACCATTACGCTGTGGTGTTCCGGGTGGCGTGAGTTGTGAAACTATTCCACAATTTTTCAAATGTACACCAAACTCGTAACTCAAATATTCTCCTCCACGATCAGATCGTAGGAATTTTATTTTCTTGTTACGATGATTTTCTACTTCACTCTGAAATTCTTTGAACTTTTCAAATGTTTCAGACTTGTGTTTCATTAAGTAGATATACCCATATCTGCTTAAGTCATCTGTGAAGGTGAGAAAATAACAATATCCGCCACAAACCTCAATATTCATCGGACCACATACATCTGTATGTATGATTTCCAACAAATCTGTTGCTCTCTCCATAGTACCGGAGAACGGTGTTTTAGTCATCTTGCCCATGAGGCACGGTTCGCAAGTACCAAGTGATTCATAATCAAGTGGTTCCAAAAGTCCATCAGTATGGAGTTTCTTCATGCGCTTTACACCGATATGACCTAAACGGCAGTGCCACAAATAAGTTGCACTATCATTATCAACTCTGCATCTTTTGGCTTCAACACTATGAATATGTGTGTCACTACTATCGAGATTCAATAAAAATAGACCACTCTTTAAGGGTGCATGACCATAAAAGATATTATTCATATAAATAGAACAACCATTATTCTCAGATTTAAATGAATAATCGTCTCGCATCAAACAAGATCCAGATATAATGTTCATGCTTAACGCTGGCACAAAATAACAATTATTTAGGTCTAATATTAATCCCGAAGGTAGATGTAGAGGTAGCGTGCCGACTGTGATCACATCGACTTTGGAACCGTTTCCCACGCGCATCGTCACCTCGTCCTTGCCAATCTTCGCTTAATTCGTAGTCCCTGTTTCGAGTTGCAAATATTAACAACAGAACCAGTATCAAATACCCAGGTGCTACTGCGAGCATTAGTAAGGTACACATCAATAACATGTATATCACATATACCTTTGTTCACCTTGCCATCCTTCTTATCCACCAAACTTGGGGCAGTTCCGCTTCTAGTGACCAGTCTGCTTGCAGTAGAAGCACTCAGTTTCAAGCTTAGGTCCAGGTTTGGGTTTCTTCTCTTGAGTAGCAACTTGCTTGCCGTTCTTTTTGAAGTTCCCCTTCTTCTTCCCTTTGCCCTTTTTCTTGAAACTAGTGGTCTTGTTGACCATCAACACTTGATGCTCCTTCTTGATTTCTACCTCCGCAGCTTTCAGCATTGCGAAGAGCTCGGGAATAGTCTTATTCATCCCTTGCATATTATAGTTCATCACGAAGCTCTTGTAGCTTGGTGGCAGGGATTGGAGAATTCTGTCAATGACGCAATCATCTGGAAGATTAACTCCCAATTGAATCAAGTGATTATTATACCCAGACATTTTGAGTATATGCTCACTGACAGAGCTGTTCTCCTCCATCTTGCAGCTATAGAACTTATTGGAGACTTCATATCTCTCAATCCGGGCATTTGCTTGAAATATTAACTTCAACTCCTGGAACATCTCATATGCTCCATGACATTCAAAACGTCGTTGAAGTCCCGATTCTAAGCCGTAAAGCATGGCACACTGAACTATCGAGTAGTCATCAGCTTTGCTCTGCCAGACGTTCATAACATCTGGTGTTGCTCCAGTAGCAGGCCTGGCACCCAGCGGTGCTTCCAGGATGCAATTCTTCTGTGCAGCAATGAGGATAATCCTCAAGTTACGGACCCAGTCCGTGTAATTGCTACCATCATATTTCAACTTTGCTTTCTCAAGGAACGCATTAAAATTCAACGGAACAACAGCACGAGCCATCTATCTACAATCAAGCATAAACAAGCAAGATACTATCAGGTACTAAGTTTCATGATAAATTTAGGTTCAATTAATTTACTTAAAGAACTCCCACTTAGATAGACATCCCTCTAATCCTCTAAGTGATTACGTGATCCAAATCAACTAAACCATGTCCGATCATCACGTGAGATGGAGTAGTTTCATTGGTGAACATCACTATGTTGATCATATCTACTATATGATTCACGCTCGACCTTTCAGTCTCCGTGTTCCGAGGCCATATATGTATATGCTTGGCTCGTCAAGTATAACCTAAGTATTTCGCGTGTGCAACTGTTTTGCACCCATTGTATTTGAACGCAGAGCCTATCACACCCGATCATCACGTGGTGTCTCAGCACGAAGAACTTTCGCAATGGTGCATACTCAGGGAGAACACTTCTTGATAATTTAGTGAGAGATCATCTTATAATGCTACCGTCAATCAAAGCAAGATAAGATGCATAAAAGATAAACATCACATGCAATCAATATAAGTGATATGATATGGCCATCATCATCTTGTGCTTGTGATCTCCATCGAAGCACCGTTGTGATCACCATCATTACCGGTATGACACCTTGATCTCCATCGTAGCATCATTGTCGTCACGCCAATCTTATGCTTCCACGACTATCGCTACCGCTTAGTGATAAAGTAAAGCATTACAGCGTGATTGCATTGCATACAATAAAGCGACAACCATATGGCTCCTACCAGTTGCCGATAACTTGGTTACAAAACATGATCATCTCATACAATAAAATTTAGCATCATGTCTTGACCATATCACATCACAACATGCCCTGCAAAAACAAGTTAAACGTCCTCTACTTTGTTGTTGCAAGTTTTACGTGGCTACTACGGGCTTAAGCAAGAACCAATCTTACCTACGCATCAAAACCACAACGATAGTTTGTCAAGTTGGTGCTGTTTTAACCTTCGCAAGGACCGGGCGTAGCCACACTCGGTTCAACTAAAGTTGGAGAAACTGTCACCCGCAAGCCACCTATGTGCAAAGCACGTCGGGAGAACCGGTCTCGCGTAAGCGTACGCGTAATGTCGGTCTGGGCCGCTTCGTCCAACAATACCGCCGAACCAAAGTATGACATGCTGGTAAGCAGTATGACTTATATCGCCCACAACTCACTTGTGTTCTACTCGTGCATATAACATCAACATATAAAACCTAGGCTCGGATGCCACTGTTGGGGAACGTAGTAATTTCTAAATTTTCCTACGCACACGCAAGATCATGGTGATGCATAGCAATGAGAGGGGAGAGTGTGATCTACGTACCCTTGTAGATCGAGAACGGAAGCGTTTGGTTGATGTAGTCGTACGTCTCCATGGCCCGACCGATCAAGCACCGAAACTACGGCACCTCCGAGTTCTAGCACACGTTCAGCTCGATGACGATCCCCGGACTCCGGTCCAGCAAAGTGTCGGGGAAGAGTTCCGTCAGCACGACGGCGTGGTGACGATCTTGATGTACTACCGTCGCAGGGCTTCGCCTAAGCACCGCTACAATATTATCGAGGACTATGGTGGAAGGGGGCACCGCACACGGCTAAGAATATGATCACGTGGATCAACTTGTGTGTCAAGGGGTGCCCCTGCCCCCGTATATAAAGGATCAAGGGGAGGAGGCCAGCTGGCCCTCTATGGCGCGCCAAGGAGGAGTCCTCCTCCTAGTAGGAGTAGGACTCCTACTCGGAGGGGGAAGGAAGTGGGGAGGGAGAGGGAAAGGGGGGCACCGCCCCCCCTCTCCTAGTCCAATTCGGACCAGGGGGGAGGAGGCACGCGGCCCACCTTTGGCTGCCCCTCTCTCTCTCCACTAAGGCCCATATGGCCCATTACTTCTCCCGGGGGGTTCCGGTAACCCTCCGGCTCTCCGGTTTTCTCCGAAATCACCCGGAACACTTCCGGTGTCCGAATATAGTCGTCCAATATATCAATCTTTATGTCTCGACCATTTCGAGACTCGTCGTCATGTCCGTGATCACATCCGGGACTCCGAACTAACTTCGGTACATCAAAACTCATAAACTCATAATATAACTGTCATCGAAACCTTAAGCGTGCGGACCCTACGGGTTCGAGAACAATGTAGACATGACCGAGACACGTCTCCGGTCAATAACCAATAGTGGAACCTGGATGCTCATATTGGCTCCTACATATTCTACGAAGATCTTTATCGGTCAGGCCGCATAACAACATACGTTGTTCCCTTTGTCATCGGTATGTTACTTGCCCGAGATTCGATCGTCGGTATCTCAATACCTAGTTCAATCTCGTTACCGGCAAGTCTCTTTACTCGTTCCGTAATACATCATCTCGCAACTAACTCATTAGTTGCAATGCTTGCAAGGCTTATGTGATGTGCATTACCAAGAGGGCCCAGAGATAGCTCTCCGACAATCGGAGTGACAAATCCTAATCTCGAAATACGCCAACCCAACATGTACCTTTGGAGACACCTGTAGAGCACCTTTATAATCACCCATTTACGTTGTGACGTTTGGTAGCACACAAAGTGTTCCTCCGGCAAACGGGAGTTGCATAATCTCATAGTCATAGGAACATATATAAGTCATGAAGAAAGCAATAGCAACATACTAAATGATCGGGTGCTATGCTAATGGAATGGGTCATGTCAATCAGATCATTCACCTAATGATGTGATCCCGTTAATCAAATAACAACTCCTTGTTCATGTTTAGGAAACATAACCATCTTTGATTAGCGAGCTAGTCAAGTAGCGGCATACTAGTGGCACTCTGTTTGTCTATGTATTCACACATGTATTATGTTTCCGTTTAATACAATTATAGCATGAATAATAAACATTTATCATGATATAAGGAAATAAATAATAAATTTATTATTGCCTCTAGGGCATATTTCCTTCACCAACCACCCACCATAACCGGGAACACCCCGATAATTTCCCTGCCCTCGCTTCTACCACGGTTTTTTCCGTCATGGATGGCCCAAAGAATGTCATGCAGCTGCGTCTCCAGCCCGCCCAGGATGAAAAGGCTATTTTCTTTCATGATTTTTTGTCATAGAAGTAGGACCCCACCACATCAATGATGATATCGGGTTTTGTCACAATTATCGTCATAGAAGTGTCATAAGGATGACAAAAAAATCCGTTCGGCCCAAAATGTCATGGATGTGTTCTTTTTTTGTAGTGGTGGTTGCGGAGAAGATAAAGAGAATGAGATGGTCTCACATCAACTAGGCGTATCAACGGGTTATGGAGGTGCCCATCAATAGATATTAATGTGAGTGAGTAGGGATTGCCATGCAACAGATGCACTAGAGCTATAAGTTTATGAAAGCTCAACAAGAAACTAAGTGCGTGTGCATCCAACTCGCTTGCTCACGAAGACCTAGGGCAATTTGAGGAAGCCCATCATTGGACTATACAAGCCAAGTTCTATAACGAAAAATTCCCACTAGTATATGAAAGTGACAATATAGGAGACTCTCTATCATGAAGATCATGGTGCTACTTTGAAGCACAAGTGTGGTAAAAGGATAGTAACATTGCCCCTTCTCTCTTTTCTCTTTTTTTTATTTGGGCATTTTCTTATTTTTTTTGGCCTCTTTTTTTCGTGCGGAGTCTCATCCCGACTTGTGGGGGAATCATAGTCTCCATCATCCTTTCCTCACATGGGACAATGCTCTAATAATGAAGATCATCACACTTTTATTTACTTACAACTCGATACTTAGAACAAAATATGACTCTATATGAATGGCTCCGGCGGTGTACCGGGATGTGCAATGAATCAAGAGTGACATGTATGAAAGAATTATGAACGGTGGCTTTGCCACAAATACGATGTCAACTACATGATCATGCAAAGCAATATGACAATGATGGAGCGTGTCATAATAAACAGAACGGTGAAAAGTTGCATGGCAATATATCTTGGAATGGCTATGGAAATGCCATAATAGGTAGGTATGGTGGCTTTTTGAGGAAGGTATATGGTGCGTTTATGGCACCGGTGAAACTTGCGCGGTACTAGATAGGCTAGCAATGGTGGAAGGGTGAGAGTGCGTATAATCCATGGACTCAACATTAGTCATAAAGAACTCACATACTTATTGCAAAAATCTATTAGTTATTGAAACGAAGTACTACACGCATGCTCCTAGGGGGATAGATTGGTAGGAAAAGACCATCGCTCGTCCCCGACCGCCACTCATAAGGAAGACAATCAATAAATACATCATGCTCCGACTTCATCACATAACATCTCACCATACGTGCATGATATGGGACTCACAAACCTTAACACAAGTATTTATCAAATTCACAATTACTTACTAGCGTGACTATAATATCACCATCTTCATATCTCAAAACAATCATAAGGAATCAAACTTCTCATAGTATTCAATGCACTTTATATGAAAGTTTTTATTATTTCCCTCTTGGATGCTTATCATATTAGGACAAAAAATTAACCAAAGAAAATTACCATGTTGGTTAAAGACTCTCAAAATAATATAAGTGAAGCATGAGAGTTCATCAATTTATATAAAATAAAACCACCGTCGTGCTCTAAAAAGATATGAGTGAAGCACTAGAGCAAAATTGCCTAGCTCAAAAGATATAAGTGAAGCACATAGAGTATTCTAATAAATCACGATTCATGTGTGTCCCTCCCAAATGGTGTGTATAGCAAGGATGATTGTGGCAAACTAAAAAGCAAAGACTCAAATCATACAAGACGCTGCAAGCAAAACACATATCATGTGGTGAATAAAAATATAGCCTCAAGAAAAGTTATCGATAGACGAAGACGAAAGAGGGGACCTTCCGGGGCATCCCCAATCTTAGGCTCTTGGTTGTCCTTGAATATTACCTTAGGGTGCCTTGCGCATCCCCAATCTTAGGCTCTTGCCACTCCTTATTCCATAGTCCATCAAATCCTTACCCAAAACTTGAAAACTTCACAACAGAAAACTCAACAGAAAATCTCATAAGCTCCGTTAGTATAAGAAAATAAATCACCACTTTTGGTACTGTTTTGAACTCATTATTTATTTATATTGGTGTAATATCTACTATATTCCAACTTATCTATTGTTCATACCCCCCGATACTAGCCATAGAATCATCAAAATAAGCAATCAACACAAAGAAAACAGAATCTATCAAAAACAGAACAGTCTGTGGCAATATGTAACTCTCGAATACTTCTGTAACTCCCAAAATTCTGAAAAAATAGGAAGTCCGAAGAAATTTGTTTATAAATCTTCTTCAAAAATAATCAGTATTTTATTGCGCTTCTGCTAAAAAGAAAATTAATTTCCTAGGTACAAAAGTTTCTGTTTTTCAGCAAGATCAAATCAACTGTCACCGTAAGCCATCCCAAAGGTCTTACTTGGCACAAACACTAATTAAAACACAACATATAACCAGAGGCTAGGTAAATTATTTAATGCAAAACATGACATAAAAAGCAAGAACAAAAATAAAATTGGGTTGCCTCCCAACAAGCGCTATTGTTTAACGCCCTTAGCTAGGCATAAAAACACGAATAGATCTAGGTATTGTCATCTTTGGTATGCAATCCATAAGTAGCTCTCATAATAGATTCGTATGGAAATTTAATTTTTCTTTCTCAGAAAGTGTTCCATGTCCTTCCTTAACAGAAATTGAAATCTAATGTTTCCTTCTTTCATATCAATAATTGCACCAATCGTTCTAAGGAAAGGTCTACCAAGAATAATAGGGCATGTAGTATTGCAATCTATATCAAGCACAATGAAATCAACGGGCACATAATTCCTATTTGCAACAATAAGAACATCATTAATCCTTCCCATAGTTTTCTTAATAGTGGAATTCGCAAGATGCAAATTTAAAGAACAATCATCAATTTCACGGAAACCTAACACATCACATAGAATTTTTGGAATTGTGGAAACGCTAGCACCCAAATAACACAAAGCATGACACTCATAATCTTTAATCTTAATCTTAATAGTAGGTTCCCACTCATCATAAAGTTTTCTAGGGATAGAAACTTCCAATTCAAGCTTTTCTTCAAAAGATTGCATCATAGCATCAAAGATATGTTTAGTAAAAGCTTTATTTTGATTATAAGCATGGGGAGAATTCAACATGGATTGCAACAAGGAAATACAATCTATTAAAGAACAATTATCATAATTAAATTCCTTGAAATCCAAAAGAGTGGGTTCATTGCTACCTAAAGTTTTGACCTCTCCAATCCCATTTTTATCAATTTTTGCATCAAGATCTAAAAACTCCGAATCATTGGGGCGCCTTTTAACTAAAGTTGACTCATCTCCAGTCCCATGTTTGTCAAGATTTATATTGTAAAACAAATATTCAATGGGAGTCACATCAATCACTTTAAGATCTTCATCACTATTTTCACGGAAACTAGAAGAACATGTTTTTATAAACCAATCTTTTTTAGCACGCCTCTTAGCGGTTCTTTCTTTGCACTCATCTATGAAGTTCACATAGCTTTGAGAGACTTGTTAATATCATGCTTGGGTGGAATAGATATAAGTTTCAAAGAATCAACATCAAGAGAAATACTATCCACGTTCCTAGCCAAATCATCAATCTTAAGCAATTATTCTTCAATCAAAGCATTGAAATTCTTTTGTGAACTCATAAATTCTTTAACACTATTCTCAAAATCAGAGGGCATCTTATTTTAATTTCCATATGAATTGTTGAAAGAATTACCATAATTATTAGAGGAATTTACTAGGAAATGGCCTAGGATTAAAATTACCTCTATACGCGATATTACCAAAGTTGTTCCTACCAACAAAATTCACATCCATAGATTCATTATTATTTTCAATAAATGTAGACAAATGCATATCATTGGGATCAATAGAAGCACTCTTGCTAGCAAATAATTTCATAAGCTCATCCATCTTTCCACTCAAAACATTAATCTCTTCAATCGCATGCACTTTTTAACTAGTGGAAGATCCTTCGGTATGCCATTGAGAATAATTAACCATAATATTATCTAGGAGTTTAGTAGCTTCTCCTAAAGTAATTTCCATAAAAGTGCCTCCCGCGGCCGAATCTAAAAGATTTCTAGAACCAAAATTCAATCTCGCATATTTTTTTTGTACAATCATCCACAAATTCAAACCATGAGTAGGGCAATTTTGTATCATCAATTTAATCCTCTCCAAGGATTGTGCAACATGTTCATGATCAAGTTGCTTAAAATTCATAATATCATTCCTAAGGGAGATGATCTTAGCGGGAGGAAAATACTTGGAAATAAAGCATCTTTACACTTATTCCATGAATCAATACTATTTTAGGCAAAGATGAAAACCAAGTTTTAGTGCGATCTCGAAGTGAGAATGGGAATAGCTTCAATTTAACAATATAATTATCCACATCTTTTTCTATTTTGCATATCACACAAATAAACGAAATTGTTTAGATGGGATGCGGCATCTTCACTAGGAAGGCCGGAAAATTGATCTTTCATAACAAGATACAGCAATGCGACATTAATTTCACAAGATTCCGCATTAGTAGAAGGAACAACCGGAGTACTAATAAAATCATTATTATTGGTGTTGGAAAAGTCACACAATTTGGTATTCTCTTGAACCATCATGACAAAGCAAGAAATCCAACACACAAGCACACAAAAAGCAAACGAAGAAGACGAACGGAAGAGGGGCGAAGAAAAGCAAAATCTTTTTGAATATCATTTTAGAAGTGGGGCAGAGGAAAATGAGAGGCGAATAGCGAATAATGTAATGCAAGGGATGAGAGTTTATGATGGGTACTTGGTATGGCTTGACTTGGCATAGATCTCCCCGACAACGGCGTCAGAAATTCTTCCTGCTACTTCTTGAGCTTGTGTTGGTTTTTCCCTTGAAGAGGAAAGGGTGATGCAGCAAAGTAGAGATATGTATTTCCCTCAGTTTGAGAACCAAGGTATCAATCCAGTAGGAGACAATGCACAAGTCACTAAATACCTGCACAAACAAACAACAAATTGCACCCAACGTGATAAAGGGGTTATCAATCCCTTCACCGTTACTAGCAAAAGTGAGATCTGATAGAGATAGACAAACAGTAAAGTAAATATTTTTGGTGTTTTTGGTTTATAGATCGGAAAGTAAAAGATTGCAGAATAGTAGATTGGAAACTTATATAATGGGAAATCGAACTTATATTATGGAAAATAGACTCGGGGGGCATAGGTTTCACTAGAGGCTTCTCTCAAGATAGAAAATAATATGATGGGTGAACAAATTACTGTCAAGCAATTGATAGAAAAGCGCAAAGTTATGGCGATATCTAAGGCAATGATCATGAATATAGGCATCACGTCTGTGTCAAGTAGATCGAAACGATTCTCCATCTGCTACTATTACTCCACACATTGACCGCTATCCAACATCCATCTAGAGTATTAACTTCATAAAGAACAGAGTAACGCATCAACCAAGATGACATGATGTAGAGGAATTAACTCAAGCAATATGATGAAAACCCCATCTTTTTATCCTTGATGGCAACAATACAATGTGTGCCTTGCTGCCCCTATTGTCACTAGGAAAGGACACCGCAAGATTGAACTCAAAGCTAAGCACTTCTCCCATTGCAAGAAAACCCAATCTAGTTGGCCAAAACAACCCGATAGTTCGAAGAGAATTACAAAGATATCAAATCATGCATATATGACTTCAGAGGACATTCGAATAAATTCATAGATAAGCTGATCATAAATCCACAATTCATCGGATCTCGGCAAGCACACCACAAAAGAGTATTACATCGAATAGATCTCCAAGAACATCGAGGAGAACATGGTATTGTGAATCAAAGAGAGAGAGAGGAAGTCACCTAGCTACTAGCTGTGGACCCGTAGGTCTGTGGTAAACTACTCACGCTTCATAGGAAGGGCAATAGAGTTGATGTAGAAGTCGTCCGTGATTGAATCCCCCTCCGGCAGGACGCCGGAAAAGGTCCCTAGATGGGATCTCATGCATACAGAAGCTTGCGGCCGTGGAAAAGTGTTTTCGTGGCTTGTTCTGGTGGTTTGGGGATATAAGAGTATATGTAGGTGAAAGAATTAGGTCAGGAGGTGCACGAGGGGCCCACAAGGGTCCACCTCGTGGCTCCTCCGACTTCATCTCCAATTCTCCTGGTTGTCTTCTGGTCCAAGGAAAATCATCGTGAAGATTTTATTCTGTTTGGACTCTGTTTGGTATTCCTTTTCTATGAAACTCAAAAACAGGGAAAACAGGAACTGACACTAGGCTCTAGGTTAATAGGTTAGTCCAAAAAATAATATAAAATAGCATATTAATGCATGTAAAACATCCAAAACAGATAATATAATAGCATGGAATAATCAAAAATTATAGATACGTTGGAGACGTATCAAATGGCAAGCAAGTTCACATTCCCATGAAGAAGCCCAAAGTTGGTCCTAAGCTTGAAACTGAGTGCTTCTGCTATGAAGGAAATGGTCACTTGAAGTGGAACTGCCCCAAACATTTGGCGGATAAGAAGGATGGCAAAGTGAAAAGGTATATTTGATATACACATTGTTGATGTGTACCTCACTAGTGTTCGTAGTAGCCCCTGGGTATTTGATACTAATTCAGTTGCTAAGATTATTAACTCGAAACAAGAGTTGCAGAATTAACAGAGACTAGTTAAGGGCGAGGTGACGATTTGTGTTGGAAGTGATTCCAAGGTTGATAAGATCACCATTGCACACTCCCTCTACCTTCGGGATTAGTGTTCAACCTAAATTAATGTTATTCAGTGTTTGCGTTGAGCATGAATATGATTAGATAATGCTTATTGCAATACAGTTATTCATTTAAGTCAGAGAATAATTGTTGCTCTGTTTACATGAATAAAACTTTATATGGTCATACACCCAATGTAAAAGGTTTATTGATTCTCGATCATAGTGATACACATATTCATAATATTGATGCCAAAAGATGCAAAATTGATAATGATAGTTCAACATATTTGTGGCACTGCCATTTAGGTCATATTAGTGTAAAGCGCATGAAGAAACTCCTTGCAAATGGGCTTTCAGAATCACTTGATTCTGAATCATTTGATACTTGCGAACCATGCCTCATGGGCAAGATGACTAAAACTCCGTTCTCCGGAACAATGGAGCAACCCGATGACTTATTGGAAATAATACATACTGATGTATGCGGTCCAATGAGTGTTGAGGCACACGATGGGTACCGTTATTTTCTGACCTTCACGGATGATTTGAGCAGATATGGGTATATCTAGTTAATGAACACAAGTCTGAAACATTTGAAAAGTTCAAAGAATTTCGGAGTGAAGTAGAGAATCATAATAATAAGAAAATAAAGTTTCTACGATCTGATCGCGGAGGCGAATATTTGAGTTACGAGTTTGGCCTTCATTTAAAACAATGTGGAATAGTTTCACAACCCAGGCCACCTAGAACACCACAGCGTAATGGTGTGTCCGAACATCATAATCGTGCTTTATTGGATATGGTGCATTCTATGATGTATCTTACCGATTTACCACTATCGTTTTGGGGTTATGCATTAGAGACAACCACATTCATGCTAAATAGGGCACCGTCTAAATCCGTTGAGATGACACCTTATGAAGTATGGTTTGGCAAGAAACCTAAGTTGTCGTTTCTTAAAGTTGGGGGTTGCGACATGATACGTCTCCAACGTATCTAGAATTTATGAAGTATTCATGCCATGTTTAAAATAGTTTTATGTGATTTTGGGTATGATTTGATTAGAACTAACCCGGACTGACGCTGTTTTCAGCAGAACTACCGTGGTGTTGTTTTTGTGCAGAAATAAAAGTTCACGAAATGCGCTGAAAATCAATGGAGATTTTTTGGAAAATATAAGAAATACTGGAACAAAAATCTACTGGAGGGGAGTCCCATGGGCCCCACGAGGGTGGGGGCGCCCCTTGTGCCTCGTGGACTTCCCGTGGGGCCTCCTAAATTGTTCTCGATGCCAACCTCTCCTATAAATGCCCAAACCTCCAGAAAATAACCTAGATCGGAAGTTCCGCCGCCGTAAGCCTCTGTAGCCATGAGAAATCAACCTAGGCCCTCTATAGCACCCTGCCAGAGGGGGCCATCATCACCGGAGGCTATGGAGAAGGATCCCGGAGGGGCCATCATCACCATGAAGGCCAAGGACCAGAGGGAGAACCTCTCACCATCCAGGGGGAGGCCATGGAGGAGGAAGCACAAGGGGGAGAACCTCTCCTCCTCTCTCTCGGTGGTGTCGGAGTGCCATCGGGAGGGAAATCATTGCCGTGGTGATCGTCTTCATCAACATCACCATCATAATCACCATCCTCATCTCTTTTACGCGGTCCACTCTCCCACACCCCGCTATAATCCCTACTTGAACATGGTTCTTTATGCCACATATTATGATCCAATGATGTGTTGCCATCTTATGATGTTTTGAGTAGATATCCTTTGTCTTTGGGTTGATTGATGATCTAGATTGGTATGTGTGTATGTTTTATTTTGGTGCTGTCCTATTGTGCCCTCCGTGTCGCGCAAGCGTGAGGCATTCCCGTTGTAGGGTGTTGCAATACGTTCATGATTCGCTTATAGTGGGTTGCTTGAGTGACAGAAGCATAAACCCGAGTAAGGGGGTTGTTGCGTATGGGATAAAGGGGACTTGATGCTTTAATGCTATGGTTGGGTTTTACCTTAATGATCTTTAGTAGTTGCGGATGCTTGCTAGAGTTTGGATCATAAGTGCATATGATCCAAGAAGAGAAAGTATGTTAGCTTATGCCTCTCCCTCATATGAAATTGCAATGATGACCATCGGTCTTGTTAACGATTGCCTAGGATAATTCCGCCCACTGGCCCATCATTATTCCACACTCGCTATTTATAATATTTAGTAATATATATTCTAACTTTATGATAACAACACCTACTTTTATATTTTAGCTCTCTGATGCCATGCAAAGTTATCCTCTTCATACCCACAACGTAGTTTTATTTCTTGTTTCTAGTTGGAAGCAAACATTCGGTGTACGTAGAGTCATATCAGTGGTAGATAGGACTTGAGAGAATATTGATCTTACCTTTAGCTCCTTGTGGGTTCGACAATCCATACTTATCACCTCCACCTTTGGGAATTGCTACGATGATTCCCTACACTAGGGGATTATCACGACACTTATGTCAAAAGGCTTCAGCCTGATAAGCTCGAACCCAAATTGGGGAGGTGCATCTTTATAGGATACCCTGAGGAAACAATTGGGTACACCTTCTACCACAGATCCGAAGGCAAGATCTTTGTTGCCAAGAATGGAACATTTCTAGAGAAGGAGTTTCTCTCGAAAGAAGTGAGTGGGAGGAAAGTAGAATTTGATGAGGTAACTGTACCTTATTTCAATTTGGAAAGTAGCACATCAAAGAAATCTGTTCCGTGATGCCTACACCAACTAGAGAGGAAGTTAATGATGATGATCATGAAACTTTGGATCAAGTTACTGTTGGACCTCATAGGTCGAACAGAGCACGTTCTGCACCAGAGTGGTACGGTAATCATGTCCTGGAAGTCATGTTACTAGACCATGGCGAACCTACGAACTATGAAGAAGCTATGATGAGCCCAAATTATGATAAATGGCTTGAGGCCATGAAATCTGAGATAGGATCCATGTATGAGAACAAAGTGTGGACTTTGGTAGAGTTGCCCGATGATCGGCAAGCCATTTAGAATAAATGGATCTTCAAGAAGAAGACTGATGTTGATGGCACTACAAAAAAACACACTTCCGTGATGATACGTGTTTGTCACAGTAGGTCATGTTTTCTGTCATGCATGTACAGCCATGAAAAATTTATGACAGAATCAAGATAGTCATACCTGTGCTGTTGTAGAAGTGTTCCATGACATTACCAAAATTATCATCACGGAAGTGTCCACTTCCATGATGATAAATCGCGCGTCACAGAAGTGCTTTCGTCAAGGGTGACCGACACGTGGCATCCACCGGTAACCGAACACCGTTAAGCTATCGGGTCCGGTTTTGGATTCGATAACCCGTTAACAGCCCCGCCAATGGGGATTTTCCACGTGTAAAATCATCATTGGCTGGAGGGAACACGTGTCGGCTCGCCGCTGGGACAGATGACATCCACTCATTGGACCCAAAGCGCCTATGATACGTCGACACGTGGCACGGCCCAACAGAGGCCCGTTCCTGTGAAAAGGACGGCTCGTTTGACTTGGTCAAAAGGTGGCGGGCCGGCCCACGGCAAGCCTGTTAACGGCATGTTCGCATATAGCCCATTTACAGCCCGCTAACCCAGGGCCCATTTACGGCCTATCCGAATTAGGCTGAGTAGCGTCATCTGGGTCGTCCAATATAATTCCAGCCTATTTTAACTTCCAGCCCATGTATGGCCCATGAAGTCTTTCGGCCCATATGAGGCCCTTAGTAACCCTCGGCCCAATAACGGCCTGTGGTAAAACCGACCCGTAATGAACAGTGTATCACTTTATACCCATTAACGGCCCATTATACCGTTGGGCCGTTTCCAGCCCATGTTATCTTTCGGCCTTCTTAGGGCCCATTTATTCTTGGGCTCATTTCCAGCATTCGTTTACTTTCGGCCCGTTACTGTCATTTTCTGCTTGTGGGCCAAATTCAGCCCGTGGTTACAGTCGGCCCATTTGTGTCCCATTAATACGTTGGGCCATTTTCATAGCGTCGTCAAATACGGCCGATTAACGACGGCCCGTTATGGTCGGCCCATGAACGGACGATTTCAACTCTAGCCCATTTACAGTCATAATGTGGTATGTTATTGGCCCATGTTTGGCCAACCGATCATACGGCCCGTAGAAGGCCCATTGATGATACGGCCCGTAGAAGGCCCATTGTGTCTACGGCCCGTATAAGTCCCATGGTTTCTATGCCCCGTAGAAGGCCCATTGTTTCTACGACCCTTAGAAGGCCCATTGTTTCTACGGCCTGTAGGAGGCCCATGTTAACTATAGTAAATATGTAGCCCATGGTTAATGTGGCCTAGTTTTAAAAAATAGGCTATTGCGACCACTAGCAAACCGCGGAAAAAGAACTGCACTGACTACAAGAAAACAAATAAACAAGACAATAAGGAAATAAATAGGCAAGCAACTTACGCTACGCTATCACGGCTATTACACATATTACATCCACTGGGCATCAAAGTTTGCCACCAGTGCAAATATAGGGAATGAAGCAGCATATAAACGCCGCAGCAAAACAAGTCCAGAACTGAAACCACGTCAGAAGAGCTCAAGAAACAATATCCTGGGTAACCATAATGCTGGCAAGATGCTTAGCAAGCTTATTAACTTTCTCTTGTTTGGCGCTTAAATCCTCCAGCACTTGTTATTGCACCAAAAAGTATGCATCTGAATTCTACAGGGACTTCCTCAGTCCTTCGGCTTCCTGTCGCATAACATATGATCGATGTCTTTCAACTTGAAGTTGAGACTCAAGAAGCCGAACTGATTCAGGCAGCGAGTTCGAAGAGCTGGTGCCAGCAGTAGTAGCCAGTAACTCAAACACTACATCAAGACAAGATTTTCGGGTTGTCTCGGTGTCTTAAATATAGTTTTTATTAGCTTTCATGGAGACCAACAGGGATGTCTCACTATCTTGAACCTTATCTGCCTCTGAATCCTCCTCTAAAGAGCTATCTGTAACCAGCAAGATATCTGCTTCAACGGGTAGCATTGTCTGCTCCGAAGACCTTGTTTTCACTCCAGATTTCTCCATCACCAATTCAAATGGCTTATGCACAGGAAGAGCAGTTGAATATACAAACATTGTCGACAAAAGCAATAAGAAATACAAAAAAAGGATGACATGATATAATTCACATATATGACGCTTGGCTAAACAGCATGGCATTGCATAATTCACATATATAATGCCTTGCAACAAGATAGCATTGCATAATTCACATATATAATGTCTTACAACAAGATGGCATTGCATAATTCACATATATGGTAATTAGACACTAAACAGGTGGCATTCACACAAAGCATGTCTAAACTAAGCAAATGACATAGCAATGCAAGATACCATACGCACGATATGAGCATCATAACCCTGCCAAGTTAGAGCATGCACCTCGGGGGGAAATTGGACTGGGCATCTGTCTCTGAATCCTCCTCTGAGGAGCTATCTGTAACCAGCAAGACATGCGCTTCGTCAAATTGCATTGTCTGCTCTGAAGACCTTGTTTCCACTCTAGATTTTTCCATGACCGTGCCGAATGGCTGATGCACAGGAAGAGTCATTGAATGTACTAAAATTGTTGACAAATTTAACACGTAATAAAAAAATGATGTCATGATATAATTCACATAAAAGATGACTGGCTAACCAGGGTGGCATTGCAAAATTCACATATATGATGCCTGGCTAAACAAGATGGCATTGCATGATTCACATATACAATAAAGAAACTAAACAGATGGCATTAACACAAAGCATGTCTAAACTAACAAGATGACATCTTTGATGTATACAGTAAGCAATGCAAGGCACCATATGCATGATATTACCAACATCAGCATGCCAAGTTAGAGCGAAGACCTCATGGGGTAAATAGGAGTGGTCTTCTGCTTCTGAATCCCCCTGAGAACAGTTATCTTCCTCTTGATTACGATCCGAAATGGGTGGAGGGGGCTGCCTTTGCACCCACCATGGAGCGATGTCTGCATGAAATTTTATTGCCACGCAAGGTTCGTCTCTTTTGCTCTACATGTTCAGTTCCATTATGTACAATAACTGACATGCATAGGAATAAAACATAGTGAGATTAATTAAGGAGTGCATGCACAAATCCAGAGTGATGGTAGCAAACTGTGGATAGACCCAAAACAAATGATAGCAGGCAAATAATAGCTTTAGTTAAAAAATACAGATAATGGCTCCTTTAATGTTTGTTTGCACCCAACATGAAACTCATAGTAGACACCCGAGATTAAACAGATAGTAGGCAGATAGTACTGATTGCTACCCCAATATGTACCCCACAACCATTTAAAAACTCAAGTTTCAACATAAGTTTGGACCTGAGTCGGAGTCTAATAGGGGAACACGGTGATAAAGTAGCATGTCATCATATTAAGCGATGCATAACGTAAGCAGAAACGGAAGAGTGTGACCTCTCTTGCGGACCCGTGTAGTCCTCAAGGTCATCTGCTCAGTTGATGATGGTAATGCAGTTGTCGTGGCCGCCGCCGGCGGGGAAGAAGATCTGAGGCGGCGAAAGACAGTCTGGAGAGCGGATCCCTGCTATGGTGAACCCTTCCGTTGTTGGAGCAGCTGAGCTGGGGTGGAACACAACACCGCAGGAGCAGGACAAACCACACAAGGTTTTCTTTGACACATATCTGTAACAGAAGTAATTGTGTAAGTGCTTGTTTGAATTTGAGGATTCTAACAATGCAGGGATAGGAAATAGACAGGAATAGCATAGGAATGCACGTGCAAAACGGAGAATTTAAAAACACGGGATTTCTGCCAATCTGGGTGTTTGGTTCACAAGAATTGGAAGATCACAGGATGCAAAGAAGCATGTTGAGATTAAGTCAAACCACAAGAAGTGTACAACCTCTTTGGCGAAGCCATGTCGATCTCAGCGTGATTGGGTTGGCCGGTGAGGATGCTCCGGCTGACTTGGCTGTCGGAGGAGGGGAAGAAGATCTTAGGCGTCTGGAGATGGAGCCCGAGGTACTGCTCCACTGTGATGGAGGGTTTCGTCATTGGAGCAGCTCCGGTGAGTTGTATGACGCCGAGGCTGAAGTAGGACAAGAGAGACAACGTTAACCTGAATGGAATTCTAATAGCATCTCCAATAGATGACGTAAAATACATAACCACAAAGTGCTAGATGTATACATCAGCCGCTCATCTCTGAACTTAACTGTCGAAACTAAATTTAACTGTCGAAACTGAAGTTAACTGTCGAAACTGAATTTTGCTGTCGAAACTGAATTTTACTCTCGACACTGAACGCACTAGAGGTGAGGCTACAAGTCAGTCGACTGACTTTTTCATCTCTGGTCAGTCGATTTTGCAGCCGTTGGATATGAAATCAAGGGCATGTAGTTCATCTTCAACCTCCACCCCCCTGAGCCGCCAGCCACCACCGGCCAAACAGCCGCCCCCGCCGCCCGTGGCCGGTGGTGCGCCGCCCCGCCCGCCCCGAAAACACTCCCCACCACCGGTCCGCCGCCACCCCGGCCATC